>NC_133418.1:90854000-91163333 GCF_049350105.2 Macaca mulatta
AAATGAAGTGAATAGAAAATGGGAAGTATGAAAAGATAGGGTGACAAAATTTAAGAAAGAGCATAAAAGAAAAAAACATTTTAGAAATGAAGACTGAATTTGAAGTCACTCAGAAGTAAATGAACATAAAGAATAATGTCTTAAGAAAAATAGAAAGTGAAAGGAAATGTTTTAACATCAAAAAGAAACACTGAAAAAGATCTAAACTATTCTTGAGAAAGATATAGCTATCGAAGATAAGCAAAAAGGATTGGACAATGTATTAGAGTCCACAGAGAAAATCAAAGCAAAGGCAGAGAACAAACACTAAGATTATCAATCAAGAAAACTTCCATGAAGTTTACAGATATAAAAATAAGAAGACTTAAAACTTCACATGGAAAAGGTATACCACATATGTGGGAAAATCATCATAGCACAGCCATGGCATATTCTGATAAAATCGTCAGACTTTAAATAAAAAGAAAAAATGTCTAGCACTCCTGCCTCCAAGTCACTTCTATGAAAATCAGGTTGTCATCAGATATTTCAGCACTATATCAAAAATAAAATGAGGCAACACATCTAAGAAAATGTGAACTAGTATATCATCCAGCCAAACAAAACTCCAAGTAAAAAGACCACAATTATTAATTTACCAAGTAAGCAAACCATCGCGGCCACAACCCTCGCAAAAAAGAGAAAGCGCTATTTCTCTGAAGACAGTTTCAGATAACCAAATGTCTAGAAAAAAACCGGCATCATTTCTGACAGTGAATATTAACTATATATTTATCTATAGAACTAAGATAAAATAATGGCTATAGTGGAAAAACTAAAGTTTATGATGGCTACACTTTGACAGTATAATAAAACAGGGAGAGAGAAACAGGAACAGACATGAAAGGAGAAGGAACTTACTTATTGCCTTCTGCAATCAAGTTTTCTGCATAAATTGCCTTCTGGAAGTAAAGGATATTTCAAATACAGGCATACCTTGGAGATAGTGCAGGTTTGGTTCCAGACCATTGCAATAAAGTAAATATCTAAATAAAATGAGACACATGGATTTTTTTTGTCTCAGTGCATATCAAAGTTACGTTTACACTATGTTGTAATCTGTTAAGTGGGCAACAGCATTATGAATAAAAAAGCAATATATATAATTTAAAAAATTTATTGCTAAAAATAATAACAATCATCTGAGCCAGTTGTAACTTATTTCTTGGTGGTAAGTCTTGATGTTGATGGCTGCTGACTGATTAGGGTGGTGGTTGCTGAAGGACGGGTTGACTGTGGAAATTTCTTAAAATAAAACAATGAAGTTTGCCACATCAATTGACTCTTCCTTTCATGAAAGATTTCTCTGTCATATGCAATGCTATTTGATAACATGTTACCCACAGTAGAACACCTTTCAAAATTGGTGTCAATCCTCTCAAACCCTGCCACTGTTTTATCTACTAAGCTGACATAACGTTCTAAATCCTTTGTTTTCATTTCAACAATGCTCACAGCATCTTCACCAGGAAAAGTTTCCATCTCAAGAAACTCTTTGCTCATCCATAAGAAACAACTTCTCATCCCTTCAAAACCGATCATGAGATTGCAGCAATTCAGTCACAGCTTTTAACTCCATTTCAAATCCTAGTTCTTTTGCCATTTCCACCACATCTGCAATGACTTCCTCCACTGAAGTCTTGAATCCCTCCAAGTCATCCATGAGGACTGATGTCAACATTTTCCAAACTCCTGTTAATGTCATATGTTCTGAATGACATCTACAATGCTGAATCCTTTCCAGAGCTTTTCAACCTACTTTGCCCAGATCCGTCTGAGAAATGATTATCTATGGGAGGTATAGCCTTATGAAGTTTATTTCTTAAATAACAAGACTTGAAAGTTGAGACGACTCCTTGATTCATGGGCTGCAGAATAGATGTTATGTTAACAGGCAGGAAAACAATATTAATCTCCTTATATCCCTCCATCAGAGCTCTTGGGTGAACAGATGCATTTTCAACAAGCAGTAATATTTTGAAAGCAAATTGTTTTTTGTTTTTTGTTTTTTGTTTTTCTGAGCAGTAGTTCTTAATAGTGGGTTTAAAATACTGCTGCAAACCATGATGTAAACAGATGGTGCTGTCATCCAGGCTTTGTTGTTCCATTTATAGAGCACAGCTAGAGTAGATTTAGCATAATTCTTAAGAGCCCGAAGACTTCCATAATGGTAAATGAGTACTGGCTTCAACTTAATGCCACCAACTGCATTAGCCCCTAACAAGAGTCAGCCTGTACTTTGAAGTTTGAAGTCACTGACTTCCCTCCAGCTTTGAAAGTCTTTGATGGCATCTTCTTCCAACAGAAGGCTATTTAATCTATTAATACATTGAAAATCTACTCTGTAGTGTAGCCATCTTCATCAGTGATCTTTGCTGGATCTTCTGGATAACGCTACATGCAGTTTCTATGTCGGCACTTGCTGTTTCACCTCTCACTTTTATCTTATGGAGATGGCTTCTTTTCTTAAGTCTCATAAGCCAACCTCTGCTAGCTTAATTTTTCTTCTGCAGCTTCCTCACCTTTCTCAGTCTTCACAGAATTAAAGAGAGTTAGGGCCTTGCTTTTGATTAGGCTTTTGCTTAAGTGAATGTTGTGGCTGGTTTGCTCTTCTATTCAGACCATTCAAACTTTCTCCATATCAGCAAAAAGTCTGTTTTGCTTTCTCATCATTTATATGCAGTGCTTTAAACTTCTCCTTTGCCTTCACAACTTGGCTAATTGTTTAGCATAAGAGGCCTAGCTTTGGGCCTATCTCAGTTTTTGGACATACCTTTCTCACTAAGCTTAATCATTTTTAGCTTTTGATTTAAAGTAAGAGACATATGACTCTTCCTGTCACATGAACACTTCAAAACCACTGTAGGGTTATTAATTGGCCTGATGCCAACATTGTTTTGTCTCAAGGAACAGGAAGGCCCAAGGAGAGGGAGAGAAGTAAGGGAATGGCTGGTTGGTGGAGCAGTCAGAACACACACATTTATCAATTAAGTTCACCTTCTATATGAGCAAGGTTTGTGGCATCCCAAAACAAATACAATAGTAACATCAAAGATCACCGGCCACAGATCACCATAACAGATATAATAATAAGTTTGAAATATTGCAAAAATTTTTAAAAATGTGACAGAGACACAAAGTGAGCACACAAAGTGAGCAAAACAGTGCTAACAAACTTGCTCTGTGCATTGTTGCCACAAACTTTCAATCTGAAAAAAAAAAAAAAACACAACATCTGGGAAGCACAATAAAGTGAAATACAATAAAAGGAGGTGTGCCTGTAGATGCTGGGAGAGGGGGAGAAGAACAGAAAGAAGTTAGTACTAGTAAATGTCAAAAATTCTGGCAGGAGGGAACAAATTAAAAATAGCCAGAGAGAGGAGGAAAGAAGGAGAGAGAGAACACAAGTACATAAAATAGAATACACAATGAAAGGGTATGTATATATAGTAATTATGAAAACCAATATTACAGAACCAGAGGTCAAACATACAGATCATATCAGTAAATATAAAATGAGATTAATTTATAAAAGGAAAAACATTCAGATTGGTAAACAAAGCAATCATGATTTTGGTGATATTGTTTGCCTTGTTACTTTTAGGCAGTAGTGTGTATGGTGAGGGATATCCTGATTAATATGGTGGCATCATACATTACTTCAAAATGCATGGTTTTAAGATATGACGACATTGATAATGGGCTTATATCCGGATACAAACAACTCAAAAATCAATAAAAAGAAAACAAAAACCCCATTTTAATAAATGTGCACTAGATTTTAACAGACAGTACACCACAAACGACATACAAATGACAAGTGCATGAAGATACATTCATCTTTAGATATTAGGGAAATGTATATTAAAGCGAAAATGAGCTATCATGACACAGCAAATGGAATGGCTAAGATTAAAAAACAACTAAACATACTGTAGATTACCTAGAATTCTTAAACATTCCTTGCAGCAATATAAAATATTGATAAACAGTTTTGAAAACAGTATGGTAGCTTATAAAATGTTAAGCACACACATACCATATAATCCAACCAATTCACCCCTAGTTACCCAAGAAAAATGAAAACAGATGTTCAGATAAATACCTTCACATGAACACACATACCAATCTTATTTGTTTAAAAAAAAACCAAAAACCTAGAAGTAATCTGAATGCTCATGAAGAGATGAATGGGTAAACAAATTATGGTATAGTCACACGATAGAATACTATTCAATAATAAGAAGAAATGAACTATTGATTACTCTATGACATAGATGAATCTCAAAATAATAATGCTGAATTAAGCCAGGTCAAAAAGAGTACAGAATGTATGATTCAATTAATATAAAATTCCAGAAAATGCAATTAATGTATACTAGCCAATCAATGGCTGCCTGGAGACAAAGGGGGGTAAGAACCAGGGAGGGGCAGCGAGTAAGGATTACACAGAATACAAAGGAACAGAAGGAAACTCTTGGACTGATAAGTTGTTTCATTATCTTGATTGCCCTGATGGGTTTACACTATATGTACAAGTCAAAACTTACTGAATTGTGTGCTTTAAATTCCACAGTTTTTACGTCAATTATAACTCAATAAAGCTATTTAATTAAAAAGGTAAGAGAAAGGGCTATACTTAAAAGCAACAAAGCATGGGTAATTTAATACCAACAAAATGACATTAATTTTGCTCTTGAAAAAAATATTTGGGCAGCTCTTGGTGGAAATAGCTTATTTCTGCTCAAATCCATGTTACCTAAGGAAATGGAATCATCTAAAATTTTCCTCACTCACAACTCTGGTGGTTGATCTTGTCAGCTGAGACCATACGTGGGACTGTTGGCCAGAATGCCTGCAGGTAAACTCTCTGGAACCTGGACTTCCTTAAAACATGTGGCTGTTTCCAAGGGTGAGCATTCTGAGAGAAAGTCCAAAAGAAGCTGAATTGCCTCCTGCCTGCCATGCAGACATCATACAATGTTGTTTTTGTCTCTTTATTCATTGAGGCAGACAGAAAGGCATATCCAATTTCAAGGGGAAGAAAACTGACCACATCCAGAAGCAGAAGCAACAAGCTTCTGGATGCACACATAGGATTGGAAACACTTTTGTGACAATTTTTAAAAATCCAATGTGCCATATGGGACAAATAAATGAGTATTTACATTAATGTAATTAGGAACTGAAATTTTTGGCATGAAAGAAGATTCAGATGTAAGAGTAATAAAATTAAAGAAAAACACCATATTCCTGAGTTCTAAAATATATTTCTATTTTCCACAAAACTATAAAAATCCCATAACATAGGAGAAAATCTAGGTGACCTTGGGTTTGGCAGTGACATTTTAGATCCAATACCAAAGGCAAGATCTATCAAAGAAATAATTAATAAGCTGGACTTCATTAAAATTAAAAACTTCTGTTCAGCAAAAGACACCATCAAAGAATGAAAACATAAGCCACAGGTTGGGAGAAAATATTTGTTAAAAGCAACAAAGACATATTTAATAAAGGACTATTATTCAAAATATATAAAGAACTCTTAAACCTCAACAGTAAGAAAACAAACAACTTGATTTAAAAAATGTGCCAGAGGCCTTAGCAGAAAACTCATCAAAGAAGATATACAGATAACAAAGAAGCATATGAAAAGATACTCCACGTCATAGGTCATCTGGGAAATGCAAATTAAAGCAACAATGATATACCAATACACAACAATTAGAATGGTCAACATCCAGAAACAGCAATACCACATGCTAGCAAGAATGTGGAACAACAGAAACTCATTTATTGCTAGTAAGAATGCAAAATAGTACAGACACTTTGGAAGACAGCTTAGCAATTTCTTATAAAACTAAATATATTCTTACCATAGAATCCAGCAATCAAGCTCCTTGGTACTTAACAAAAGGAGTAGAAAACATGTCCACACAAAAACCTGCACATGAGTGTTTATAGCAATTTGATTTATAATTGTCAAATCTTGGAAGCAACCAATATGTCTTCAGTAGGTGAATAAACTGTAATATATCCAGATAATAAAATATTATGCAACACTAAAATGAAAAGAACTATCAAGCCATTAAGAGATATACAGGAAGCTTAAATGCATATTACTAAGTGAAAAAAAAAGCCAATCTGAAAAGACTACCTACTGTAGGATTCCAACTACAGGACATTCTGGAAAAGCCAAAACTAAAGAGTCAGTTAAAAGACTGGTGGTTGCCAGGGTTTGAGTGGGAAGATGGATACATAGGCAGAACACAGAGAATTTCTAGGGCAATAAACCTACCCTGTGTAATACTATAATGGTGGATATTGTCATCATACATTTGTCAAAAAACCCATAGACTATATGCCAAAAGTGAACCCTAACATAAACTATAGACTTTGGGTGATAATGATGTGTCAAGGTAGGTTCATAGATTGTAACAAATGCACTACTTGGTGGAGAATGTTGGTAACAAGAGAGGCTGAGCATGTGTTGGGGAAGGAGGTACATGGGAAATTTCTGTATCTTCTGCTCAATATTACTGTGAACTGCTCTAAAATGAGCAATCTAGTAACAATGAACATGTCAAGCAATCAGATCTGTGTCTCTAACTACATTTCCTCATAAAAGGAACCAGGGCTTCTTAGAGAAATGGCTGTTTTTAGGAATGTTTAAGATGAGCTTTCATACCAGAAAGCAAGAAAGCAGTGACTATCAGGATTGTGTCCAAAGGACTCAGAATCCAAAATGAAGAGGATACCCTGGCCATTGTTGGGACAATTTAAGCATAAAGAAGAAAAATATTTGCAAGTATTAAAATATATCAAATATTTAGGAATTCATGCATTCATAATATCAAATTTTAAACCTCATTGTAAGAAACTGATATATGGTCTCATTTGGAAACTAGCAAATAAGAGAAAAGAATCAAGGAGTTTTCCTTTCTTTACTGTACAAACTATATCATCTCAGGGTAATTAGATAGTTGATGATGGAAAACTTCATCATAGAATGAACTATTCCAGCTAGTAAGTAAAAGGAATAATTGAATTAAAATAGCACCATTTTGTAAACTAATTTGAAAATGGGTCTGAGCATTGATCATCAGAGGCTGTTAATATCTCAAAAAGAGAAACAACCAGAAATATTTTGCCTAATGATGGATGTGCCCAATAACACTTACGAAACAGTCTTTCCAAAGTGATCCAATTTAAATTCTACCAAGCTTTTAGCTCTAACTATCAATTTATAGGAAATAAAGAGAACAGAGGAACACACTAAATGATGTAACAGAAATTCAATTACTCCTAACCCTTTGGAAAACTGCATACAAATGACCCTCTCTCTTTTTTGCAAGAAAAAGGAAAAAAGAGATGGAGACATAGGCTATGGATTTTAAAAGATGTAAGAAACACATTAACCAATCTCAACAAATACACCTTATTTGAATTCTGATTTGAGCCAACAAACTATATATGGGACAATCTGGGAAGTGTGAACATTGACAGGATATTTGATTATACAAAATAAGTTAAACTTTTGGTGTCCTAATGGTATTACATGTTTTCAATGAATCATCCTCTTTTAACTACACATACATCCACACTAAGATATTTTTCAGATGAAGTCATAGCTAGGACTTCTATCCAAATAGCCCAAAGGAAGGGGTAGTGAGAGTGGGGCTGGCTATATATGAAACAAGGCTACATCATCCTGTAGATTCATTATTTTTTTCACTTCCATATATATGTTACAAGTATTCCAAAATAAAAAGTCTAAAAACAAGTACTTAAGTAAATACTTATACCCTCACCCCATTGCCAGATATTCTGATATAATTGTTCTGTTAATATCCAGCTTTTGGTTCTTTTTTAAGATTGCTAAGGAATTCTAATGAGTAGCAATAAATGAGAATAATCTCATTGAGCCATACACATAGACAGATATACTCATACCTCATCATAGCATGGGAGAAAACCATAAAGCCTGTTATCTGGGTGACTGATTGATTTCAGAAGCCACAAATCATAACAGAAATGAGTAGAGCTTGCATGTTTATGAGTACAGTACATACACAAATATAAATATGGTAAACATTCCTGCTTAATGGGAAGACTTGCCAAGTGCAATGAACTGTTGTCTGTGGGGTTTCACTTTTGTGCTTGGCTGAGCTGGTCGAAGTAGAATGAATTACAGGGGAAATAAGGCTCAGTCATTCAATGACAAGGTGACTGAGGCATTTTCCTGGAGAAAGCATGCAGCAAGCCTGTATCTGTGCCATTTTGGTTATAAATAATTCAACTAAAGAAATCTTCATCACCTTTCATGGTAACAGTAATTGGTAATAACCACATGTGATATTTTAAAGTCCATCTTGATTAAATGCCTGTATGATAGTTGAAATTGAGTAACATTTGAGATTTGAAACCACATCATGTATCATACTCACGGAAAAAAGAAACACATCCTGCTTTTCTTACTGTGCAATTGTAATACATATTAATACTGCTCTCCCTACTAACTGAAACAAATAAAACCTTGAACCTCAACAAACTGCCTTTTATTAACACTATTATTCAAAATCACTCTGGCAGGTTATAGCACAAGAGCAATTTTTCAAAAACAAAAAAAAAGCCTAAAATATAATACTGAGAAGACAGTCCTCAAACTATAGGCTACCATTATACATCGGAGTCCTCAGCAAACTAGCTATAAGTTTTTTTTCACCTAAGAAATTATGTCTCTAAATTGTTCTGCTTACAGTACATCTCAGGGAAATAAAATCTTTAAAGTATTTATCAACTATTGCTGATGCATGTTTCAGAGATTGGTTGAGTTCTTACTTTTTCTTTAAGGAGAAAATTCAGGAAGGCACAATTTTAATCAAAAATCTCACAAGGCAGCACATATCCAGTCAGGATCCAAATGATAGAGTCAGAACATTAATAAAGCTTGGGAACCGTTTCTTTTTAGGAGCTGGAAGTGGTCATTTCATCTCAAAAGGCAGAGGGTATTCTGGTCAGACAACCAGCTCAACTAGCGCTCATCATTCTCAACCTCAGTGCCCCTAGTTAATACAAGTATTGATGTGTCCCTGCCTAACCTACAATATTCAAAGCTTCACTTGAAGACTTGAATACGCTCTTAATTTTTCTCCAAGAACTTCTACAGAGCCCTTTCTTGAAGGCTATATTTTCATATCAAAAGTGAAAACATGCTCTCAGCTATTTTGTTTTTGAGGGTTCTATACATGAGAGTGCAAGTTAAGTAGTGCCAAGGGCCCAAGACCTTGTATGTGATAGGCTAGTTGATTGCCTGTAGACATTTTACTCTTTTGAACCCCAGCATCTGCATTTGCAAAATAGGAGTCAGATTACCTCTCTTCTCGGAAGAGTTAAACAAGAAGAGATGTTGTGCAGTGTTCCACTTGTAACAAGTGCTCAATGTTTATTCTTCCAATTCACCCACCCCAATTAGAAGAACTGTGTCTAGAACAAATAAATACAACCCTTGTGATTAAATGCCTTGCTAATCTATCTAGCATTCCTCAAAGTATATTTTAGCAACTTTATTTTCTTGGATTACAATTAGATGTCCACAGAGCCACTGAGGAGGGTAAAAGTAGTGTCTATGGCCAAGTTAGCTGAGAAATACCTGTTTTTATGAATGCTTAGAGTTTTTTAACTGCTAATTTAAATTGTGATTCTTTGGTGGGGTGTAGGGGCAGTGCAAAGCATGCTACCTTTCCCAACATTCTATGCCATAGAAACTGATATGGTTTGGATCTGTGTCCTCACCAAATCTCATGTCAAATTGTAATTCCCTACTGATGGAGGCAGGGCCTGGTGGGAGGTGATTGGATCATGGGGGTGAAGTTCTCATGAATGGTTTAGCACCACTCCCTTCTTGGTACTATATAGTGATAAAGTTCTCATAAGATCTGGTTGTTTAAAAGTGTGTTAGGACCTCCACCACCCCCTGTCCTGCTCTTGCCATGTAAGATGCCTGATCCTGCTTTGCCTTCTGTCATAAGTAAAACTCACTGAGGCCTCCCCAGAAGCAGATGCTGCCATGCTTCCTGTATACCTTGTGGAACCAAGAGCCAATTAAACCTCTTTTCTTTATAAATTAACCAGTCTCAGGTGTTTCTTTATAGCAGTGTAAGAATGAACTAATACATAAAACTTCTTGTCAGAAACACCTATTAATAACCCAAGGAACTCATAATATTTTTTGGAAAACAATGTGGCAAGACCAAATGAGTCTTGGGAACTATGGGCAATTATTGTTGTCTCAAAGGATAATAATGCTTTTCTGGTATTGTTTCTATGCATGGGATTACTCATAAGAACCATGGGAATGAAAGACCTTCAACTACTCACTGCAGAGCTATTGGGTAATTTTACTTTATTTAGCTTTTGCATGACGAAAAGCAACTTGTTCACTCTTGTGAACAATATAGTGAATAATTACAGTACCTGCTATTGACAAATGAGCATGATTTCTAAAGGTACAGTGGTCATTTTAGTCAGAAATATAATTATTGAGACAAAAGGGATTTGATTTTTTATACTTTTAATAAACAGTTTAAAAGTAGGTTTGGGAGAGCTCAAGGTCATGGAAATTCTAATTGTGTATGTGCTGGTTCAGATACATATAAGTAACCATTCTGAAAGGCAATTTGGCTTAATAAAGATCTGCTGCACACGTGCTATATAAAAGGTTCTAGTTAGCAGACCAATAATGGTAATAGAAGATATGCATTACACTTTGGATGAAAAATTATAATGAATCTATATTGTGAACTTATGTATAGTACAAAAGGTTATGCTGGCTTTTCACATAATCATTCACTTTGAGCTTCTGCCACCTCTGGGATTTCGACGTGCTGCAACATTTTAGTTTCAACTCTGCTTAGCAATGCCATTGCAAAAACCATTTCAACTAGCATTCAAATAGAATGGAGTATGCGTCAGTTGCCAAATCAACTCACTCAGTATGTGCTCTCGCAGTTCAGTTCTAGAGCAGCTGTGGTCTACTTGGGGGAAGGGTAAATGAGATCACTTGAATTGAAGTAGCTTCCAATCTACATATTTAAATGAGAAACATGGAAATTAACCATGCCTATATGATCCCAAGTATGTTCAGGATTCAGGAGATTGAAGCCACCTCACCTTGGTAGGTAACTACCATCTTCCTGGTAGGCAGAATCATAAGGCAGTTCTCAAGATTCTCACCCCCAGTGCACATGCTCTGTATAATCTTCTCTCCTTGAATATGAATAGGTCTTTGTGTATAAGGGATCTGACTCCCATGATTAGGTTAAATTAGCTGACAAAGCTGAAGGGATTTTGCAGATTTAAGGTAAAGTGCCAAATAATTTGACATTGAATTCCTCAAAAGGGAGATTATTCTAGGTAAACCTGACCTAATCAGGTGATCCCATAAAAAGAACTGGACCCTTCATGAAGAAAGAGCTTCGAACCCAAAGAGATTCTCCTGACAGCCTTAGGAAAGCAAATACTCATGTTATGGAGAGGACAAGATGGCAGGTAAATTCTTTTCACAACCATTTCTGGTAGTATCCTTCCTGTCCGTGGGTTTAATGCATTCTCATAAACACACATGATATATCCATCAGGGTCCAGGCAAGAGACAGAAACCACATCAGTTATTTGAACAGGGAAAATTTAATATAAAGATGCCTTAACTAGACAAGGAGTTAATAACTAGATAAATGAAAGAATAAAAAGAGATCTCTAAGGTATAATGAGAGTAGTACCTGCAAGAGGCAGCTATCACTCCAACAGCCAGGGAACAAAGGGAAGAGATTAGAAGTATTAAAACCTACAAGGGACCCTGTGAAGCTGAAACTCAGCCATTTGAGGAAGGACTGCTGGCTTCCTGGTGTCTCTGAGCTTGGAGAAGGGCACTAAGGAACTTGGACCCAGATTTCTAAGAAGAAGACTAAGAAGCTTATTTTTCAGGTGCTGGAAAATTCAATCTGGGTTCAGCTGCTGCTATAGGAGGGTGCTGCTATAGCTGGGGCAAAAAAAAAGTAAGGCTGAAGAGACACCCACAAGAACAGCAAGCAGACAGGAAGTTCACAGGATGCAAAGATGAGGGAGCAAATCTCTTTTCTCTTACATCTCTGAAGTCTCCTCTGGTATCTCCTGTTGGCAGAGCCTAACATGGACCCAGCTGGAAGCAGACATGGTTTCAGAGTTGCTCTCCAGCATCACGAGGTGAATATACAAGGGTGAATGTGGAGCCAAGAAAAAATAACTTAGTAGCTGACACACATGGTTTATATTATTTTTTCTATCCCTTATTCTGTCTCCCCGAATGCATTCTAAACTTTCTGATACCTGAAAATCCACAATAAAGTTTCTCCCAAACGATATGGAGCTCACACAGAGTCCATGAAGCTGCTATAGAACACGCGCTGCCATAACCAAAGTCGCTGTCTCCTTGATTTGCTACCACTAAATTAACAGAGAATCCAAGGGCTGAAAGCCCCAGCCACTACGCCTGAGCCCTCCAGACCCAGAAACCACACTGTGGATTCAGCTGAAATGAAGGAACAGACACCTACTTCTGTGTTACACTTGGTTGCAGGGTTTGCCTTGTGCTCCCACTGTCTCAGAGAGAGCATGGAAACACTAACCCATTTTTGCTTGCAGCTTTCTATCACGAGGACCAGAGTTCATTGCACTTGTCAGAAAATTATCAAGAAACAGATGCTATTGCGAGACTTTATCCTTGGTTAATACTTGTGCACTCTGGCTTTCTTTCCCCTTATGGTGAATTATCTAACTGTTTAAAGCAAACTGTGCCAATATGCTACTGGTTATGAGCATCCTTAGATTTAGCCTCGATTCAAAACCTCTGCTACTTGGGATAATATACTATACAATGTGTAAAGAGCATTTTATGAGGCAAAATAGTTTCATAATTATGAGCAGGCTCTAGAGCCTGACTGCTTGAGTTTAAATCTTGGCTCCATTTGTAACCTTAAGCAAGTTAGTCATTGTCTCAGCCTGTTCAGGCTGCTATAACAAAATCTTATAAACTGCATGGCATATAAACAACAGAAACTTATTTCTCACAATTCTGCAGACTGGGAAGTTCAAGATCAAGGTACAAACAAATTCAGAGTCTGGTAAGGGCCCCCTTCCTGGTTCACAGAAGTGCCCTCTTGCTGTTTTCTCACATGCTGGAAGAGGGTGAGAGGTCTCTGTTGGTTCTCTTTATAAAGGCACTAATACCATTCATGAAGGCTTTCCCTCATGACCCTGATCACCTCCCAAATCCCCTATGGCCTAATACTATTGTCTTGGGCTTTAGGATTTCAACATAAGAATTTGCAATGGTGGGACACAAACATTCAGACCATAGCAATTATTCTTTCTAGGTTTTGGGTTCCTCAGCTCTATAATGAGGGGGATAACTGTAGTACCTGCTACATAAGATTGTAGTGAGGATAAAATATGTCAATGTAGGCAGAGCACTTGGAGGAGTGGCTGCCACAGTAAGTGCTTCATAAACGGAAACTGTTATTTTGCATTCCTGTCATTTTGAAAATGTAACCAGATATCATGTTGTCATACCAGGATAATTCTCACTTCAGCACCAAGATCACTATTTCATCCACCTGAAATCTAAATTTTGGAGTTCCTCAGGGCTCTGTGATGGGTTTACATTTTTCCCCTGGTCATTTTCTTTTCTAAATGATCTTATGCTTTACTCTATATATCATTTATGTGTCATCGACTCCAAAATTTATTTCCCACACACAGATCATTGTTCTCATCTTTAAACATACACATGTCCCATTACCAACCTGAAATATCCACTTTGATGGCTTGCAGGCATCTCAAGCATAGCGTGTCCACAGTTGAATACTTAGTAACCCGTCCCTCCTCCAGTCTTTCTCTCCTAGGTTTTTTCCTTTCCAGTAAATTGTGTTGTAGTCCATCCAAGTGCTCAGTCTAGAAATCCGGGAGTCATTCAGGATTTATTTCTCTCCATTAACATCCTGTACTCAATTGATTAGTATTTTCTGCCACTTTTTTTCTCCACACTATAACTCAATCCAATCATTTCTCTTCCCATACCATCATCATGTCGTACATAGACTATTGCTTCTATTCTGCCACCACAATTATTCTCCACGAATTAGCCAGAAAGATCAATTTAATGTGTGGATCAGATCATGAGGTCCTTCTTCTTAAACCCTGTGATGGCTTCCCATTGCACTGAAAATAAAATTTCTGCTTCTGATATGTGGCTCCCAGTGGATTCTTGTGATGTGACTCCTTCTTTACTCTGCAATCTTTTAAGTCTTCCTGGACATCTTTCAGTTCCTTTTACCTGCCAGACCTCTCCTGCCTGTGGCTCTTCATGAATGCAGTTCCCTCTCCTTGGGAGGCTTTTTCTACTTCTTGTAGCTGGCTCAACCTCATCCAGAGGTCTTATCATAAGAGTCAACTGCTTGGAAGAACCTTTTCTGACCACTGTGTCTAAAGTGGGTTCCCTCACCTACCATGTCATTCCTGCCCTATGATTCTCTACCATGGCACTTAATTCACTTTAATGCATGTGTAAAAATCAGTACCATTTCTTACTTTTATATGCCATTGTCTGTATTCCCACACAAAACAGTTCTATATCCGTTTGTCCCCTACTAACCTATGTTCTGCTACTAGCACAGCGCCAATCCCACAACACATATTGGAAAAAAATTTGTTGAATGAATAAACATATCATGGCCCTTCTCCATGAATGTTTTTGTGAAAACAACAGAATTAAATACCCAGAGTGAAAGTGGATATAGTCCGATTCCTCGTGTGATGGTTATATGGATTGTCAACTTGATTGGATTGAAGGACACACTGAAGGATGCAAAGTATTGTTCCTGGGTGTGTCTGTGAGGGTGTTGCCAAAGAAGATTAACATTTGAGTCAGTGGAGTAGGAGAGGCAGACACACCCTCAATCCAGGTGGGCACCATCTAATCAGCGGCCAGCACAGCTAGGATAAAAGCAGGCAGAGGAATGTGGAAGGACGAGTCTGGAGAATTCTGACCTCCATTTTTCTCCCGTGCTGGATGCTTCCTGCCTTCAAACATCGAACTCCAAATTCTTCAGCTTTTGGACTCTTGGACACCAGTGATTTGCCAAGAGCTCTTGGGCCTTCAGCCACAGACTGAAGGCTGCACTATCAGCTTCCCTACTTTTGAGGTTTTGGGACTCGGACTGGCTTCTTGGCCTCTCAACTTGCAGGCAGCCTGTTGCGGGACTTCACCTTGTGATCGTGTGAGTCAACTCTCCTAATAAACTCCCCTTATATATTCATCTATCCCATTGGTTCTGTCCTTTTATAGATTTCTGACTAATACACCTTATAATTAAAATAGTACAGCAACATATTTAGAATATTAGTGTCATAAAGTTTAAAATTCACATTTCCCTACCTTCAATTCCAAATACATCCAGATTACTGATAAGCTTAACCCTGAGTTTTAATATCTGATGTAATTTCCTATCACCATACCCAGTAGCTGTTGAGTCTTGAGACCTCCTCTTTTTGAGACTAGTCATACCTGCTGGTTCAAATTATACCAGATAAATTTCCAATACTTAGAGAAAGGCACAAATTATATTTCTGGATTAATCAATAGTCACATCTTCTAGTATTATTGTGAAGAACGATTTGAGATCCTAAAATGATTGTTCCCAATATTCTATGCCAAATACATTTCTCTCTTTTATCCCACATATAGACTATGACTCGTGCTACCATGTTTAACCTTCATCTTCCTCCTTTACTGAGGTAGGTCTACCAGTAAATATCTTGAAAAAGGTAGGAAGTACAAAATTTAAGAATGTAAAGTTTTAAGTCTATGTGTACCATACTTATTTATACCCAGGTCAAGAACAAAGTGGGATATACACAAAGATTGTTTTGTGGTGAGATATGTTTAAAATGCCTCTGATTAAAATGCCTACCTAGAAGCATCTCCCCCAGTAATACTCCATGAAGCCTCTCCTCTTTAACACAACCATGCCTCAGATACTTCTATTGAAAATAAAAGTTCACTGTGGTCTGCACTGTCCTCTAGCTACCATTCTCTATGTTCCTCCTTCCTACCTAAGCCAAATGTTTAGGAAAAAGTTGTGTCCATTTCCATACATTCTACTCTGTCATCAAAATACTCCCTTCTGAACCAACACAAGGCCAACAACTAACTGATGTGGAATATAAAGACCTGGACCCTCATCCCAACTTGAGGTAACTCTTAAGGCTCATCTAAGTATCACGGTTCCCAGTAGGTCAGCTGAGGGCTTCATAGAGCCTGCATCACAACCCAACTTCCACCTTAGCCCAGTTGTTTCTTCTTCTTCCTACTAGTGTTGATCTCAACAATACTCCCTAATAAATATCCTACGCATTCATTTTATCTTAGAAGTCTGCTTCCCGGGAACCCAACCTACAACTCAAGTCTCTACTATTATAAGCATCCTTTAACTTTCTTTTGTATCAGTCTTAACAATCATAATTTAATATAAATTTATGTGTTCTTTAATCAGTATCTTTGTTCCCATCAAGCTCTATGCTTCTTGAAACAAGAACTGTCGTTGTTTTGCTCACTATTGTTTTCTCAGTACTTAGCACAGTGTACTTGGCATATAATAGATGCTTGGTGAATAGCTAGGTGTTGCATGAGTATGTAAATACATTATCTGATAACTCGTCATTAGAAATTTATCTCTTTGCATTAAGTTATTGGGTTTTTAGTTAAAATGCAATTAACTCTTATATTCAATGAATATTATACACCAGTATTCCAGGTTGAGAACTTAAGAATTTCCTGAAGAGAAAAACCTTTAAGAATGGGCTCAGGCATAATGTCTTGAGGAAGAAAAGAGCTAAAGGCTGATGGACGACTGACCATCCACAATGTAATTGAAAGATGAAAAGAATGGCTCTCAGATTCAAACATGGATTTGAAGCCAGGTTTTGTCACCTACTGTGTGATCTGCAGTAAGAATTAAAAGAATTCCAGTTGAAAAACACCAGGTAGAAAGTAAACTCATGATAAATATTGGTCTGTTTTCCATCTACATTGCCAATTTCCTCCACTTACTCTCTAACTTTGCTTCAGAAAAGTACTATGAAATTGCTTTATTTGAATATCCACAGAGGAAGAAAGCCAACATAGAGATGTAGTTTAATCCCTTCAATTCACTTGCTCTTTCTTTACAAATCTTTCCAGTTTCAACTTTACGTCAGTTAGCTGATGATCACACAATCCTTGGGATGGCTGCTATTGAATCCAGTCACAAGTAATGAGCTGAAACAAAGTATCATGGCAAAACTATGCAAATCAACCCATACCTAAATCAAACTAATAGGCAGAATTCTCACCCAACTGCCAGCTAACTTACTTCATGCTAATGGATATTGATCCTAGTTGGAATGGTGGGAAATCTGTCATGCTTGAGATGCCATCTGTTCCAGCTGCCAATGGAAGTTATTTCTCCCTTCCAAGGTCTGTTGGCCAAGAGTTTATCCCTTATTTCCTGTAGATTTTCAAAAGCTTCATTAGGTTCCCAGTCAACACTGGACAAGGAATCTATTCTATTTATTTTCATTACTTCCTACAATTGACTAATTTTATACTTCTAGTCAGGAGCTTCACCTTAACCACGGACACAAAAATCAGTGGAGGAAGGGAGACTTGTGACAGGACATAGGAGTTTTGTGGAGAAAATATCTGAATTTGTAGACTATTCCACAACAAGAGTTAACAGATATTAGATTCCATGAAGCTATAAAGTAGAGATAGAGAGATTATAGCAGTTATCAGTTTATTAGAGGAAGCAGCCAGAAAACTTCCAAGAAATGTATGTGTCTGTAAAAATTAGACCAGGAAAGAGTTTTGCAAGGAAAATTTTAGAAATTCTACTTCCTGTAACACTAGGGTCATCAAATTCTGTGGCTGGTACTGTAGTAAATAAATATCCATTTGTTCCAACTCAAACAAGAGTTGGTGATATCTTTTCATATCAGACCTTATGGAACCAAATGAGCAAGAGGTCTAAATGACTCTTCTATGATAAAAATAAAATGTCTAACTCTATACAGCGACAAGTAATTTGAGTGACTAGGGAACTTTAAAAGTGTACAATTCCATTTATTTCTTCACAAAGGTACATTTCTTTGAAGTAAACTCACTTTGTTTAAAAAGTTGTTATTCTATTCAGGACATACATGCTGTTTCACTTGGAACATCTCTGAAGACAATGCTAATTCTTCTGAAGGTGGAAAAAAATGTCAACAAATTTCTCAGCCATGGGTTATTAGACTTGCCCACCATCTCCTGGAATCTGTTAATCTAAAATTGACAGTACAATTAGCTGATAACACCTAGTTTAGCTATGGTCAGTGAAGTTTTTACATGGATATATTTAGAAATGAAAGCAATCTACCTGGTGTTAAGGTTTTGGTTTATTTGAAGCCTTGATGAAAACAGGAAGACGACTTGAGGCATGAATAATATATCCAAAGTTTACACATGTCAAAAGTCTAGTCATGTATTTAAATAATTACATTTGTAATCTTGTCAAAAGTAATTATCAAGTTAATGTGGAGTGGGTAAATTGCTCCATTTGAATGGCCTTAAATTATTAAAATCACCTCCCTCTGAAAGATGGTTTGAATGATTAGACACCTAAACATAGGTTAAAAAGAGGAGACAATTGGCCAGAGCGTGGTGGCTCACACCCTTAATCCCAGCACATTGGGAGGCTGAGGCAGGTGGATCACCTGAGGTCAGGAATTCGAGACCAGCCTGGCCAACATGGTGAAATCCCGTCTCTACTAAAAATACAAAAAATTAGCTGAGCGAGGTGATGGGCGACTGTAATCCCAGCTACTTGGGAGGCTGAGGCAAGAGAATCCCTTGAACCTGGGAAGCAGAAGTTGCAGTCAGCTGAGATCGTGCCATTGCACTCCAGCCAGGGCAACAAGAGGGAGATTCTGTCTCAAAAGAAAAAAAAAAAAAAAGGAAAAAAAGGAGGAGACAATTGCACATAATGTGGTGCCCTCAACCCACATGCCAGCCCCTTAAAATAAGTACATCCTCAGCAATACACATTCCAGAACAGCTTCTCTAGAAACGTATCTGCTGTTTGAAGTCCCTGAACTCAGGGCCCTATAAATATCTGTTTCTAATGCCAAAGAGAAGGACTAAGATAAAGAGTTCTCTCAATTAACCACCTTTTTCAGTTAATACATTTGCATTTTTATAATATGTGTGTCCATTTATAAAATAATAAACATTAATTGTAGAAAGTTGAAGAAGAAAAGCAGAACCACTCATTCTTCCTCCAAGAAGTAAAATATTGGTAACTACCTATACATCCTTTTCCACACATATAAGGTATATATATGCATAAATATAATATTTACTTACAAAATTGGGGACTATACGGGGAGTATGTATTTCTCTAAATAAATATTGAAAATTTTTTCGATATTAAATGTTTTTCTTGAGCAAGTGTTGTATATGCGTCTATATTCATCGATAAGTATTGTCAGATGGTGATGAACACTGAAAAAAATATATAACAAGTTAAAGTGAAGGGAGATTTGGAGGATAACACTGTTACTGTAAGGGCTCACAAAAGACATCACTGATCATATGGCAGTTGCGTAGAAATCTGAAGCACAGTGCTGAAACCCTGACCATAACAGGGTCTGACATTTTCAAGGAACTGCTGAGAGGCCAATGGAGCTAAAGAGTATCAGAAAATGAGTTGGAGCAGGAAATAAGATATATCAAATGATGGATGTAGAGATGCTAAGTAGATGGGAATATTATGTTGGGTCTTTTGGACATTGTAAAGACTTTGCTTTTTACTCTAAGCAAAATGGGAAGATAGAGGAAGGTTATGAGCAGAATTCAATTCCAAACAAATCAGTTTTTCTTCTCAGTGGTTAATAAGGAGTGCAGAGGTGTAGTGAAGAAAGCAAACAAACCAACATAAACCGTGGAGAAATGTATAGCGATAATTCAGGTGAGAGCAAATTGTGGTCTGGAACAGAGGGTTAGCTGTAAGGACAAAGAGAAATATTTGAGTTCTCGATTCTGTTTGAAGGTAGAACCAATATATTTGCTGACAGATTTGATACAAAGTCAAGAATAATTCTGTAATATCTGACTTAAGATTAACCCTGAAAGTCAGAGATGAACTAATTTTCCCAATAGAGGGCCATACAGTAAATATTTCAGGCTACAGACCATACCTGTCTCTATCACAAGCATTCAGCTCTGATGTTGTACCATGAAAGCAGCCATAGACAATAAATTAACTAATACACGGTTGTTTTCTAACAAAATTTTAATTACAAAAACACAACCGGTTAAACTGGCCCAAAGGCCATAGTTTGCTAACCCTTCAATTAAAGTTATAAAATTTATGAACATAGAATTGCTTATAGTATTCTTTATTGTCCAGGAAAACAGAAATAGCTGAGGTTTAGCCTTACCCCCATCTATGGCCACTCATTAATTTTTGCTGCCTCTCCATCTGCCTATTGTTTACTTCCCAGCTAGAGATGGGGGTGTGTGTGTGTGTTCCAGAATTTTTTCCTTTCAGAGAGTGGGATACAGAGATAGACTGTAGTGAAATTATTCAGTCTTGGATAAAACTAGAATCTTAATTTTTAAGTATTAATCTTATTTTACATTCCATGGATAAACCCCACTTAGTTTTAGCATATTATCCTTTTTATATGCTGCTGGATTTATTTTGCAATTATACCAAAGATATTAACATTAATGTGTTTGTGAGGGATATGATTATGTATTTTTCTTTTCCCATAATGTAGATCTTCTGCTTTTTCATTAGGATAATACAGTAGTACCCCCTTATCCATGGTGTTGTCTTCAGCAGTTTCAGTTACTGGAGGTCGACTGTGGTTTGAAAATATTAAATCAGAAATTCCGTAAATAAAAAATGCATAACCTTTAAATTGTACCCCATTTTGAGTAATGTGATGAAATTTCTCACTATCCCACTCTGTTCCACCAGGGACAGGAAGCATCCCTTTGTCCAGTAGATCCATGCTGTAGACACTGCCCACCTGTTAGTCATCGACATCTGCTTCTGACATCCAACCATCAACATCTTCATGGCTTGATGACCCAGGATCGCCCAAAGCAGATGACAGCAGCTAATGTTACATCACAATGCTGTGCCATTCATGTCACTTCATCTCATCATGTAGGCATTTTATCAACTCACATCATCCCAAGAAGGTTGAGTACAGTATAGTAAGATACTTTGAGAAAGAGAGACTACAGTCACATAACTTTCATTACAAAATATTGTTACACTATTCTTACTGTTGTTAATCTTTTACTATGCCTAATTTGCAAATTAAACTTTATCATAGGTATGCATATATGTGAACAAACATATTACAGTATCCACATGCATTGGTAATACTCACAGTTTTGGGCATCCACTGGGGGTCTTGGAACATATCCCCTGCAGATAAGGCGGAGACTACTGTCTTAGTCTCGTAAGATGAGTTAAGAAGCTTGCCCTTTTAAATTTTCTGAAAGAGTTTATATAAAATGAGTATAATTCATGCCTTAAGTGTTTTTTTTTTGTTTGTTTGTTTGTTTTCTGTTTTTTTTTTTTTGAGAGGGAGTCTCGCTCTGTCGCCCAGGCTGGAGTGCAGTGGCGCAATCTCGGCTCACTGCAAGCTCCTCCTCCTGGGTTCACGCCGTTCTCCTGCCTCAGACTCCCGAGTAGCTGGGACTACAGGCGTCCAGCTAATTTTTTGAATTTTTTTTTTTTTTTTTTTTTTTTTTTTTTTTTTTGAGACGGAGTCTCGCTCTCACCCAGGCTGGAGTGCAGTGGCGTGATCTCAGCTCACTGCAAGCTCTGCCTCCTGGGTTCACGCCATTCTCCTGCCTCAGCCTCCCAAGTAGCTGGGACCACAGGCGCCCGCCACCACCCCCAGCTAATTTTTTGTATTTTTAGTAGAGATGGGGTTTCACCGTGTTAGCCAGGATGGCCTCGATCTCCTGACCTTGTGATCCGCCCACCTCGGCCTCCCAAAGTGCTGGGATTATAGGCGTGAGCCACCGCGCCCGGCCGCCTTAACTGTTCTATACCACTCACCTATGAAGCATTTGGCTCTATCGGTGTTTTTAAAATATAAACACATTTAATTTTTTTCTTGAGTTAATTTTGGTAACCTGTTCCTTTCAAGCTACTTACCAATTGTATATATTTTTAAATATAATGAATAATTTTTTATCAATATTCTTTTACTATTATTATTATTATTATTATTATTATTATTATTATTTTCTGAGACAGAGTTTCACTCAGTTGCCCAGGCTGGAGTGCAGTGGCGCCATCTTGGCTTACTGCAACCTCCGCCTCCTGGGTTCAAACAATTATCCTGCCTCAGTCTCCCGAGTAACTGGGATTACAGGTGTCTGCCACCACGCCTGGCTAATTTATTGTATTTTCAGTAGAGATGGGGTTTCACCGTGTTGGCCAGGCTGGTCTAGAACTCCTGACCTCGGGTGATCCGCCTGCTTTGACCTCCGAAAGTGCTGGAATTACAGTGAGCCACCGCGTACAGCCTTTTTTTATTATTTTTAATGTACGTGGGATAAGCAGCTGCCTCTTTTATTTCAGATATGGTAACTTACGTCATCTCTTTTCTTACTCAATCTAACTAGATATTTCTCAATTTTATTGCTATTTCAGAGAAACCAGGGATTGGCTTGATTTCTCTCATCCCTTTTGAATAATTTTAGTACTTACCTTCATTATTTACTTTCTTGTACTTATTTTGGATCTACTCTTTTTTTCTCTTAAATTGAAAACTTAGATAATTGATTTTAGGCCTTTATTATTTTCTAAAATGATAAATACTGCTTTAGGTGCATTCCACAAATGTTGATGTGTTGTGTTTTCCTTATCATTAACAAAAAATTTCATTTTCAATTTTTCTTAGATCCATTGGTTATTTAAAATCACCTGCCTAATTTTTAAAATTTTGAGATTTTTCTATATATCCTTTTGTTAGTGGCATTTAGAACTTTATATAGAATAAAGTAACTTCAATTCTATTATGGTCAGAGAATATGCTCTGTATTATTTCAATACTTCTAAATTAACTGAGACTTGTTTTATGACCAAAATATCTCCTATCTTAATGAGCATTACATGTACAGTTCACAAAATTTAAAACAAAGTATTCTGTTATTTGAGGACAGAGAAATCAATAAATGTGAATTGATTTAACTCATTTGATAATGTTGTTTAAACCTATTATATCTTTACTAATTTTCTGTTTACTTGCTTTATCAATTACTGAGAAAGGAGTTTTAAAATCTCCAACTGTAATTCTAAAATTGCCTAATTCTCCTTTCAGTTCTATCAGTTTTTCCTTCATGCATTTTTATAGGTTATTGTGTACATAATATTGTATTGTTATGTGTTGTTGATTAATAGAAACCTTTATCATTATGAAATGGATCCCTATGCTCCTGATCAAACCCTTTATACTTAACCGATATTAATACAGCCACTCCAACTTTATTATGATTAGCGTTGGTATGGAATATCTTTCCTATGACTTTCCTTGTATCCTGTATTTTTATATTAAAAGTGGTTTTCAACTAGAAGCAGTGGCTCACGCCTGTAATCCCAAAACTTTGGGAAGCCAAGGCAGGCAGATCACTTGAGGCCAGGAGTTTGAGAACAGCCTGGCCAACATAGTGAAACCCCATCTCTACTAATAATACAAAAAAAAAAAAAAAAAAATAGCAGGCGTGGGAGGTTGTACCTATAATCCCAGCTACTTAGGAGGCTGAAGCACAAGAATTGCTTGAACCCAGGAGGCAGAGGTTACAGATCATGCCACTGCATTCCAGCCTGGGCAATGGAGTGAAACTATGTCTCTAAATAAATAAATAAAATGTGGTTTTCTTGTAGACAGCATACAATTAAGTCTTGATATTTATACACTCTAATAACCTCTGCTTTTATTTAAAATATTTAGTACTTAAACATTTACTAAAACTATGTAACATACAGTGAGACCAGTCAATATTTGCTTTTTTTTTTTTTTTTCACTATCATCAACTGGGAAATGCAGACTTATCTGAAAAAATAATTTTTATCCAGTTTCAAAATTGAAACTTTTCCAAGAAGTATGATTAACTGTGAATGGAGCAAAATACTAAGGGCATATGCAAGAAATGTATAAAGAAGGAAGGAAGAGATGAGCAGGCCTAAAGGTAATGGAAACATCTGAACAATGGATTATGGAACCTGATAATATAAAACAGTATTGGAACCCCATGCCTGGAAGGAATAAACAGCAAAGTTAAAAATAATAGTACAAGGTTTGGTAAAGAGTGTAGTTAAGAGTAAAGAAAATTTTAGGCCAGGCACGTTGGCTCACACCTGTAATCACAGCACTTTGGGAGGCCACGGAGGACGGCTCATGAGGTCAGGAGATTGAGACCATCCTGGCTAACACTGTAAAACCCCGTCTCTACTAAAAATACAAAAAAATTAGCTGGGCGTGGTGGCGGGCGCCTGTAGTCCCAGCTACTCGGGAGGCTGAGGCAGGAGAATGGCATGAACCCAGGAGGCGGAGCTTGCAGTGAGCCGAGATCAGTGCCACTGCACTCCAGCCTGAGTGACAGAGCGAGACTCTATCTCAAAAAAAAAAAAAAAGAGTAAAAAAAATTTTATATTAACATCTCATTTCTCACTGGAAGATCAGTAAATGCTAACATAATTTTCACCATGTTGTAAATATTGAAAACTTAAAACTGATATATCACTTTAATAATGTAATATATTTAATATACTTACTATAGCAATTTAATATGTGCCATTCCTTTATAAAAATATGTGAATAAGTTCGTCTTTAAATGATTAATATTTCACAACTCATTTTTAACCTTAATTTGTATTTCCATTTCACTTCTCCCACAGAATTTTATCTGAGTGACATGTTTCTGTTTGAAAGTCTTTGATTTAACATACTATTTACATTTCTGCAACAAGAATATGTATATAAATTAATTTTTGTAAATTTATGCTAATTTTTTTCCTGGATTTAGTATTCATGCAATTGTTAGTAGTAGCCAATTGATACAAACATTTGGCAAGTCAGTTTCCTCCCAGTTCACTACTTTCAAAAATAAGCTGGTAATTTAAAATTGTTTATTTTAAATTATAGATGATGTGATTCAGATATATAATGCTGATGTAATTGGACAAAATTAATATAACCATCCTTCTGCTATTCCCATCTGCTTTTTTATATAAATACATGTCCTTAGTCTAAACTATGAAAAACAAATTATTAATTTAGGAATAAATTTGATACTAAACCTTCTCCCATTCTAGTAATAAACAATGCTTGCCCATATAAACAACACTTTTTGAAAATGCATATTCATCTCATTAAGAGATGCATTGTTAATAAAATGTTACATTTAATAATCAGTAAATTTTGTGAGACAGCATGATCTTATAAAGACTAAAAGAGTTTCTCTAAAGACTCCACCAACAAACTTGTTAGGACTTATAAATAAATTTAGTAAAGTTGCAGGATACAAAATCAGATACAAAAATCAGTAGCATTTCTATGCAAGTCAAAATCACAATGAAATACCATCTCACAACAGTCAGAATGGCTACTATTAAAAAGTTAAAAAATAACAAGTGCTGCTGAGGTTGTGGAGAAAAAGGAATGCTTATACACTACTGGAGAGAGTGTAAATTAGTTCAATCATTATGGAAAACGGTGACAACTCCTCAAAGACTGCAAAAGAGAACTACCATTAGACCCAGCAATTCCACCCAAAATTCCAATTTTGGGTATATACCCAAAGGAATGTAAATTGTTCTATTATAAAGACACATGCGCGTTTATGTTCACTGTAGCCTTATTCACAATAGCAAAGACATGGAATCAACTTAAATGCCCATCGATCATAGACTGGATAAAGAAAATATGGTACATACACACCATAGAATACTACTCAGCCATAAAAAACAAGAAGATGATATCCTTTGCAAGAATATGGATGGAGGTGGAATCCATTATCCTTAGCAAATTAATGCAGGAACAGAAAACCAAATACCATGTGCTCTTACTTATAAGTGGGAGCTAAATGATGAAAAGACATGGACACAAAGAGGGGATCAATGGACCCTTGAGCCTGTTAGAAGGTGGAGGTTGGGAGGAAGGAGAGGATCAGAAAACACACCTAATGGGTACTAGGCTTAATAACTGGGTGATGAAATAATATGTACAACAAACCCCCAGGATACAAGTTTACCTATATAACCAACCTGCACATGTTCCCCTGAACTTAAAAAAATAAAAATAGGATAACATATAGTCCTTGTTAAAAATGGGAAGAATACAATTCTATATAAATTTGAACATAAAATTAGCCTTTGTCCAATTACCCATTTTTTGCATAGTCAATCAATTACATCTATGTAAAATCGTTGTCATTTTTTAGGGCTTACAAAAGTGCACCTAACAGCTCGTCCACTTTCTCTCTCTCTTTTTTTTTTTTTTTTTTTGAGATGGAATCTCACTCTGTCACTCAGACTGGAGTGCAGTGGTACGGTCTTGGCTCACTGCAAGCTGCACCTCCCGGGTTCATGCCATTCTCCTGCCTCAGCTTCCAGAGTAGCTGGGACTACAGGAACCCATCACCATGCCCAGCTAATTTTTTTTGTATTTTTAGTAAAGAGGGGGTTTCACCATGTTAGCCAGCATGGTCTCAATCTCCTGACCTCGTGAGCTGCCTGCCTCAGACTCCCAAAGTGCTGGGATTACAGGCGTGAGCCACCGCGCCTGGCCAGTTCGTCCACTTCCTTTGTAAAATTATATTAAAGTCATCAGTCATCTTGTTAGTCTGTATATACTAACTGTATATACTATATATGCCTTATTGTTTAGCAGCGACCTTATTGTGTGGTTCGATTTGGACATACATTTAGGTAACTGAAAGCTTTTTGGTATTACAAATGCTAATACAGTAAACATCTTTGCATTGAAGTGCTCAAAAAAAAAAAAAAAAAAGTAGCATTTCTATTTACTAAGAGCAAACTATCTCAAAAAGAAACCAAGAAAACAATCCCATTTACAACGGCTACAAAAAATAAAATACTGAGAAATTTAACCACAAAGGTAAAAAATCTACACCGAGAACTATCAAGCATTGATGGAAGAAACTGAAGATGACACAAATAAATAGATATAAATTAATATTGTTAAAATATCTATACTACTCAAAGTCATCTATAGATTCAATGCAATTCCTATCAAAATCCAAATGATATTCTTCACAAATACAGAAAAAAAAAATCCTCAAATCTATATGGACCATAAAAGAGCCCAAGTAACTAAAGCAATCTCGAACAAAAAACAAATCTGGTGGCACTGTGCTACCTAACTTTGAAATATACTACAAAGTTACAGTAACCAAAACAGCATGGTACTGGTATACATATAGACCAATGGAACACAAATAAATTCATGCATTTACAGCCAACTGATTTTTGACCAACAATGAGTAAAGAAAAGTCTTGTCAATAAATGGTGTTAGAAAAACTGGATATCCACATTCAGAAGAATAAAATTAGACCCTTACCTATCAGCCTATACAGAAACCCAGCTCAAAATGTATTAGTCTTAAACATAAGACCCAAAACTATGAAACTACTAGAAGAAAACATAAAGGAAAAGCCCAATCACATTGGTCTGGGCAATGATTTTCTGGGTATAACCTCACAAGCACAAGCAACAAAATCAAAAATAAACTATTGGTTATACTTCGAACTAAAAAGCTTCTGCATGGCAAAGAAGCAATCAACAAAGTAAAGAAAGAAGCTACCGAATGAAAAAAATATTTACAACACTAATATCTGATAAGGTGTTAATATTCAAAACATATAAGAAACTCAACTCCATATCAAGAAAACAAATAACTTTAAAACTAGGCAAAAGACCCAAATAGACATTTCTCAAAAGAAGATATACACATAGTCAACAGAAGTATAAAAATACTCAACATCAGTAATCATCAGGAAATTAATGTAAATCAAATACAAAATCACCTCATTGAAATTAAAATGAGTATTATCAAAAAGACAAAATATAACAAGTGTTGATGAGAGTATGGAGGAAAGGAAACCCTTCCACACTGTTGGAGGGAAGGCAAATTAGTACATCTAATACAGGAAACAATATGGGGTAAAAATTAAAATACAACAACCTTATGATCCAGGAATCCTTCTACTGGGTATTTATCCAAAGAAATACCCAGAGAGTATATCCACACTCTGGATATACTCAAAGTGTGGCAGAGAGATACCCACATTCCTATGTTTGCTGCAGCACTATTCACAATGGCCAAGATATAGAATCAACCTATGGTCCATCAATGGATGACTGGATAAACAAAATGTGGTGTATAACACTCAATGGGATACTACTGGGCCATGAAAAAGAAGAAAATTCTGTTTTTTTGCAACAACATGGATGAACCTAGAGACATTATGTTAAATGAAATGTCAGGCACAGAAAGACAAATATGACTGATCTCATTCGTAGGTGGAATCTAAAAATGTTTATATTTCATTGATAAAGAGTTGAATGGTGGCTACTAGAGGCTAGGATGGTTATGCAGGGTTGGGTAGTGGGGAGATGTTAGTAAAAAGATACATATTTACAGTTACACAGGAGGAATATGTTCAAGGGATCTACTGTACAGCATGGTGACTATAGCTAATAATGACGAATTCTTAAAAAATGCTGAGTAAGTGTTCTTACCACAAAAAATTATATGTATGTTAATTTGTTAGATTTAACCATTCCGCATGTATATATACTTCAAAACATGTTACACATGATAAACACACACAATATCATTTAAAAAAATAAATTTGAAAAAAATTAAAAAGAAGTCTCCTCCATTAAACCAAGCCAAGGATATTCTGCTTAGAAAGTCAGTCTACTCAGGAAACTCCTATGGATCAAAGATTTTGTAACCATAGTATGTATAAAACTTATAATCTGTGCCTTATTTCATAAAAACATAGGTTGCTTTTATCCACAGAAAATTTTTCCGCATTGAATCCCCCACAACGGTGCAATAAACATGACTCCTAATAACGCCACACAAACATGCCTCTCTCCCCAAACAAGATACAAACTATGGAAAATCAATCAATCTTTATTCTGGATTAATGAAGCTAAAGCATAATACACACTTGAATACAAGTTCCTATTACCTCACTTAGATCATGCTGCTTATGAATAACAAGGGATCCACTCACTGCTACTCAATGCTGTTCCTCATTGCTATCAAAAAAATCATATTTCAAACCTACGACCTGCTGTGATAGTATTAACAGGTTGGACTTTTGGGAAGTTATTAAGTCATGAGTCTCCACCCTCATGAATAGAATTAATGCCCTTCTTAAAAAGGCATAAAAAAGCTCCCTTCCTCCTTCTCCCATATGAAGACACAGCAAGGCATTATCTATTAAGCAGAGAGCAAGTCCTTACCAACAATTACTCTACCAACACCTTAACCTTAAACTTCTCATCCTCCAGAACATAAGCAATAAATTTTTCTTGCTTATAAATTACTCATTCTAAAGTATTTGGTTACAACAGCCCAAATGGATGAAGAGACTACCCCAGAAAATATATGCCCTAAAAAATAGGGAGTGAGTAAAATGTTTCAGAATAGATCACCTACATCTGATACTTGAAGCAAATTTCTGAATGATCTTCTATCCTCAAGACTTGTCCTATGCGAAATTAGAAAAATTGGCTGAATCATAGAATATCTGCCAAATATATTCTAGACCAATTAGTCTGGTCAATTATTCAGTTAAATTGATAACAAGGAAGTTAATGAAATTCTGAGAAGTAACCACAGAAAACTTATCATACTAAAATGGTGTCAGGACCAGCAATCAGTATATCCCCATTGCTAGTGAATGAAGTTAAACCCTTACCTTATACCATATGAAAAACTTAACTTAAAATGGATCAATGATCTAAATGTAAAAGATAAAACTATAAATTTTAAGAAAACATAGGTATAAATATTCAGAACCATGGATTTGGCAATTTTTCTTAAATATGATACCCAAAGCACAAGTTACCAAAAAAAAAAAAAAAAAAAGATAATTTGGACTTTATCAACATTGAAAACTCTTGTGCTTCAAAGGACACTACTAAGAAAGTGAAAACGGCCAGGTGTGGTGGATCACGCCTGTAATCCCAGCACTTTGGGAGGCCAAGGGGGGTGGATCATGAGGTCAGGAGATTGAGACCATCCTGGCTAACATGGTGAAAACCTGTCTCTACTAAAAACACAAAAAATTAGCCAGGCATGGTGGTGGGCACCTGTAGTCCCAGCTACTCATGAGGCTGAGGCAGGAGAATGGTGTGAACCCAGAAGGCGGAGCTTGCAGTGAGCCGAGATCGTGCCACTGCACTCCAGCCTGGGGGAGATGGGAGATACCATCATTTAGAAACATATATCTAATAAAGACTGGTATCTAAAATATAAGAACAATTCAATAATAAAATGACTAACAACTATTTAAAAATTAGGAAAGGCTATGAATAGACATTTCTCCAAAGAATATATACAAATGGTCAATAATCACATGACAAGGTACTCATCATCATTAGTTATCAGGAAAATGCAAACACACAGCCACACACAGCATGAGATACTATTTTCTACCCACTAAGATGGTTGTAACTGAAAAGATAAATAACAACAAATGTTGGTGAGGATGCGGAGAAATCAGAATCATCATACACTGCTGATGAGAATGTAAAGTGGTGCTGCCACTTTGGAAAACATCTGGGCCATTCCTCATAAAATTAAACATAAAAGTTCCATTTGACTTAGCAGTTCTACTCCTAGGTATGTAACTAAGAGAAATGAAAACACATGTTCATGTGAAAACTTGTTAATGAATATTTATAGCAGCATTGCTCATAGCAGCCAGAAGATGGAAACAATGCACCTGTCAACTGATAAAAGTCAACTAATAGATCAACAAAATGTGACATATCTATACAATGGAACGTTATTTGGCCACAAAAAGTGATGAAGTACTGATATATACTACAACACTGATGAACTCTGAAAACATCATGCAAAGTGAAAGACAACAGTTACAAAAGACTATATAAGATTCCATTCATATAAAATGTCCAGAATAGAAATATCTATAGAGACAGAGTAATTTAGTGGTTGCCTAAAGCTGAAATGAGTGGAGGAATTAGGAATTGATGACTGAAGGGTGCGGGGTTTCTTTGTGGCAGGTATTGAAAATGTCATAAAATTGATCCTGGTGACAGTTGCACAACTCTGTGAATATACTAAAAACTATTGAATTCTATATTTTAAATGGGTAAATTGTATATATGACATATGAACTACATCTCAATAAAACTGCTACCCAAAAGAAAGAAAGAAAAGAAAGGAAAATGTACAGGGCTAGAAATACTCTGATCTCTCAAGAAGGAACCTATGCTGTTCATGGAGAGAAATGTAATGATAGCCCTGCTGGTCTGACCACTGTCCTTACCATATCCGTAAACAAACCACTGTTCATGTAACCACAGGATAATCAGGCATTACCTACTATCTCTGCCCTCTAGTTACAAGTTAAAGATTGGCTAGTTAGAGAATTATGAAGCTAACTGCAAAATTTGCATGAGTCCAGTATCTATGTTTGTGCACTGAAACTACAATTGGGCAAATCATATGTGTCTGTAACCCATCTGGAAATCAAATTAATAACCTTAAGTGAGAAAATCACAAAGCAAACTTATTTAGTCAACTCTGTATCTCAAAGGAATGATTGACCAGAATAAGGAACTTAAAGGGGAAAATATAAAATTTTGTCCTGTTTCCTCAGCCTGGAAAAGCTTTGCATTTCTTAATTAAAGAGATTGGTTTCCAAGATGAGTATGAGTAAAAGGACCTTCCTAATACTAGCTATGAATTACAAAGGCATCCAAAGAACAGTAGCCTTTGTAATTGGGTGACAGGGAAATCTCACAAACACTGGGATTATTGCTATTATTGTATCTGCCATAGGACCAATTAGGCTATGCACATAGAAGGTGCTTAATGAGTATTTGCTCAACTGGAAAAGAATGAGATTGTAAAAACCAATTAAAAACAAGGAAATTTTTATACTTGTTTATCAAAACTTACTGTCTTCTGTCAAATCTGAGCTAAACATTACACAGCTAGAATTGGAACTGCCACGTAATAATTTTGAGCTCTAAATACCCTGTACTGTATTTAATCATGGGCCTCTTGCATTCAAAATTCTGGCCCCCTTACATGCAAGTAAAAATTCTATTATTTCTTTTCCAAAAATTGTGTATGTGTTTAGCTTTAAATAAGGGCAAAATATCAACTTCCCATTGCATTTTAAAATAAGGATATCCTACCTAAATTCTATAATTGTTATGTCAATATCGAATTTTTTCTCTTATAGTCAAACTGATATGAAAATGATGGGGAAGAATCAGAACAGGAGAAGATGATAAAACTGGAATGGGGGGAGGAGGATTAGCAAGGATAAATTCAATTTTAAATTTTAGTTTTGGAACAAGAAGCCTTTAAAGTTGAAAAACGTGAAGGAAATACAATTTTGAACTTGGTCAATAATTGCTTGTCCAAACTTCTTGATATAGCTGATGTTGTTTCACTCTTTTCCTTCTCTTTTTTGCTTTCTAAATTGTCATTTTAGCTCTGTCGACTGTCATATTCCATCAGTCACCGATTTTTAATGATGCTCCCCACATGGGTGCCTTCCATTTCAGCCTTACTCTTGCCATCACAGCCCAGGATCTCAGCATCACTTTAATCATCCTGTATAACATGTGTGAGTTTCACTTCCCCAATGACCTCCACAAAATCAAAAACTTTGCTGTTATTTTATCAACTGTAGAGCCACAGTCTATGCACATAGCAAGCATTAAGTAAGTATTTACTGAATTGGAGTGAGAGAGGTTTTGAACTTAATCAAACTAAATTTGAAAATAAAAATACTTAAAATGTAGACAATACACTGCAAGGTCACTAAGACTCAGGTCCACATTTTACAACCTATGTTTCCATCATTTAATGCCTCAGATATGTTAAATTTCTAGGTATATCATAAACTTGGTTAATTAAAGGAGACTCATAAATATTTGCAGTTGACCAAGTTGCTGTTTTAGTATCAATTAAAAATGACATCTGGAAAATGAATAACATGGAAATTTTAGTCTTCATTGATCCAAACTGCCTTTCCCGAAACAATAAAACAATCATGTTATTAAAAATTAAGTACTTATGTTTCATCCAATAACTGAGTAAATATTAATTACAATATTGACACAACATAGAGTTCAAGAGCTAACTAAAACTGATATAAGCAATTGGGAAGGCATTTGTTTATTTCCATTGCTTAAGTGATGGTTATTTATGAACCCTGATGGTTATTTATGAACCCACCTCATTGATTTTAGAGAAAATCTGTATATTCAAATGCCTGCTTCATTACTCAGTAGTTGCGTGATCTTGAGCAAGTATTATTTTTTAACCTCTCAAAACCTCAGCTGTTTAAGAACCAGTAATAAAATTACATAGAGCTGTTGAAAGGATTAAATGGACTATGAACATAAATATTTAGCAGAGCACCTGGACCAAAGAAAGTTTCACTAAACGTTAAGAAATGTTATTGAAATCTGTTTTTATTATTTGGATGATTGTTTTTCACTTTAAATTTTACTTCTTCCTTTGGCTATCATTTAGCCTTTTCTCAAATTGCCAGTCTTAGAAATAAGCTTCTAGATAACACACTGATCCTCATGCCCCACCCTGACTCCTGACTACCCTTTTTCCACTCTTGAGACTTATTACTGCTTAGACACTGACACATTAATACAAAATTAAAATAGAAGAGTATTGTGAAGAAGAAAAATCAGTAGGTAGAGATCTGCTGCTTAGCAGGTAAGGGAAGTAGTTTGAGAAAGAAAAACCTTGAGGGAAAATTGTGTTGAATGAAGACACTTTATATCAAGAAAGGACCTAATGGAGAGAGTAGGACGGAGACAAGGGGATATCATGAGAGAAGAGACAGAATTTAAAATGGAAAAAATGACTGATAGAGTAAGTTCCCAGAAAAAATAGGAATGAGTGGAATCAAGAGTACAGATAAATGGATCAGTTCTACAAACAAAATTACACATCTTCCAAGAAATCAGAATAAAGAAGCTAATGGATGAAGATATGGAAAGAAATTTAGTTGCAGAAGAAGTTGGCACTAGGTTGTTAGATAAAATATGAGACACCTAGTTAATTACAAATTTCAGATGAACAACAAATACATTTTTAGTATAAGTATCTTCCAAATGTTGCATGGGAAATACCTATATTAAAATATATTTAGTTTATTTGAAATTCAAATTTAACCGGTTTCCTATATTTTACTTGCTTAATCTGACAATTCCATGTGTTAATACAATTTATCTTTTTCCTGACTACCATATTCAATCACTTTTTTATATGTTTATATAAACTTTTTTATAGAGTTCATTTTTATGATATATTCATACTCAGTAAAGCTGTGTAACAATTTACTTAGAATAAAGATTTGGGAAAGGGATAGAGACATGTTCACAGCAGCAAAAAATGTACCAGTCATAGTAAGAAAAGGCATAGTGTGTACTCAGAATAGAATTGTAAACAGTTAAGTGAGAAATTCTGAGTGTCTGAGCCAATGTTCATCTTCTTGATTTTAGGAAATTCATCTAAATCTTAGGGGTTGTTTGCATTTTATCTTCCAGTAGGTCAACATCTAGCACTACTCTTCATTCTCATTCTCCACAGTTAACTCTCCCCATTGTTGAAACCAGAATTAGTTTCCTCAGCCTCCTTTGTCCCTAAGAAAATGCAGTTCTTCTTAATCCAGTCTATCATTGATGGGCATTTGGGTTGGTTCCAAGTCTTTGCTATTGTGAATAGTGCCGCAATAAACATACGTGTGCATGTGTCTTTACAGCAGCATGATTAATAACCCTTTAGGTATACATCCAGTGATGGTGTCTCCAGAATGCGTGCATTCTTGGTCTCACTAACTTCAAAAATGAATACGCAGACCCTCACGGTGAGTGTTACAGTACTTAAAGATGGTGTGTCTGGAGTTTGTTCGTTCTTACGCTCAGCTATGTCTGGAGCTTCTTCCTTCTGGTGGGTTTGTGGTCTCTCTATCAAGAGTGAAGCTGCAGACCTTCGTGGTGAGTGTCACAGCTCTTAAATTCACCACGTCTGGAATTGTTCGTTCTTCTCGATGGGTTCGTGGTCTCCCTGGCTTCAGGAGTGAAGTTGCAGACCTTCGCGGTGAGTGTTACAGCTCATAAAGGCAGTATGGACCCAAAGAGTGAGCAGCAGCAGGATTTATTGCAAAGAGCGAAAAAACAAAGTTTCCACAGTGTCGGTTGCTGCTGGCTGGCTCAGGCAGCTTGCTTTTATTCCTTTATCTGGCCCCAACCACATCCTGCTGATTGGTCCATTTTACAGAGAGCTGATTGGTCTATTTTACAGAGAGCTGATTGGTCCATTTTGACAGCGTGCTGACTGCTGTGTTTATAATCCTTGAGCTAGACACCCAGTCACACAGTGCTAGTTAGCTAGATACAGAGAGCTAGATACAGAGTACCAATTGGTGTATTTACAAACCTTGAGCTAGACACAGAGTACTGATTGATGTATTTACAAACCCTGAACTAGACACAGAATGCTGATTGGTGCATTTACAATCCTTGAGCTAGACACAGTCACAGAGTGCTAGTCCTCCAAGTCTCCACTAGGTTAGCTAGATACAGAGTACCAATTGGTGTATTCACAAACCCTGAGCTAGACACAGAGTGCTGATTGGTGCATTTACAATCCTTGAGCTAGACACAGTCACAGAGTGCTAGTCCTCCAAGTCTCCACTAGGTTAGCTAGATACAGAGTACCAATTGGTGTATTCACAAACCCTGAGCTAGACACAGAGTGCTACTCCTCCAAGTCTCCACTAGGTTAGCTAGATACAGAGTACCAATTGGTGTATTCACAAACCCTGAGCTAGACACAGAGTGCTGATTGGTGTATTTACAAACCCCAAGCTAGACACAGAGTGCTGATTGGTGCACATATGATCCTCCGGCTAGATATAAAAGTTCTCCAAGTCCCCATCCAGTTCAGGAGCCCAGCTGGCTTCACCCAGTTGGGCTGCAGGCAGAGCTGCCCACCAGTCTCGAGCTGCAGCTGCACTCCTCAGCCCTTGGGCTATGGGCGGGACTCAGCGCCAGGGAGCAAGGGGCAGCGTCCGTCAGCGAGGCTCAGGTCCCACGCCATGGGGTAGGAGTTCAGACATGGCGGGCTGCAGGTCCCAGCCCTGCCCCGTGGGTAGGCAGCTAAGGCCCTGCAAGAATTTCAGTGCAGCTCAGGCGGGCGGCACTGCTGGGGGACCCTGCGGCAACCTCTGCAGGTGCTGGCCCAGGTGCTAATCCCCTCACTGCCCTGGGCTGGCGGTGCCAGCCAGCAACTCCGTTTGCGGGGCCCACCGAGCCTGCGCCTGCCAGAACTCACACTGGCCCGGGAGCGCAGCCCCGGTTCCCGCCCAATCCTCTCCCTCCACACCTCCCCGCAAGCAGAGGGAGGAGGCTCCGGTCTCAGCCATCCCAGAGAAGGGCTACCACGGTGCTGTGGCAGGCTGAAGGGCTCCTCAAGCGCTGCCAGAGTGGACTCCGAGGCCCGAGGCCAAGGAGGCGCTGAGAGTGAGGGCTGCTAGCACATTGTCACCTCTCAATGGGATGGCTGGGTCAAATGATATTTCTGGTTCTAGATTCTTGAGGAATCACCACACTGTCTTCCACAATGGTTGAACTAGTTGACAGTCCCACCAACAGTGTAAAAGTGTTCCTATTTCTCCACATCCTATCTAGCATCTGTTGTTTCCTGGCTTTTTAACAATCGCCATTCTAATTGGTGTCAAATGTAGCACATATACACCGTGGAATACTATGCAGCCATAAAAAAGGATGAGTTCATGTCCTTTGTAGGGACATGGATGAAGCTGGAAACCATCACTCTGAGCAAACTGTCACAAGGACAGAAAACCAAACACCACATGTTCTCACTCATAGGTGGGAATTGAACAATGAGAACACTTGGATACAGGATGGGGAACATCACACACTGGGACCTGTCGTGGGGTTGGGGCAGGGCGGGAGGGATAGCGTTAGGAGATATATCTAACGTAAATGACGAGTTAATGGGTGCCACACACCAACATGGCACATGTATACATATGTAACAAATCTGCACGTTGTACACACATACCCTAGAACTTAAAGTATAATAATAATTTTTTTTTTTAAAACGCAGTTCTTTTGGTCCCAACACCAGGTCCAAGCAGGTCTACTTAACTACTCTCCATAGTATCTCAAGTCCTGATTTAAAGGCCTCTAAAGATTCTTCTAAGAACCACTTTCTTCACTGTCTCTTAATGCATTGTTTTTTCTGCCTGTAAAGGTTCTTTTTTAGTTGCTGGTCACTTTAAAATCTTTCTTAGCCACCTACTGTATTCCAGTCAATTAACAATTTCTAGTCTGGCAACTCTATAATCATGAGTATTACCTCCCACATCCTCATCGATTGCATCACATATTCTGAAGACCCCAAGCTTCTAAAGCCATATACCTTCACATCTCTACCTCCAGAATCACCACCTGGCTATCTGGCACATAGAATAAATATATTCAACATTTACTGCTGACTGACTACACTGTCACCATACTCAATGATGTCAAGCCACATTTTTATTCACCAGCTTTGCCATATTTTATTCACCAGCTTTGCCATATTTTGTGTTTAACCTCAAAGCAGAAATATTAAAAAGACAGATTTCAGCAACTATTGAGGCAGAATGAAAACACACTGAAACTTTCAAATCGCCTCATGGATTGTCACCCTATTGGATGTACTTGTTGTATAATATCCCAATTGCAAATAAAATATCCGGTAAACAGCCCTTAAGATTTTTTAGAATCCAATTTGATCTAAGAGCACCTCATTCAGTTTACCTAAGAGTTCATTTTTTATCTTCATACTTTGGATAATTTTCCATTAATGTTTATGACACTTAACTTCATAACATATAATTGAGCTATTTGTGATGCATTAATCTTCTTTTTAGATTAGCAGAAAGTACTGATTTATCAAAGAGAAAAATTAGACTTGTATTAGAACAGGCTTAAAAATTCATAAGACGTTTTCAGATCACTTGAATACTGTTCTCTGAATCTCTACACTTTTCAACCGAAGACCAAACTCAGAGACATTAAATAAGTTTTTGGAATGCATTTTAAGTCTCTTACCAGAGACCAGAATTTAATTTCCTCAAGCTTTCTGAGAGAGATTACGGGAATTGTTTTTCAATTGCATGAAATAAATGCCAATTTTAAATATATAAAACACTAGCTATAATTTTGTTTAATCAGGACCTTAGGAATTGTGGGTGGAAAATGGCATGAAGTGGGATAAGGTTCTCAAATTCTGCATCTGCATTCAGAGAACAGTGGTATTTCTCCAGTTACACTTAGGTACTCTGCCACTAACGTAGCATTTTCCCAACTTGAAGGAAGCAAGTATGTGGGAAAAAATTGATGTTTTAAATTTCAAGTTATTTGTGTGTGTGTGTGTTTCTAGCATCAGCTTATGTTCATATATTCTAGAATGTAACATGAATTATTTGATTGACATGAAATTTTATTTGCATTTAAGAGAGCAAGTTATCAGGGGCATTTCACGTTTCTTTTTACAGAGCTCCAAGAGTTCTATGATCTCTGTAATCTGAGCACTTGTAAGAAAACTGGAAAGGGCATAGTCAGGATGCAGGGACCTAGGTGTTACTCCCAGATCAATCATTACTTCAGTATGTAAACTTAAACGAGTTCATTTATTTTTCTGGACCTCAATCTCCTCAAATAGAAAATAAGGACTTGTATTAGTTCAGTGTATTTTAAACATTTTTTTAACTTCAAAACAGCTACTTTAAAACAAACTATTACCAATAAATATAAACAAATAAAAGCAAATCATCCTTGGTTTTGGTTAAATAGTAGGAGTAAAAAGGGAGAGCCCCAAATCACTCCCTAACTTTACCCCCAGAAAATGCCACACGACATTTATTATTATATGTTATTCTTATTTTAATCATAGGGGTAAATAAGCTCTAAAATCTTCTCCATATTTACCAAGAAATTATTTCACTAATTTGCAAATATACTACAATAAACTTACTACGTGACAGTCTATTAAGTTCATACAAACTTAATAATATTGGCTTCAAGACTCAATGTTAGAGGTAACATAAAGCCCTGGAGATCATCTACAAGCACAAAAGCTGATTGCCACAATAGTGAAGGAAAAATCTGAGTTGGTCAAATATGATCATCAGGGGATACATAGTAAATGAACCCAAAGTTTCCGCAAAGCAAAGACTCTGTCAAGGAAACATGAGAAAAAGCAGGCTTGTCCCTAGTACTTACAGGGATCAAGCAAGAATATGAATACAGGCCCATATACTACATGTCTGAATATTTAAGAGTTAGCAATTAACATTTTAAGTCAAAATTATTTTAAAAAGCTACTTTTTTTTCCTTACTAGTGGGAATTTTCACAACAAATGCTGAAAATGGCAGTCATTTTTAATATCACCCATATCAATGGTGGTCAGTGACTGTGACCTCCTGCCCATAGCCTCTCCAATCCTCATTCCCAAAAATCTTTCAACATTTATGAAGCCCTAACTCATATTAAACCCTTTTATTCCCATATTCCTGACATAATTTAAACTGGTATGCTTGCTGGCATGGAAAGTATTCTAGGGATAATAGTCTTAAGAATAAGAATCTGGAATTGGTTCTCTGATTAAATTTGGAGAGAGTAATGACCTGCCGGGCGTGGTGACTCACACTTGTAATCCCAGCACTTTGGGAAGCCGAAGCAGGCAGATCACCTGAGGTCAGGAATTCAAGACCACCTGGCCAACATGGTGAAACCCTGTCTCTACAAAAATACAAAAAAAGTAGCCGGGCATGATGGCGGGTTCCTGTAATCCCAGCTACTCAGGAGGCCGAGGCAGGAGAACTGCTTGAACCTGGGAGGCAAAGGTTGCAGTGAGCCAAGACTGCACCATTGCACTCCAGCCTGGGCAACAAAGTGAGACTCCATCTCAAAAAAAAAACAAAAAGAAAAAAAGAGAGAGAGTAATGACCTTACAGTGAAATGATTACATAGGGGCACAGAATTGAAAGGTCTCACAAAATCCCTCAGAATACATTCACATAAATGTATATAAAAGCAAAGTGAATGGTACGTGAGAAGCCAGCACAGGAAGATCCAGAGGCTTGAGGGACTTCCAGGCACAACTCTCCGGTTCCTTCCTCAATTGCACAGGATGAGCCTTACTTTGGGCTTATAAGCCATCAAGATATGTGTGAGGATTCTTAGTTTCAGGAGAGCTCGGGCAAAGGCTTCCCCTGAGGTTTTCTGTGCCCCACTCACCACAGAGCCAAAACCAGCCTGTGTAACTGGTTAAATCAGGTATAACTCATTAATTTGCACATCCTTAAAAATGTAAAAAAGTTGGTTCTGGCTTCCATCAAGGAAATTTAGAACTTTTAACAACACTTTCAATATTTCCCTGCCTATCGTTGTCTTGCTTAGGTGTCAATACAAGACTTCCAGATTTCCCAGAGATAAGAACAGATGTGTCCCAGTACAGCTGTAAGATAATGATAACTCTTTGTAAAAAGACCCCATTGGCACTCACAGTCCATGAGAAGGAGTGGCAAAACCAAAAGGAAAACTGCATTGCCAGAGGGACCATAGAGATTATGGCCACCAACAAGGATTTACAAGACAGGGCAGCGGTTATTTGTTTCACATACCCATTCAACTCACCTATTCAGCCAGATGAATCCTGGGGAATTACAGGAAAATGTCATACATTAATTGAGGAGGGGCGCCAATTAACAGCTACTAGTCCAGAAAATCAACAAAACCTCTAGTACTTGATATGCAACTGCTGATCTGTGAATTATCTTTCTCCCTCTCCCTTTACACCTCTGTATCTCTTTTTCTTTTTTTAATAAAAGAAGGGGCAACAATACGCCTCTTCTCCCTTCTTTCAAGAATATGTTAACTTTCCAGACTATTGTTTTAATGTAGGGTATAAGCATCTTAATAATCTCGCCATTCCACTGACCATGACAGCAGTCCATTACATTAAATGTCAATTACCTTGGTGAGCAGAAAGTAACAAATACCCTAGATCAGTATTAGACAAAGTGTAATCTGAATACTGGTGGGGATTTAAAAGTTATTTATCACTAATTTGCAATGAATTAAGTACTGAAATTCACACTAAGCATTTAGAAATTTTATAGCAACTTAACAGCATAATTTATGTCAAAATTTTCTGTTAACATGTTAAAATTTAAACTTGTATTTTATACATCTTTATAATTTTTTTTTTTACTCATTTTTATTGTACTTTACAAAAGTGGCAGTCTGGATGGATTGAAAATTTAAAAATTTTTTTAAAACTACATACCACAGATAATTTGAAAAATATTGCCCCAAAGTAAAGCTCTACAAACTACCCTAATTTTGCACAGCTCATTAGCTAAGAATGATTTTTACATTTTTAAAGGGTTGGAAGAAGAAGGGGAGGAAAAGGAGAAGGAAAAAGAGAGGGCCCCAAGAGGAGGAGGAAGGTGAAAAAGAAGAGACCGAGATTGTATGTGATCTATAAAGCCTAAAATATTTACTAACTGGCCCTTTACAGAAAAATTTATCCAACCCCTTGCTAGACACTTTGATTGCACACATGTATGACAAAGCATGTAAAATAAACCCCTCAATAATTCAGGATACTGTAGCTTCGGTAAAGTTTCCATCCTTTTAGTGGTCTAGGCACGTCAATGTATCAGCTCAGAGGTGAAGAGACAGCTGGTACATCTGGTACCTACCACCACCAAGAAAGAAACACAATGCCTATGTGGCCTATTTCGGTTCTGAAGGCAACATATGTCAGAGTTGGACATGAAGGCTTCTGGGATACACTTATAAAGGAACTTGTAAGATTTCTAGTTTTTAATGCAGTGTAAGGAAAGAAAAGCCTCTGTGACAGGTCCACATTGCTCTGCCAGCTGCTCAGTCATTTGTGCCATATGATACAGTGCTCCAGTACAAGAGGTATCTGATAGAGATGTGTATGAGCCTTTGGCAAGACCCTAAAGATAAATCACCATGCAGACCCCTGGGATTCTAGAGTAAATCATACCCTTTTCTGCAGAAACCCATTCTCCTTTTGAATTACAGTTTCTGCTATACACTGGGCCCGGAATACATGGCATAAGCCACAGAATTACTATGTAACCTGAACTGCTCATCATAAGTTGAGCACTCTCTGAACTACCAAGCCATAAAGATTGATGTAGGTGACAGCAATCGATTAGCAAGCAGAAGTGCTGTATTTGAGACTCGGTCCTGAAGATACCTCAGTTGCATGAGCAAGTGATTTAAACTCCTCTGTTGTCTACTCCTATTGCAATACCTCTTCTTCCTCACCTCACATTATAGCCTCAGGGAATCCTCTCTTCACTGGAAGGGGAGAAACAGCTGGGCATGGCTTATAAACTGTTCTAGAAGGTAATGTAAAACCACTCAAATGGATGGTAGCAGGAGTCCTGAAGGGGAACTTTTTAAAGGATATCCTTCTTGCCGGTATACCTTTGAGCAGGTACTGCTTTGTCTCAAAGAAGAGTGAAGATGACTGATGAATCTACACTTATTTGTGGGCAGTTGCTAACAACTTAGCTGAATGGCTGGGGATTTTCAAAAAGCTACATTCAAAAATTAGAAAAACTGAGAAAAGATGTAGATGAATCAGAATGAGCACAAAATGTGAGAGATATTTGTGTCTCATGTAACTACAGCAGGGTAAACACAGCAGAACAGGCTCTCCTCAATGAGACAGACAAAATATTCTATTCTGTATATCAACCATAGCCAGGGTTGTGGAGAGTTAAGTGTAGGCTCAGAAACATACATTTTCATTCACCATGGCTGGTATGGCTACAACCATTGCTGAGAGCGCAACTTGTTAGCAACATAGGCACCAATTCTGAGTTCCCACTAGGCAAACTGACTACCCGATGTACTTACATAGGGCGGGGATCCCCAATCCCCAAGCCACAGACCAGTATTGAGTCAGTGGCTGTTAGGAACTGGGTGCACAGCAGGAGGTAAGCAGCGGCTGGGCAAGTTTTACCACCTGAGTTCTGCCTCCTGTCAAATCAGCAGCAGCATTAGATTCTCATAGAAGTGGGAACCCTATCATGAACTGCACATGGGAGGGAACTAGGTTGTGTGCTCCTAATGAGAATCTAATGCCGGATGATCTGAGATGGAACAGTTCCATCCAGAAACCATCCCTTCCCCTGCCCCACAAGTTCATGGAAAAACCGTTTTCCACAAATCTGTCCTTGGTACCAAAAAGGTTGAGGACTTAGGGCAAAAAAACATATGCACTGGGTAATGGGAGAGGGTATCGAGAATCTTTTTGCCCTAGGCCAGTGGTCCCCAGCCTTTTTGGCACCAAGGATCCGTTTCATGGAAGACAACTGGGTATTTTCGTACTACAAATACCAACAATGGCCATGTGACAAATTGCTAGTAAGAAAAAAAAAAAGCTAGTAATTTTCTTTGTTCTTTATTCTTTGATAGGTACATATTTGCATAAATTAACCTCCACCTCCATCCTCATACCAAGTATAAAATATGCTGAAAGTACTCAAACTCTATATTTCAATATTGAAATCATAAACTATCTAAGATAAAGTGACATCTGAGCTTTGGCACTTTCCCTTTTGGGAAAAAGAATGTGTACACTTGAATTAACGTTAATTGCATAATATTAGTTGGAAGCAAGATGTTGTATTTGCCTTTATTCCGAAATTAAATATAGGGAGAAGTGTCGTGCATAGTTGCTGAGTTGACAAAGGGGTGCATTGTGTTCAGTTCTCTGCTGTCAGCTCACCATCACCCCTTTTCTCTTCCTCCTCTTGCAGAGTAGTCAGGAACTACATTTTCCAGGATCCTCCACTTTGTATAGCTCTGAGTTACAGTTTTTTAATTAGAAAAACCCCTGCAATACTTTGCAGGTAGAATGGAGGCGAGATCACTATTCTTAGGAATTCATGGTGTCCAGATTTATGGGCAGATGAGGATGCACTGTGGCTTCCCAGGCAATTCAGAGGCACTCACATTTCTGCAGTAGCCTGACAGTCGGTAGGAAGATTCCCAGAGAAACTGATATTGCAAAAGTTTCCTAATAACCTTTTAGAAATCACGTCCTTTAATGCTCCAGGGTAACTATTAGTGACCATTTCCCTGATCCTCCAGTTGAAGATTTTCTAATGTTCACTCTCTCAGCTCTTCCCCCTATTGTATCAACCCTAATTCCTTTAATAAATGTCCTTTTTTCATAATACCTAAAGTAGTCCTGACCAAACCTAAATTGATACAAATTATTTGCCTTTTTAAAAATCTATGTGCTTTTGCCACTCAGATCCTCTCTCATTTCAAAGTACTATCCATCTGTGACATTGGCAGCAACACAACTCAAACTTTTATGGCATTTGGACATAATTGCCTTTTGTTTTGAAAATACAGGGCAAGACGTAGAGAAGTGCTTTCTTTGAGGCCTGAACAATGTTAATCATGAGAATGAATGTTCATGGTTTCAGATTATGCTGTGGATCCCAAGAAACAGAAGTAAACATATGTTCTTAAAAAACTGAGAAATAAAAATTGTATATATTTATCATGTCCAACGTGTTTTGAAACATACATAGTGGAACAGCAAAGTCAAGCTAAATGAATGCATTACTTCACATACTTATTTTTTGTGGTGAGAATACAAAATCTACTCTTAGTCATTCTCAAGAATATAACACGTTGTTATTAGGTATGGTCACTGTGCTGTACAATAGGTATCTTGAAATTCTTCCTCCTATCTAACTGAAATTTTGTCTCTTTGACAAATATCTCTTCAAGCTTCCCAACCCACAGTTCCTGGTAACCACCATTCTATTCTCTACTTCTATGAGATCAACCTTTTTAGACTTAACAGGTAAGTGAGATCATACAGTAGTTGTCTTTCTGTGCCTGGCTTATTTCGCTTAATGTGATGTTTTCCAGGTTCCTCCACATTGTTGCAAATAACAGGATTGCCTTCATTGTTAAGGCTGAATAGTATTCCATTGTGTATGTATATCACATTTTCTTTCTTCATTCATTCACTGATGGGCTCTTGATTCCTTATCTTGGTGATTGTGAATAATGCTTCAATGAACACAGGAGTGCAGATATATCTTTGACATACTCATATATCTTTGGATACATACCCAGTAGTGCAATTGCCAGATCATATGGCGGTTCTATTTTTAATAATTTTAGGAACCTCAATACCATTTTCCATAATGACTCTACTGATTTGCATTTCCATCAACAGTATCCAAGGGTTCTCTTCTCCACATCCTCTCCAACATTTTTATCTTTCATCTTTATTGTAATAGTCTAACAGGCACAAGGTGATATAATATTGCATTGTTTAATAAATGTAATCTGTGTTTTTGTGTGATACATGAGGCCCCATATACCGCAAGACCTAGAACAGGGGTCTGTCTTATCCCAGTCTAACAGCAATTCTAAGAGTAAGAATCATCTGACCAGGAAGACTATGAAAGGAACTTGTAGAGTTGCTAAATCTTCCAATCTGTATGTTATCATCATTTTAGAAGCTGTCACAGTCAGAAACTGAAATGTATTGTTTATATATTTATGTAAAGCCATTGAAATGTATGTGGTGATTCATTTATGTTGTTCCATAAACAAAAGCAACCTACATGAAATTAGTCACAAGAGCAGTAAGTTACAATCTCCCTTTGTTACTCACATCAAAGGGCCCAGAGGAACCTGCCATATGCCCTCAGGGTGATTCATTGGAGGAAAAAGGCCCACAAATTGTTTTAAGCCGTTTAGAATTATACATCAAAAATGCTTCAATAAATACACCTAAAGTAGCCAACTGAGAAACCAACCAAACTACTCGTATGCTGCACTGTGTTTGTTGGACACTTTCTACTACATCAGTGTTATCTAAACCCATATAGAAGACATCAATGTCTATCCCAGCAGTAAAGAAGATTTTGGGTTCCTTTTATTCCTAAAATTAAACAGAGAGAAAAAAAACATGCTGAGAGATGTTCAAGTGCATCAAGATTAGTCTTAAATTGCTCCAAGGAGAACAGAAATCCCTTTTAGAGAAGGGATATCCCTTCTTTCTCTGCTACCATTCTACTGTTGAGTACCATTTGAATTCTCAGATGTGACTCTAACTTAAATCATTTTCATTGGTATTTTCTGTCCTTTGTTCCACAGTAGACAAGGACAGTTTGCATCCTCTTTGTGAATGAATACTTTGAGATTGACTTATTTATATGTACAGTTGTCCCTCTGTATCCCCTGGGAATTGGTTCCAGGACCCCTATGGATACCAAAACTCACAGATGCTAGGTCCCTTGTATAAAATGGCATAGGATTTGCATAGAACCTATATACATTTTACTGTACATTTTTTGGAGACAGAATCTTGCACCATCACCTGGGCTGGAGTGCAATGACGCGATATCTGCTCACAGCAACCTCTGCCTCCCGGGTTCACATGATTCTCCTGCCTTAACCTTCTGAGTAGCTGGGATTATAGGCACCCAACACCGCACCTGGCTACTTTTTTTGTATTCTGTACTCTTTAAATCACCTCTAAATTACTAATAATACCTAATACAATCTAAATGCTACATAAGCAGTTGTTATATTTTATGGTTGTATTTTTAATTTTTACTGTTCTTTTTTCCAAGTATTTTAAATTGTGGTTAAATCTACAGATGCAGAACCCACAGGTGTAGAGGGCAGACTGTATGTAGAACATATATGTGACCCTGAAGCCTAGATTCACTAACAACTTATAAATTCCTCCTATGTTACTGAGATACGCATTGTAAAAATAAACAAAACAGTTCAAATCTAAATTGTAAGTCTAAACAATGTCACCTTTTAACTCTTTAGTCTTTGAGTGTAGAGAAATTGCAAAGTAACATTGTGCCCTGGCTTTCTACTTTTTGATGGAATCCCTTATGGAAATAAACTGCTGATGTTATCTTTTACTTCTTAAACAATAAGAGGTAATGATGAAATAAACAATGTGGTAATAATGAAATAATGTCATCTTTTCCCTCTTTAGTCTTTTACAGTTTACAGACTGCTTTCATCTTTTTAAAATAATATTCAGCTTTATAAAAACCTTCTAAAATTTTTCAGGATTACTCTATCAGTAACATAACCTGAGATGCAACAAAGAGGTGAGGGATCGTGGATGTTAGCCCCTATCTTTTAATTCTTCATCCAAGGCTCTTTCTATACTGGTTTTATGAAAAAATGTTTTCAGCAAAACCCTTTCTTCAAATGAAAAATGAAACAATAGCCTAGGATATTTGAAATCCAACTCTGGGCCCCGTTGCTACATTTAGTCAAACCGGACATCAACCTCATCATCCAACTTATTTGTCCTGCACATTCATTATTTTAAAAATATAAGACATCCAAAATTTAGTAAATATTGTAACTCTTCCAAGCATTTCATGGGAAAGGGAAAGCAAGGGTACAGACTGTATATTATGACCAAGTAAAAATTTCATTAGACAATTTCTCCAAGTGTTTTCATGGTCACTCAGCCAATCAGTAGTCCTTTCTCTCACCCGTCTATCACTCCCACTCACTGTTAGCTTCTTCTGTGCAGATGCAGCACTATGCATACCACCTGCTCTAAAATTTACTCTTACCACAGGTGTTCCTCACTATTCCATGCAACTCTCTTGACAGGTATAATCCAGTTCCAATTTTGACCCAGGTGTCTTAATTTGATCATTTGGTTGTAACAAAAAAATAGCTTCAAATTCTCTTAAACAAAAATGGAAGTTACAACCACTTTATTCTCATAAGGGACTCTATCAAAAAGTAGAAAGCCAGGTCATAATGTTACTTTTCAATTTCTCCACACTTATATTCAGTAACTACTGCATTACTATCACCCTCTGCTTTTCCCAGCAGAATTCAGATGCCCTATGGGAGCCAAAGAACAACTTTCATTTTAAGCACCCACCAGAGACTAACAACAATTTTGGTATCCTGCGAGAGAAAATGTGGTTGACTCAGTACGTGCCAGCCAGGTCAAATGTCCAGTATTCCATGGCCAAAGCCACATAACCCATTTCCTACCTAGCAGAGGTGATATGAATAAAATAATCAAGAAAGGGCTTTGAATGCAGTGGTAAATTGGCTGAACGTACAAATAAGTCGCCACTTAAAGCCTATAATTCTGAATTCTTCAAAAAGTCAACATAACATTCCACTCTGCAGAAGACTCCATGGAGAAGAAACAGAGACCCCAAAAATGTAGCCTTTCCAAAGACAATCTGTCTAGTAGTGTGATAGACTACAGTGTCTCTGTAATGAGGATCTATTGGTATATTCTTGTGACTCCATAAAGTTTTTTATGACAGTTATAAAATATTTTGTTTTTGTTGAGAAACTAAAAATAAAATTCTATTCTGGATTATCTAGATAAATATTTAGTGACCTTGTTTTACCACCAAGTTTTATTGCTTAAGTCTGATTAGTGTTTATGGTTGTAAGATTTGAAATGATCATCTACAGTAACCACTTCTACATTGAACTAATTAATGAAATACTTCTTACATTGGAATCCACAGATACATTTCAGGGGTGGGTACTTTGAGGGTTCTCAAGTTTGAGAAGCACTGACATGAGGAGAAAATTGATAATTTGCTGTCATTTACTGAAGTGCTTCAATGAGTTATATGTTTTTATAAAGCTTTTTTAAAGTTTCACACTTAATTCTAAAAACAATCATGTGAAGTTGGTGTTATTATCCTCACTGTGTAGATGAAGAAACTGAAGGCTAGATAAACTAAGTCATTTGTTCTAAAGTCACAGAGCTGGCCAAGTTGGAGCCATAAGGATAATCCAAGTATATCTCCTGCTATCCCATCTATATCCTTTTCTCTACGTCATGTCGACTTTGCAAAAGAGGTGTTGATGTACTATGCCCTATACTTTTATTTATGGCATCTAGGTAGTTAGGGGGTAATTTGGCCAAATCAGAACAGCTGAAAAGCATGAGATACATAGAGAGAACAAAGTTTTTTTTTGTTTTGTTTTGTTTTTGTTTTTTGAGACGTAGTCTTGCCTTTCACCCAGTCTGGAAGGCAGTGGCATGATCTCCACTCACTGCAACCTCTGCCTCCCAGGCTCAAGCGATTCTCCCGCCTCAGCCTTCCAAGTAACTGGGATTACAGACGTGCACCACTCCACCAAGATAATTTTTTGTATTTTTAGTAGAGAAAGTGTTTCACAATGTTGGCCAGGCTGGTCTCGAACTCCTGACCTCAAGCCTCCCAAAATGTTAGGATTCCAGGTGTGAGCCAACATGCCCAGACAAGAACAAAATTATTTTAATCTGGTAAACATGGTGGACATGAAAGTAGGGTTGTCAGATTTAGCAAATAAATATACAGGACACTCAAGTTTACATTTCAGATAAATAATGAATACTTTTTTCCTCTGAATATTTCTCACACAATATTTGAGATCTATTTATCCTAAAAAGCTTGTTACATAAAATTCAAATTAAGTGGATTTCCTGTATTTCATCTGGCCACCTTCCATGAAAGGAAGTGCAGGAGCATTTTCTTTTAATGTGCTTCACTTTACTGCACTTCCAATAATGGTTTCTTTTTTTTTTTTTTTTTTTTTTTTTTTACAAATTAAGGGTTTGTGCCAACCTTGCATCAAGAAAGTCTATCGGCACCATTTTTCCAACAGCATATGTTTACTTTGTGTCTCTGCGTCACATTTTGCTAATTCTTGCAATATTTTTAAACTTTTTCACTGTTTTATATCCTTTATGGTGCTCTGTGATCAATGATTTTTGATGTTACTATTATAATTGGTTTGGGGTGATACCTACCATGCCCAAGTAACATGGTAAACATAACAAATGTTGTGTGTGTTCTGACTGCTCCACCAACAGGCTGCTCCCCCATTTCTCTTTCTCTCTTGGACCTCCCTATTCCCTGAGTCATAAAAATACTTAAATTAGGCCAATTAATAACTCTACAGTGGTCTCTAAGTTCTCAAGTGAAAAGAAAAGTCGCAGGTCTCTCACTTTAAATCAAAAGCTAGAAATAATTAATCTTAGTGAGGAAGGCATTTTCAAAGCCACAATAGGCCCAAAGGTTGGCCTTTTGTGCCAAACAGCCAAGTTGTGAATGCAAAGGGAAAGTTCTTGAAGGAAATTAAAAGTGCTATTCCAATGAATATACAAATGATAAGAAAGTAAAATAGCCTTATGCCGACATGAAAGAAGTTTTAGTGGTCTGTGAGGACTAAACTCCGATTTTTTTTTTCTTTTTTTGAGACAAAGTCTCACACTGTTGCCCAAGCTGGAGTGCAGTGACATGATCTCAGCTCACTGCAACCTCCACCTCCTGGGTTCAAGCGATTCTCCTGCTTCAGCCTCCTATGTAGCTGGGATTACAAGTGCCTGCCACCATGCCTGGCTAATTTTTGTGTTTTTAGTAGAGATGGGGTTTCACTATGTGGGCCAGGCTGGTCTCCAACTCCTGACCTCGTGATCCACCCAACTAGACCTCCCAAAGTGCTAGGATTACAGGTATGAGCCACCGTGCCCGGCCAACTCTGATTTTTTTTTTTTTTAAATCTTGCCCGAATGCCTATCTGAGGAGTCTGGGGAATCAGGCCCTACAAATGATAAATTCTCATCAGATAGGTTTTATTTAACCTTATATATCATGACTTACTTTCCAACCTGACTCTGGCATAACATTATGAGAAAAGGAAATAAATAAAAATACTTCACCCCAAAACATATTTATTTGCCTTATTTTGCAATGGACCTGCAAAGCTGTTCTTTGTGGGGGAAAATTTGCCTCTATAAAGAATCTCTATTAACATAGCTAGTTCTTTTTCTTCCAGACGCTCCCAATCCTAAAGAGATTAACTAACATTTGAATAGGTAACTTTGTCGTCTACTGTCTGTAAGGGCAGCCACTACAAGACTTCAAAATAACTTTGGTCTCCAAATCTTTTATCTTAACCTGAACTCTCCCTTTCCATGGATTCCAGGTCTTTAGATAAATGCAACCAACTGTCAACCAGAAAATGTTTAAATTTACCTACAGCCTGGAATCCACCCCTTTCCCCCTCCCCTCCCCACTTTGAGTTGTCCTGCTTTCTGGACCAAACCAATGTGTTTATTAAATGTATTTGATTGGTGTCTCATGCCTCTCTAAAATGTATAAAACCAAGCTGCACCCCCACTACCTTGGGCATATTGAGACTTCCTGAGGTCTATATCATGGGCCATGGTCACTTGCCATGTGGATAGAAGTTCAAACCAGCCACAACATTCCCTTACGCCAAAGCCTAATCAAAAGCAAGACCCTAACTCTCTTCAGTTCTCTGAAGATTGAAAGAGGGGAGAAAGCTGCAGAAGAAAAGTCTTTTGTCTGACAGTAACAGAAGTTGGTTTATGGGGTTTAAGAAAAGAAGCCCTGTCCATAACATAAAAATTCAAGATGAGGCAGGCAGGTGCAGATGTAGAAGCTACAGCAAGTTATCCAGATCTAGCTAAGACCATCGATGAAGCTGGCTACACTAAACAACAGCTTTTTCATGCAAATGAAACCGCCTTAAAATGGAAGAATATGCCATCTATGACTTTGATAGCTAGAGAGGAGAAGTCAATGCCTGGCTTCAAACTTCAAAGGACAGGTTGACTCTCTTGTTAGCAAGGGTTAATGCAGCTAGTGACTAAGTTGAAGCATGAGGGTTTGAGAGGATTGACTCCAATTTTCAAAGAAGTTCTTCTGTGGGTAAAATGCTATCACACAGCATCACATGCTACAGGGCAAGCTTTTGTGAAAGGAAAAGTCAATTGAAGTGGCAAATTTCATTTTTTTAAGAAATTGCCACAGCCACTCCAACCCTCAGCAATCATTTTCTCTGACTAGTCAGTAGCCATCAACATTAAGGCAAGACCAGCAAAAAGTTTATACTTTGCTGAAGGTTCAAATGACTGTTAGAACTTTTAGTAATATGCTAGTTTTTATTAAATTAAGGTATATAGATTTTTTTAGACATAATTCAACTGTACCCTAATAAGCTACAATGTACACATAACTTTTATATGCACTGAGAAACCAAAACAATTGTGTAACTTGCTTTATTGAGATATTCACTTTATTATGGTGGTTTGGAACTGAACCCATCATGTCTCTGAGGTATGCCAGTAATTGGTTATAAGCAGGAGAGGTAATGAATGGGGGAGATAAATGGAGCCTGAGCTGAGTCAACTGGCTAAGATTAGGCTTTATTCTCCAGGCAAAGGGATATTATTTTGTTTCTGAGAAAAATATTGACATGATTGGATTTGTGCTTCAGGAAGATTAATCTAGCTGAGAAAGGTAAAACAAATTAGACACATGAGGAATCTAAGGTAACAGTTCAGGGGAGAGGGTCTGAATTATACTAGCAGTAGTAGGATAGAGGTGCGGGGGCAGATTTGAGACATAATAAAGGTAGCATCATCAAGTTAGTGATCAGAAGTTCACTAATGAAATTTACCTATCTGGATTTATGGAACAAACAAACACCTTTGGAAAAAAAAAATATATATATATGTACCACCGTCAATATTTCTATTTCAAAACAAATACTTGAAGTGCCTGTTGGATTGTTTCCCCCATATTTGGGTGATATTTTCCCCAGAAGCTATGTAAGCAGCTCGGACTCAATCCCAAGTTCCTTCACTAAGTTCATGAAGTAGTTTTTCATCATGACAGTAAACCCACAGCACACACTCAAGAGGCATATGATGGATTAAGGACATCTTTGAACTGCCAGTGGGAATGGAAAACAGAAGACGACTAAACACTGCAGCACACCAGAAGAAAACCTTACCTTTTGGTTGTTTTTTATCAAGCATGAAGTTTATCTTCTGCCCCAGGACTGCAATGTTTTCCACATGGGCACAGTGGTTTATGGCCACAAAGCAGGCACCCTCCAGAGGTTTCTTAAGTCATTCATAATGCCTAGTCTCCAGTCATCACATGCGTCTCATGTAGATACCACACACACTGAAAAAAAAGAAGAGAACGTGCAGGCAATTTTAGAATGTAAAAGCAATCCATTTTTTTCATTTGTTCAGCAAATATTTATAACATACCTACTCTGCCCTAGAGGAGTCAGCAAACTAAAGCCTCTAAGCCAAATCTAGCCTGCAGCTGGGTTTTGTAAATAAAGTTTTATTGAAACACATCCATGCCCATTTGTTTAGCTTCTTTCAAGCTTCAATTGCCAAGAGGGAAGAAAAGGAGATTTGATGTTCTCCAGGGTTGGTAAACTTCCCTGAAGGAACAGAGAGTAAATATTTGAGACTTTGGGGGTAATGTGGTCCCTGTCACAACTACTGTATTCTGCACTGTGAAGCAAAAGCAGGTATAAACAACATGTAAATTGTCTTTAGAGTTCTGTTTACAAAACAGGAGGTCAACCTGTAGCCATAATTTCTTACCTCTGGTCTAGATCATAGAATGTCCCCGGGCTATGTCTCTAGATAAAAACAATAATTTCTCCAAGAACTAACCAATATTTTTATTTCTCTTCACTAGTGTGAACATAGAGGATTGACAAAACATATTTTGTGTTTGATTTCTTCATTTGATGATTTATCTATCTTAGATCATACAATTTCAACAAATCACAGTTAAATCTCAAGTCCTTTTTATTCCATCTTGTTCTTATTCAAATATTTGTTTCTTCAATATGCCTGCTGCAAAAGAGAAAAAATATTTTTATACATTTTTCGTATTCATTTCAGTAGAGGAATTTTATGGTGTTTTTATTTCAGCATATACTTGGGTAACTTGGGTTCTTGGACTAAATTTGGATATAGATTCTGCTGCATGATGATAAATTGTTAGTGCTTGGAAAAGAAAATATACCAAAATTTAGAAGGCACACTCTGAATTTACCCAATGCTACATCTATATATCTATTATATATAGAACAATAGTGTGTCTGTGAGAATCCTGTCAGACAGAAACCACACCAGTAATTTGATCAGGGAAACTTTAATATAAGAAAATACTAACTAGTACAAAAGGAAGTAACATTTTAGTAGTTAAAAAGGAAAAGAACAGAAAAGAATACAAGAAAAGTGTCTCTAACACCTCTTACACTGTCACATACAATCAGTTGCCAAGACCCACATATATTTGGTCTATTATGATTATTTCCTAATTGAGCTCTGTACTTTTGGTCTCTTTGTGAGGCAATATTAATCTTTCTTAACTAGTCACAACTTTCCTCAAAGTCTTTTAAAATAGTACTTCTATTCAATATCCTCTTTAAATGTCTTTTAAACTAAATACTTTCTTAGTATTTAATAACTCCTTGGTTCTTTTACTTTAAAACCTCCAAAAAACTCTAATTTCTTTTTCATGATTACTTTTGTACTTTCTTGCCTATGTAATTTTAGCTGAGTCCTTCCTTTCTTCTAGAATCCCCCCAAGCCTATCTCTACTTTATTAAAATTCTCTCATTTCTTGAGAACTGGTCTGAAATACTATTTTTCCCATGAAGACTTTCCAGTTGCTCCGTTAAATAAATACAATCATTTCCTACCCTGATCTCCTCCAACACCATTTTATATTTCCCTAATGTTAATTACCACACCCACAAGTGTTAATTTTTCTACAGTCATAAGAAAACACCAGCAGATAAGCAACTTGTAGACTAGGACTATATTTTAGGGAATTGGTATATGACAAGAGATGATGTATTAAATCTGATGGTTGGGTTTGAGGCCCGGCTGCTATACTTGCCAGGCATTAACCCATTTATGCCTGAGGTTGTGATTTTTTTTAATTTTTGCAATCAGACCTTGCTGATGACTTTGAGCAGCAGGATATAAATAACTCCTACATGCTTAGCATTCCTGTAATGGAACACTAGGCAGAAAGGGGTTTTAATGCCTGATTCAGTGAAATACAGAAAATATTATCAGCCTTACAAACGAAGTGACTAACACAATTTTAAGCTCAAGGTGGGCGTCAAATGAATCAGTTCTTCTTTTTCATTTTTAGAACCCTCCTGACCCCGAACACAAAGAATGTTCAATTTCTTAAATACATTTTTATGGAGATGTAGGCCAATATGAAGTTTGCCAATCTAGAAACTCAGCATTATCAGCTGAACAATCCTATTTGAATTCCTAATGTAGCAAAATCTTCAAAGAACTTCCAGATCTCAGTTTCTCCCATATGGGAAACAAAATGTAAATGAACCTATTGTTCCCAATTATAAATGTGTGGTGAGTAGAAGACAGAAAAAGAGGGGCACGTTGAGGAATGGGATCCCTTTCTTAATCCTTAAATTCCAAAATCAGGCCACTATTTTGATTTTGTATTTATTTTTTCTTAGTCTATTCAGCTTCCAAGTTTTAGATGGAAACAGTAGTCCTTTTATTGCTTCCTATTAACCTAATTTTTTAAACTTTTATTTGTCCCCTTATTTTCAATTATTTTCAAGTTCAATGCTATTACAACTCTCAAATATATATATATACGAGAAAAGGTTTTGTTTTACATATAGGTTTTTGTCTTAAATATATACACATTTAAGGTTTTTGACTTAAATATACATATATATTTAAGACAAGGTTTTGCTCTGTCATGTAGGCTGGAGTGAGGCACGATCATAGCTCACTGCAACCTTGATCTTCCAGGCTGAAGCAATTCTCTCACCTCATTAAATGGAAATTTTACTTGTAGTTTCATTTAAAAAATCAAAAGTTGCTTAACTACATTAAGTTGACTTTAAGCAATAAATGAAATCCTAAAAATTGTGTAGAAATTGAATTTGTTTTAATTATAAATGAATGAATTCATATTGGGTTAAATGGTCTATAGTAGTATGATTCTTGAGAAATAAATTCATATTTATAAATATTTGGGCAAAAATGAATAATTTAGGTTTTCATACGTCAGATTTGTTGCATGTGGGCTAAATCTGTAATCTTTTTCCTTATTCCTATTTGAAACTCATTTCTATGATGACAAAATATATATATTATTTTCTGACAAAATAAAAACCATGCTTAATGAAACAAATAAAGGGAATAAGTCATGAGCTACATTTACATAATTTTACCCCTCAGTTTAAAAGATACTGCCAAATAAAGTGTCCCATATCTTATATTCATTTAGAAAACCCTTCTCTGAACACAGAAAAGAAATATAACTCTATGAAAACCCCAGGCACAAACTGCTACCCAGTTGAATATAATTTTATAGATTTTTTTATACTTGAATATAGAAAGGCTTTTGACTGTCATGTATCTTGCAAGATTTGTATAAATAAGGGATGACTGGTTGCATCATAATATACACATGTATTGCTCAGTCTGCTACTTCACATTTTTTGTTATGATGATGAAAAATTCACAATGACATTTCCCTTGACATAAATGCAGATCTATAACAGAGAGATTTCATCTTTAGAATCATGGAATGTTTGAACTCTCAGAACCACAGAGATGACTTAGTTTAGCCTTTTCCTTTTATATTTCAAGTTGTTGAAACTCAGAAAGATAATGACATACCCAAGATCATCCAGGTTATTGGTGGCCACACCATAAGAAATTTAGGACTCTGTTTCCTCCTCTATTGCACAGTTTGAAACAGAAAATGGAAATTACAGTGTTTCAAATCCGAAATTTAAGCCATTTTTTTCCCCATGTTATTTACCCAAGCTACTTTGAGGTCATTTTTGCTTGCTCATTTTTGTTTGTTACACAAAGCATCTTATTCTATATAAAAAATTAAAACCTAAAGTATTGACTCTGGGAAAGTTTTGAAAGTAAATTAAAATGATGAAAAACAAAGTAAATATTAGATATAATTAAACACAGTATTTATTCCTGGGAAGTAAACTTCCTAGAGCTCTCATAAGTATTTTTGATTATGACAGTTGAATATTCTCCAGCCACTTGCCAACACCTAAAACTGAAGGATGAATATCCAGGGCTAAAATATGTCAATTATGTTTTTAATATCCCAACAGATTTAGTTATAACCTATCTGAGTTCTATACAAAGGGAGGCGGAGCAAGATGGCTGAATAGAAGCCTCCATTGACTGCCTTCCCCGCAGGAATGCCAAATTGAACAACTATTCACACGTAAAAGCACCTTCCTGCGAGGCAAAAACCAGCCAAGTTATCATAGTACCTGGTTTTAATTTCATATCAAGGAAAGAGGCACTGAAAGTTAGGAAAAAGTCTTGAATTGCTGATGCTACCCCTCTGCCATCCCCCAGCAATGGCTGCATGGTGCTGAGACAGAATCTGTGCCCTTGGGGAAGGAAGAGTGCCATGATTGTGGGACTTTGCACTGGACCTCAGTGTTGCCCTGTTACAGTGGAAAGCAACACAGGGCAGAACTCAGCCAGCACACACAGAGAAAGCATTTAGACCAGCCCTAGTCAGACAGAACTTGCCCATTCCAGTGGTTGGAACCTGAGTTCCAGCAAGCCTTGCCACCATGGACCAAAGTGCTCCGGGGTCCTAAATAAACTTGAAAAGCAGTCTAGGCCACAAGGACTGAAATTCCTGGGCAAATCCTGGTGTTACGCTTGGCTCAGAGCCAATGGACTTGGGGAGCATGTGACCTAGGAAGATACAAGCTAGGGTGGCCAAGGGAGTGCCTAGGCCACCACTCCCACAACCTCAAGCAGTAAAGCTCACAGCTCTGGGAGAGACTCCTTCCCTCTGCTTAAAGAGAGGAGGGGAAGAGTAAAGAGCACTTTGTCTTGCAACTTGGATACCAGCTCAGTCACAGTAGGATACCAGGCAGACTTCGGAGGCCCCCATTCCAGATCCTAGCTTCCAGATGAAGTTTCTAGACACAACCTGGGCCAGAAAGGAACCCACCGCCTTGAAGAGGACCAAATTCTGACAGGATTTATCACTTGCTAACTAAAGTGCCCTTGAGCCCTGAAAAATCAGCAATGGTGCCCAGGCAATACTTGTCAAGGATCTTGGATAAGATTCACAGACATGTCTGCATCAGGAGTGACCCCACACATTCTCAGCTGTGTTGGCTAAGAGGGGGGACTTTTTCTGCTTGAGAAAAAGAGAGGGAAGAGTAAGGGGACTTTGTCTTGCAGATTAGGTACCAGCTCAGTCACAGTAAAGAAGTGCATCAAGCAAGCTCTTGGGCTCCCAGTTCCAGGCCTTGGCTCTTGGATGGCATTTCTTGACATGCTCTAGGCTGGAGGGGAGCCCATTTGCCTGAAGAGTGAGTCCCAGCTCTAGCAGCATTTACCACAAGCTGACTGAAGAGCCCTTGGGCCTTGAATAAATATCAATAGTAGTCAGGCAGTACTTACGGCAGGCCTGGGGTGGTGGTGGCCATAAGGACAGACTTCTCTGCTTGAGGAAAGGAGAGGGAAGAATGGAAAGGACTTTGTCTTGTGCCTGGGATGCCAATCAGCTGCAGTAGAATAAAGCACCAAATAGATTCCTAAGGTTTCTGACTCCAGGCCCTGCCTGTGGATGGCATCTTTAAATACCCCAGGCCTGTGGAAATTTTACCACCCTAAAGTGAAGGACACAAGCCTGGCCGGCTTCACCACCTGCTGATTAAAGAGTTCAAGGACCTTGAGCAAACATAAGCAGTAGCCAGGCAGTGGTTACCACAGGCCATGGGAAAGACCCCAGTGCTGTGTTGGCTTCAGGTCTGATCTAGCACAGTCCTAAGGGTGGTAGTCACAGGGGTGCTTGTGTCATCCCTCCCCAAGCTCCAGGCAGCTAAGCACAGACAGAGAGACTTTGGTTGATTGGGAAAAAGTAAAGGAAGAGAACAAGAGTCTCTGACTGGTAATCTAGGGAATTCTTCCGAATCTTACCCAAGACCACCAAGGTGGTACCTCCATGAGTCTGAGGCTTGGGATGCCTCCTAATGCAGATACGGCTATAGTGACCTAAGACAGATCATAACACCCAAGTTCCTTTGAATACCTGGAAATCATACCTAAGAAGGATGTGTACAAACAAACTCAACTGTGACAACTACAATAAGTACCTAACTCTTCAGTGCCCAGAAAGCAACAAACATCCACAAGCATCAAGAGCATCCAGGAAAGCATGGTCTTGCTATGCAAACTAAATAAGGCACCTGGAACCAATCCTGCAGAAACTGAGACATGTAACTTTTCAGACAGAGAATTCAAAATAGCTGTTTTGAAGAAGCGCAACAAAATCCAAGATAGCGCAGAGAAGAAACTCTGAATTCTATCTGATAAATTTAACAAACAGATTGAAATAGTTAAAAAGAATCAAATAGAAAAATTCTGGAGTTGAAAAATGCAAGTGACATACTGAAAAATGCTTTGGAGTCTCTTAACAGCAGAACTGATCAAACAGAAGAAAGAATTAGCTTCAAGACAGGCTGTTTGAAAACACACAGCAGGGACAAAAGAAAAAATAATAAAAAAGAATTAAAGCACACCTACAAGATCTAGAAAATAGCCTCAAATAGGCAAATCTAAGAAGGCCCTAAAGAGGAGGCAGAAAGAGGTAGATGTGGGTAGAAAGCTTATTCAAAGAATAACAACAGAGAGCATCTCAAACCTAGAAAAAAATACCAATATTCAAGTACAAGGTTATAGAACAGCAAGCAGATTTAACCCGAATAAGTCTGCCTCAATCTATTTAATAATCAAACTCCCAAATGTCTAGGATGAAGAAAGAATTCTAAAAGAAGCAAGAGAAAATAAACAAATAAAAACATACAATGAAGCTCCAATATGTCTGGCAGCAGACTTTAAAAACGATATTTAAAGTCTGAAGGAAAAGAAAATTTACCCTAAAATAGTATATTTGGCAAAAATATCCTTTAAATATGAAGGAGAAATACTTTCTCAGACAAAATCTGAGGAATGTCATCAACACCAGACCTGTCCTACATGAAATACTAAAGGGAATTCTTCCATCTGAAAGAAAAGAATGTTAATGAGCAATAAAAAATTATTTGAAGGCACAAAACTCACTGGTAATAGTAAATACACAGAAAAACACAGAATGTTATAAAACTGTAATTGTGGTGTGTAAACTATTCATATTTTGAGTAGAAAAATTAAATAATGACCCAATCCAAAATAATGACTTAATAATGAAAAATTTTCAAGACATAGACAGTACAATAAAATATAATTAGAACAACAAAATGTTAAAAAGCAAGGGGAAAAAGTCAAAGTGTAGCATTAGTAGTTTTTATCTTTGCTTGTTAGTTTGTTTATGCAATCAGTGTTAAGTTGTCATCAATTTATAATACGGGCCAGAACATAGTATTTACAAGCCTCATGGTAACTTCAAATCAAAAATCATACAATGGATACACACAAAAATATTAAAAGCAAAAAATTAAAACAGACCACCAGAGAAAATCACCTTCACTAAAATGAAGACAGGAAGGAAAGAAGAAAGCAAAGACCACAAGACAACAAGAAAACAAATAACAAAATGGCAAAAGTAAGTCCTTACTTATCAATAATAATATTGAATGCAAATAGACTCTCTGATCAAAATACATAGAGTACGACTGAATACATTAAAAAACAAGACCCAGTGAACTACTGCCTACAAGAAACACACTTCACCTACAGACAAAATAGATTTCAAGACAAAACTATTGAAAAAAGACAAAGAAGGTCATTATGTAATGATAAACGGATCAATTCAGCAAGAGAATACAACAATTGTAAATACATGTGCACCCAAAACTGGAGCACCCAGATATATAAAACAAATATTAGAGTTAAAGAGAGAGATAGACACCAATACAATAATAGAAGGAGACTTCAATACCCCACTTTCAGCATTGAACAGATCTTCCAGGCAGAAAATCAATAAGGAAACATTGGACTTTGCACTATAGACTAAATGTACCTAACAGATATTTACAGAACGTTTCATCCAATGGCTGAAAAATACAGTCTTCTCCTCATTAATGGATTATTCTCAAGGATAGACCATGTGTTAGGCCACAAAATAAGTCTTAAAATATTCAAAACCACTGAGATAATATCAAGCATTTTTTTCTGACCATAATAGAATAAAACTAGAATTCAATAACAAGAAGAATTTTAGAAACTATACAAACACATGGAAATTAAACATATGCTCCTGAATGACCAGTGGGTCAATGAAGAAATTAAGAAGGAAATAGAAAAATTCCTTCTATTTTTTACAATTACAAATGGAAACACAACATACCCAAGCCTGTAGGATATAGTGAAAGTAATACAAAGAGGAAAGTTTATAGCTATTAAGTGCCTACATCAAAAAAGTAAAAAACAAAACAAAACAAAACAAAAACACTTCAAATAAACAACATAGTGATGCATCTTCAGGAACTAGAAAAGCAAGTGCAAACCAAACCCAAAATTAGTAGAGGAATATAAATAGTAAAGATCAGAGCAGAAATAAATGAAATTGAAACAAGGAAACAAGGCAAACAATAAAAAAGATCAATGAAAAGAAAGTTGGTGTTTTGCAAAGATAAAAAAATACTGACAAACCTTTAGCCAGATTAAGGAAAAGACGGGAGTTCTATACAAGACATTGAGACACTATCCATTCATCACAACTTGAACTCAGTCATGAAGCCTGAGCATCGTTTTTTTAATGCTTCCCTCTTCATTTATACCTACGTAATTTTCCTCTCTGGAATCATTAAGTTATTTTATTGTCTTAGTAAAATATATACCCATGCATGTACATAATTTATTGTTTATTCATCTTCCATAAGAATTGTATAACTATATTTTCCTGCTGTCTCCAGCAGGGATAGTTTCCCTTTATCATCAGTCTGTCTTTCAATTTGTGCCAACTAATTACCTATTCAACACAGGATTAAAGGCTAACAGAGAATAGGAGGATGGACCAAAGATGTAAAATACGTGGAACCAATACTTAGCTCAGGGAAAAATGGATATTCAATTAATTCTCCTGTGAACAAAAAGAATATTAAAGTCTTACCATAACCATTATAATATTATTACTATTCTATGGCAGCAGTTCTCAATCAGAGGCAATTTTGCCCCCATGAGACATTTGGCAACATCTGAAGACATTTTTGATTGTCACAACTTGGGGAGTTGGCCGCTGCTAGTGGCATCTAGTAGGCAGATGCCATGGGTCCTAGGACAACCCCCTAAAACAAAGAATTAACAGGCCAAAAATGTCAATCATGTCAAAGTTGAAAAACTCTCTCCGAAGGCATTATTATATGCATTCTATGTATATTACATAATTTAACCCTAGGTTACTCTCATTTAACTGAGGAGTTACACAAGTCACAGAGAAGTTAAGTAACTTGCAAAAGAGGTCAAGAAACAGCTAACAAGTGACAGAGATAAGATTTAAAATTGAGAGGTCTGGATCCTAACAGCTCTGCATCTCTGCTGAAATATTCATTTTTTAAGGCCAAAATTACTAAAATTTTTCTAGTCCAGTTGACCCTTGAACAATGTGTGGGCTAAGGACTCTGATCCTCCATGCAGATGAAAATTTATGTATAACTTGACTCCCCCAAAACTTAACGACTAATAAACCACTGTTGACCAGAAGCCTTACCAATAACATAAACAGTCTATTAATACATAATTTGCATGATACATGTATTCTATACTGTATTCTTTAAAATAAGCTAGAGAAAAGAAAATATTAAGAAATCACATGGAAGACAAAATGTATTTACTATTCATTAAGTGAAAGCGGATCATCATAAAAGTCTTCATCCTTGTTGTTTTCATGTTGGGTAGGCTGAGGAGGACGGGGAGGGGGAGTCGGTCTTGCTGTCTCAAGGGCGGCAGAGGTGGAAGAAAACTGGCATCTAGGCCAGGCACGGTGGCTCATGCCTGCAATCCCAGCACTTTGGGAGGCCGAGGCAGGTGGATCAGGTGGTCAGGAGATCGAGACCATCCTGGCTAACATGGTGAAACCCCGTCTCTACTCAAAATACAAAAACAAAATTAGCCGGGCGTGGTGGCGGGCACCTGTAGTCCCAGTTACTTGGGAGGCTGAGGCGGGAGAATGGTGTGAACCTGGGAAGCGGAGCTTGCAGTGAGCAGAGACTGCGCCACTGCACTCCAGTCTGGGCAACAGCACGAGATTCCATCCCCCCCCAAAAAAAAGAAAAGAAAATTGGCATCTAAATAGACCCATGCAGTTCAAACTCATGCTGTTCAAAGATCAGCTGTACTTTGTAGGACCCTCTCATATGATGACCATAGCAGCTCTATGCTCTAAGTAAGATTCACAATATTTTCATATTTCATTAGCTGTCACCATTGCATGAAGATTTTTTGATTCCCTTCCCACCTACACAGTTAAAAATAATTGTTCTGGTCTTCAAATTCCCAGAGCTGTAATATCTTACCTAGAGCATGACACCAGGATTTCCCAAAGCACTTCTTAAGGGACACTAGCTCTGCCAAGGATTAAAATGTATTGTGTAATAAGAAGAATTCTGTGGTCAAATAATACATGAAAACATAAGATAAATAAAATCAAACTTTCCGTTTAAACTTCCCAGAGACTGATATGCACTGTGACGGTCTGAGATATATACTTTATATAGCATACCTCAGATTAATTTGAACAAAAAAGCTCTTCTTTACCTATCAGTTTGAGAAATATTAGTATCATATGACCAAAAATAATAAAAGAATAGTAATCATGTTGTTAGGTTATAATGATCTTTTCTTATCTCTTGACCTTTTAAATGACCCACTCAATACCCTTTTCCCAAGCAAAGGGGACAATATTTGTAAAGCATTGGAATATAATAAACATTATGCAAAGATACTGCAGAAAATATACACAAACAAATCATTATTTTAATGACTCTTCTCATGGGGCTTAAAATAAAAAGAAACAACTAATATGATTGTTTGTCATCTTGCAGATAGAACAACCATGCATTTGGGTGCCCTGTAACCACAGGGTTCATATATCTCCTCAGTCAAACCTCCTAAAAGAAGCCTGTTAGAAGTAGAGAACAATGCTGCCAATGATCCAAGAACTCACCCTTTATTCTCCAGTGAGCTAAGAAACAGTTTTGTCATTGTGGTTTGCAGCAGAATGTGCTCTCGAGATGGTTGCAGACAATTGGGTCAAGAATGTGGCCTCCATGAGCAGGTACAGTGGCTCATGCCTGTAATCCCAGCACTTCGGGAGGCTGAGGCAGACAGATCATGAGGCCAGGAATTCAAGACCAGCCTGGCTAACACAGTGAAAACCCGTCTCTACTAAAAATACAAAAAAATTAGCCAGGCATGGTGGTACATGCCTGTAGTCCCAGCTACTCGGGAGGCTGAGGCAGGAGAATCACTTGAATCTGGAAAGCGGAGGTTGCAGTGAGCCGAGACCACGCCATTGCACTCCAGTCTGGGTGACAGAGCAAGACTCTGTCTAAAAAAAAAAAAAAAAAAAAAAAATGTAGCCTCTAGACCTAGGTAAACTACCCACCATAATGCCAAATAAAGTGAAAACCCTGGTGGGAAATAGGCAAAGGATTTGAATGAACATAAGCACATGGAAAGATGCTCAACATCATTCTAGAACTTGATTAATTGTTAGAGAAATGCAAATAAAATCTACACTGAGCTACAACTTCTCTTTCACTAGGATGACTAAAATGAAAAAGACAGACAATAATAAATGTCAGTGAGGATGTGGAGAAATTAAAACCCTCATACAATTGTTAGTAGGACTGTAAAATGGAGCAGTCACTTTGGAAAACAGTTTGACAGTTTCTCAAAACGTCAAATATAGAGAGTTACCATAGGCTGCTCCTAGGTATACACCTACAAGAATTGAAAACCTATGTTCACACAAAAATTTGTACACAAATATTCATGGAAGCATTATTCATAATAGAGGGAATGTGGAAACAATCCAAAAGTCTGTAAACTGATAAATAAGATGTGCCATGGCTATACGATGGAATATTATTTGCCATAAAAGAGAATGAAATACAATGGGAAGTAACACCTAATGGGTATGGTTTGTTTTGTTTTGTTTTGTTTTTGAGACAGGAGTCTCACTCTGTCGCCCAGGCTGGAGTGCAGTGGCATAATTTAGGCCCACTGCAAGCTCCACCTCCTAGGTTCACGCCATTCTCCTGCCTCAGCCTCCCAAGTAGCTGGGACTACAGGTGCCTGCCACCATGCCCGGCTAATTTTTTTTATTTTTAGTAGAGACGGGTTTTCACCACATTAGCCAGGATGGTCTCGATCTCCTGACCTCGTGATCTGCCCGCCTCGGCCTCCCAAAGTGCTGAGATTACAGGCGTGAGCCACCGCACCCAGCCGGGCATGTGTCTTTTATTTCCGTGCAGGGTGATGAAAATATTCTGGAATTAGATAGTGGTGATGGTTGCACACTCTAGCTGCATACTAAAAACTACTGAATTATATACTATAAACAGGTTACTTTTATGGTTAGTTTTAAACAGATTAGAGAAAATAACCACACACTGTATAAAAGGGGATCCCACAACTCACCTTGTAAGAAATCCTCAAGTTTTAGTACTTTAGGTTGCTTATTTCTATTATAGTACTAAAAAGAATTTAATATTATAGTTTCTTTTCTTCTCCAGATCCACACAGATTAGAAAGAGCTCTTTCTCCTCCATATACGTTCAACATTTTTCCCCAGCCCAGTTAGAGTGCCACCTCTTCAACAAGACCCCTCTTCTGCTTTTTAATAAACAAAAAGTCACTTTTACTCAGCTCCAGCAGACATTGTTTTATGCGAATGTCTCTTCAAGGCAGGGATTCTCTTGTGCCTTTATTTTCAGCACATTTACAATAAGCATTGGTGGCAATGATGTTGATCTTCCTTGTTTTCTTTGTCCTTTTCATTATTTCTTCCTTTTCCTTCTCAGGGCTTCATTATTGTCCTCCATATGTACAGCTTAAGGTTAAGCTCTATCTTGAGCTACTCTAAAATTTCTAGAACTTTATTCTACTGATGGACGATGCAAACTCTCAAGATGGCCTTTGAGGCAGAGGATCACTAATGTGCTGTCAGCTGACTTCCCACTCCTCCCACCACCTACCTCAGCTCAGCACTCTCTGGGCTTCTTAGTACAGGTACCACATGCCTATCTGCTCTTTTGCATGCCAAAGATTTTTTTATTCTATTCTTACTGCTCCTCTGCATTTATGGCTTTCAGAAGAAAAAAAAAAAAAAAGAACACTGCAATTATATGAGTGGTGTTTGGGTGGAAAGCCAATGTACTTATTCCCTGGAATGTTCTTTGACAAACTAGAAAACCCTGGCAGGTCAGCATACTCTGAGAAGCATCACAACTGGGAAACACTAGTCTGGCAAAAGGATATTGAGATTTCAGGTCAGAAAAACTAGGCTCTAGTGTTAGCTTTGCTATGATTTAGGGGTAAGCTAACATTTCCAAGCCCCAGTTTTCTCATCTGTTAAACGGACATAATATGAACCTTGCACGTACTTGAGACAAAGAGATGAAACATTACCTGTACATTGCCTTGTATGTAGCCTATAGCTTTTTTGAGTTGTGGCTCACAAATGTTAATTGAATTTTATTCCCTTGAAAGCAGATCCAGAGCTATGCTTCTCAAAGGGTGGTCCATGGACCAGAAGCATCTGCATATCCCAGGTTCCTGTTCAAAATACAGAGCTTCCAGCTCCACCCTAAACCTATTGAATCAAATCTGCATTTTATCAAGACTTGAGGGTATCTGTATACCAATTTTTATGCATATTAAAGTCTGAGAAACTCTGCTATAGAGGCCCATGTTTATTAACTGACAGTTGTTGGCATGGGATGGAATTGGAGATGATAGGAAAGTCTATTAATGAGATTCCGGAACATCCTGGGGAAGATTCAAAGGGCCTGAGAAAATTGTAGAAAGTGTCTTTATAACTGGAAAGCATAATCTCCTTCCAGTTTTTGCTTTCTCCCATTGATACATACATTGAGATAGTAGAGCATGCTGAGGCATCTTGGGACAGATGTTGAATAGAGACAGCCCCCACACTTCCCTGCCATACAGATGATGGAGATCACTCCATGCCAGGTGAGTGATCGGCCTGATATTGTCTCTCAAGGACTTTCCTTTGGTATCTTTATAATGATTTTTTTTTTTTTTTTGAGATGGAGTCTCGCTCAGTTGCCCAGGCTGGAGTGCAGTGGCGTGATCTCGGCTCACTGTAACCACCATCTCCCCAGTTCAAGTGATTCTCCTGTCTCAGCCTCTTAAGTAGCTGGGATTACAGACACCTGCCACATGCCTGGCTAATTTTTTTTTTTTGTATTTTAGTAGAGATGGGGTTTCACCATGTTGACCAGGCTGGTCTTGAACTCCTGACCTCGGGTGATCTGCCCACACTGGCCTCCCAAAGTGCTAGGATTACAGGCGTGAGCCACCGCACCCAACTATAATGAGTGTAACACTTCATGCCTAAGCCCAACATACAGATACAGAAGCGCTGGTTTCCTCTGTCTCCTTATGCCATTTACAAAATGCATCCCTCAGCCTCTGTGTTACAGCCAGAATTTATCCTAAAGCTGCTCCTTCAATTTCTGGGTCTTGTATTGATATATTCCTACAAGCTCAAGCATTTTGAAGACCATTAGAAATATCCAATGTGGGCCAGGCACGGTGGCTCACGCCTGTAATCCCAGCACTTTGGGAGGCCTAGGTGGGTGGATAATGAGGTCAGGAGTTCAAGACCAGCCTGGCCAAGATGGTGAAACCCCATCTCTACTAAAAATACAAAAATTAGCTGGGCATGGTGGCGGCGCCTGTAATCCCAGCTACAGGCTGAGGCAGAGAACCGCTTGAACCCGGGAGGCGGAGGTTGCAGTGAGTCGAGATTGCGCTACTGCACTCCAACCTGGGAAACAGAGCAAGATTCTGTCTCAAAACAAAACAAAACAAAAAAATATCCAATGTGGTTAAATCAAGAAATAATGTTAGAGAAAATAACCATATACTGTGTATAAGAGAGGATCCCACAACTCACCTTGTAAAAAATTCCTCAAATTTTAGTACTTAAGCCTGCTTGTTCCATTTTTTTAAATAAACTAGAGAAGCAATTGACAGGTATCTTAGGGTACACTTAATTTACACCAACAGATTTTCATTTAATCGTTGGAGTCTGTGAATTCAATTAATTACCAGAAAGATTTTTGAAATGTTAGTACCATCCTTTCTCCAACTATCCTTTAATCCAACCCCAAACAGGATACTATCTTAAGCACAGCCTTAGGTAACAAGAAAAAAAAAATTAGGAAATTGATTATTATCTCTTAAGATAGACAGAGCTTTATAATTGCAAAACTAGTTTAGATGAATTCCTTTCTTTAAATCACTTCACCCAGAAACTCAATAAATGTTCATTAGAGGACTCAACAAACCAACATTTGGTGACAGTGTTCCACCAGCATCTCCGGAAAAGCGTCTACTGTTAGGACACTGTTTGGCTAACCACCCATAGTAGATCTTTCCAGATCACATCAGTAATTGCAAATGCTATCTCTTGGATGAAAGAAAAACTGTTAGTTGTTATGTTGACAAGTGTATCCATAGAGATGTTTTGCTGCCAAGAAAAGAGGCTGAATGTGAGGAAATTTCATTATGCACACATTTCCATTAAAAAAAAATTAAATGATCCAAACCATCTCTCTGAAGCACAGTCTTTAGCATCAACCTGGAATTGATTCAGTTGTTGTTGTTGTAATAGAATTGCTTTTTTCCCCAATAAAGCCTCAATGAAATTTGTTAGCAGAAGTTTCAGTTAATGGCATTCAGCCAAAGTATTTGTCAATAGGATTTTACTTCTTAGATGTGTTTGGTAGCTTTGGAAAAGTTTTTATTTATTTATTTTTTAATTAGATGTCTCCAGAAAATGTCTGGAAGCATAAGTACTAGCTAGTCTCTATTCCAAGATTTATTTTAAATTAAACTTGAAATTCCCAGGTCTCCTTTGGGTACTAGAATATGCAAATTTATGAGTATGACACTGCACAAATACACAGTTGAAGACTGCATGACTGAAAGAAAACACCAGTTTAAGTGGAAGAAAGATTATTTTTCTTAGGAAAAGAATAAAGAAGATCAGAAACGTGGAACTTTGAGTCTGACCATGATAATAATATAGTATAATTTATTGAATTAAAATTCCAATCCTGACCTGTTTCTTTTGTTAACTCACTACCTCAACAGCTCTCCACTGCTGGTCCACCAACCTTGTGCCTCAGATTTCCAATAGACTTCCATCGTAGACAGTGAAAGTCATGTCCTTCACTGTCATACCTCAGCTGCTGCAGTGTAGGAGAATGTCTAGTTCTTTGTAGTGAGAGACTGAATGCATTTGCTCTGACAGAGAAGTCAAGTTTTACTCAAGGAAGAAGTGTATGGTCCACAGCAACGCACTGACACAAATGTGCTACTCTCTGGCTGCATAAGCTTGGTTCTTCAACCTCTCAAAGCATCACATTCCTCATTTTGAAAATGCAGAAAATACTCAATACTGTCACAGTATTGCTGCACTCACAAGTAAAGTGCATTCGTATCCAACAGACAACAAGTGTTCATTGCATTCCTTTTCCTTCCCTCTACAACCTGAAGTTATGAATAGATTACGCTTATATTGCATAGAGACTTTTTGGGCTTCACTGAATCTTCTACCTTTTCAACGGTAATCACTATCAGCTTTACCAGCAGCAACATTCACAGGTCAAGTAGATCAGGCTTATATCATGTATTGACTTGGTTCGTAGGCTTAGAACTCTGCTACTTATGTGGAAACAAACTTTGAATTTACAGATAAGAAAATATGAAAAACTGGGATACTTTAGGGAAATGTTCTAAAACAAAAATGAGATCCCTTCTCCAGTCTTGCTTTTATTACCAACTGGCTTCATGACTTTTACTGTCACTTTATCTTTTGAGACTCAATTTTCTACCTAAACAATATGATTGAAACTGTTTGTTAACTCAGAGTGTTATAAAAATCCAGTGAAATATGGAAATCTGGAACTCTTCACAACTGTAAGGTAGTAAGAGTAGTAGGACCACAGACATCTTCCTGCTACTCTGTGCAATTGTTTTTATCAACAACACATAAAACACACAAAAAAAGAGAGATTTTCTAGGCATATCATTAGTGACTCTGAGGTTTTTCTCACGATGAGAATAAAGATGCCAAATGTGGAAAAGTAGATAAATTCTGAACAAGACCAGGGAAGCAGTCAGAGGGAAGGAGTTAGATCTTAGTACAACAAGTACAAGAAAAAGTGTGAAGGTCAGAATACAAGCACACATTATATGATATGGCAGGTCATGCAATGAAATTATATAAATAGCATATTTGTGAATATAGAGAAGGAGCTTAGAAAATAAGAAAATTCAATGAGGTTGAACTTTTCTCCGATTGAGATCAGAGATTTATTAGCTCATATAGACCAATAGGAATGTATCCCTTTTTCTGTGAAGTTGTATAATGACTTCTGCATAACCAGAACATGGCCAACTTGGGGAATGTGGTCTGGGAAGAAAGAATGTGAGAGCAACTGAGTGAAGGTGTGGAGACCATGAGCAATTCTGTTGTGATCATCCCCAGCAAACAGCAGGAGCCAATCTCTGAACTTTCATCAGCTTATATAGAAAGGGCTTTATGCAAACCTCTCGTTCCAGATTGAACTTTTGAAGGCTTTCAAATCACCGCTAACATGTAAACATTGCTGCTTGCTGGCAACGGTCCACCGACCTTGTGCCTCAGATTTCTAATGGACTTCCATCGTAGACAGTGAAAGTCATGGTTATTATTCAGCCACAATTTAGTTTTTTAAAGCGTGATTATTTGAGGTGTTGGGAAACAACATAATTTTCATGCTTCTTCTGCTTAAACATCTGTATAGCTTTCCAGATACATATGCATACATCTCTCATATCATTGTAAAATAAGATGCTTGAGAAAATGAACTATATCCAGAGACAGAAGCAACCATAAACGGAGTAGGGATTTTTCTTAAATAACTTCTTTTTTGGATATAGAAAATTTTCACCTCTACTCCAATGATCACCTTTCCTTTTCTTTTTTGTAGTGTTTATCAAACATGTATTTTCTGGCGCTGGTTCTCTTCCCAGATTTATTGAGGCATAATTGACAAAAATTATGTATATTAAAGGTATACAATGTGATCATTTGAAATATGTGTGTGTGTGTGTGTGTGTATATATAGTGAAGTGATCACCACAATTTAATAAACACATCCATCATCTCACATATTTACCTTTTGTTTTGTGTTTCACTGTCATACCTCAATTCTACTCTCTCAGCAAATTTCAAGTATACAATATGGTATAATTAACTATAGTCACCGTGATGTACATGACTTTTTTATTCTTACAGGAATAAAGCCAAGGTCCATCCAGAACAACCTTTCCTGAAATGTGGTCATGTTCTGTGAAACAAGAGATTATTATACGTCAGCACACTGGAAGAAAAGATGGCAGAAATCCAAGAGTGGATGCAAACAGACCCAGAATCATCTTATAATGCTAGCAGAGAGTTTGTTTTCCAAAGAAGGGTAAATGCTTTGACTACCACCTGTGAAACAAGGCTCTGATATTCTACCAAATTATGTCAGAACATGCGATAGGGAGGCAGAAGAACGTTGAATTAAGAATCAAGATGCTTTGCTCTGTCTCTAGCTATCAGCACATCACTAGGCAAGTCACTTTCTTTACTCAATCTCTGTTATCCCAATTGTTAAATGAAAAGAATGTGTTATAGTCTCTAATGTTCCATCCAACTCTAAGTTTCTATGATGTCCATGAACCCTCTGTTCAATAGTAATGAGATTAGCATAGAGGCTATGCAGGGAGAAATCAACTTCACCTAACATGGAGCAAACCCCAAAAATGCCAGCTGCTTCTTTTCTGTATAAAAACATTTATTTATTTGATTATATTTAATACACTAATCAGCACCAATGACTGTACCATGCAACCTGAATGTGAGGGCCCTGACCATAACCGAAAATACGTATTTTGCATCTCCCATCAAGGGTCATCAGAGACTTCACAAAGCCTAAGGGGCTTCTTCAGTCTTGCTAAGACGCACCTGTCATTGCTAGCATTCTCTTGTAACAAACATTGGCCTAATACTCAGCAATCTTGAGTTGAACCCAGCTGCTAATAATTTGCTTTGTGATCCTGAGCATATCACTTAATCTGCTCAGACTCAGTTTTCTCTACTCTACCTGGAGAAGAATGGAATAGATTTCACGCAGCCCAAACATTCTATCATTCGACATTTAAACAACCAATGGAGAGGGGTGATTGTAATTTGCAGTCAAGAGGTATTGAATATATGTCTTCATACTATCCTTATTTGTCTTTGCTTCCAGATCCACTTGCAATGATGATTGATTTGGTAAATTGTAAACACTGTCACTCAGGGAGCAATTCTCACATCACCCAGAACAGTATCTGGCACTTATTAGGCCATCAGTATGTATTGACTGAATATATGAATGCAAGAAAACTACAGCTTAACACTGAGAACCAAAACTATTATAATAACTCCAACTACATTCTGTAAAATCTGACTAGAAATTTCTGAATTGGAAGTTACAAGTACTAACTAGCATTCTGAGATATACAGTTACTTACGTATGTATTGCTTCAGGGTAATCTACAGCTAAGGCACAATTTCAACTAAATGGATTTGATTAGATTCTAAATTTGTCCGTTCAAATCAAAGCCGCTTAGTAGAAATTTTACATTTGTTAGGTAATTAGGTGAATTTCTAGTTAGTACCTCATTATTGGTTAATTATTAAAGGCAGGTCACAGCTCTAATTTAAGGATTCTATTTATGTCTGGAAATCTGTGCTATGGTATACTTTGAAGTGCTATTGCAAGGGAGGGAGAGAAAAATAGCCATGAGTCCATGGCAGTAAGTTCAAACCCTGGTTTCTCATCCAGAACAATTTAACCCATTTCTGTTCTCAGTTTCCAAGTATAAATGGTGCAATTAAATTTTCTTTTGCATACCACCTTCACAAATACTAATGTGTTACTGTTAATTTTTAACAGAGAACTCTTAGAAGGTATGCATAGTCCAGAAATAGGAAGAATAAAAGAGGAAGTAGAACATCCAGGAAGAAAAGATGGCTCTGTTTCCATTGGCATCTTGGCATCATCTTTGCTTTTTCTTTTTTCTTTTTTTTCTTTGTTTCTTGTTTTCTTGAGACAGAGTCTCACTTTGTCAATAAGGCTGGAGTACAATGGTATGCTCCTGGCTCACTGCAACCTCCACTTCTCAGGTTCAAGTGATTCTCCCACCTCAGCCTCCTAAGTAGCTAGGAAGACAGGAGCACGCCACCACGCCTGACTAATTTTTGTATTTTTAGTAGAGACGGGGCTTCACCATGTTAATCAGGCTGGTCTTGAACTCCTGACCTCATGATCTGCCCGCTTCGGCCTCCCAAAGTGCTGGGATAACAGGTGTGAGCCACCGTGCCTGGCCCATCTTTGCTTATTTTAAGAGATTCCAAGCTAGCATAATAAACACACACAAAAATGGGATAGCAGTCAAAATATTACTGTCGTTAATAATTCTGATAATTGGGGATTCCACAGATGGTATATAAATTCTCCTTTTGCTAAGCAGTCCTTCATGGTTCTTCCCCAACATCCACACATGCGTAGCTATTTTAGGAGCATTAATAGTTCACTCAGAATAGAATCCAGGGATGCATTTGCTGTGATTTGAACACTATATCTGAGAAAAATATGCAGATCTTTAAGAAATAAACAATGTATTTCTAGAAGAATTAGGTAGGGAAATAAGATACAATTATTGAAAGGGATTTATAACAAATAGCCTTTGAAGTGAACTTAAAATGCACTGGAAGAGAGGGAAGAAGGAGGTTGTATTAAAAAAAATAAAATAAAGGATGACCGTGCAGGGTATTGTCATTTACCGCAGAATTTTACCTTGGCCAGAGGCAGCAGTTATATATGCAATAAATTAGGCAGCCCCTAATTTAAAGAGGGCTAACTTGAGGGATACATAGAGTCATAGCATAGGCAAGTACAGCTTGAAGCTTACTGCAGTGGAGAAGAGAGACAACACCCTTCATCATATAGAACACACACTGAAAGGAAAGCCAAGAAGTGTCTAATTACCCAGGCAAGAGTAAAATGGGAGTAATCAAGAAACCAGACTACTTTTAATTTCTACCTAGAGTCAGAATAATTACTTATTAATTTTACTCAAATATTGACTAAGAGAAAAAATATTTAATTTTAAATGTAAATTATTTACATTAAACATAGATAAATGTTACAAATACAGATTTGAATGTCAATGTTATAGGATTTTTGAAAATAAAGATATTAAAGAAGTATCTTGGCCGGACATGGTGGCTCATGCCTGTAATGCCAGTACTTTTAGAGGCCAAGGTAGGTGGATCACGACGTCAAGAGATCGAGACCATCCTGGCCAACATGGTGAAACCCCATCTCTACTAAAAATACAAAAATTAGCTGGGCATGGTGGCGGACGCCTCTAGTTCCAGCTACTCGGGAGGCTGAGGCAAGAGAATTGCCTGAACCCGGGAGGTGGAGGTTGCAGTGAGCCGAGATCGTGCCACTGTACTTCAGCCTGGCAACAGAGCAAGACTCTGTCTCAAAAAAAAAGAAAAAAAAAAGAAATATCTTGCTTGTGATATACTAAACAATCATATGGTTTGTACCCTTTTCTTTAAGAACACAATTTTTAAAATTTAGAATTAAGCAACACTTCTCTGCATTAAGTACAAAAACCTCAAAACATTTGTTATCAGAAAATATTCAGGGGCCAGGACTTCAGTAAGGATTGAGCATCCCTCATTCCCTGATAACCTCTTTGTAAAGAATAAATATTTGCCACCAAGAGCAAGAGGTCCCCCTAAAGAGTCCAAATGATGGAGGAGTGACAAAAGGTGTTTACAAAAGGTAAATGTTAAGCTAACTCCCCTCTGCTCTCCCCCAACACAGTCACTAAATGTAAGACAGCCCTCAAAATCACTAGATAAGCCATCGTAATTTTAGAAATCACATCTTGTTTATAAGCTGTTACTTATGCATAACAAACTCTGGGACCTCTTGGTGAGCTCCTAAATCTGCTGGCAATTAAGTATTTTAAAAATAAAAGTAAATAAAATAAATAAATGAAAATTCAAACTCTCGGCATTTGTGTTGGGAGGAGCTAAGTTCTCAAGCAAAATGCAGAGTGAGCTCATTTGTCATTTATTTTCAGATAAATGATAGCTACAAGAGCAAAAATGAAGATAAATGTATACCTTCCAAAGAAGTCAAAGAACTTATTTCTCTCTTCTGAAAGGATTAGATGTGTCCAACAATATCTCTAGTTTAGCGAAGATGTATAATAAGATGAAATTATATTTAGAAATTCGAGAAGGTCAAAATTAAGTATTTTATTCTAACTCACATCTGTGGAGTAAACAAACAGGGAGAACTGTTTACCAGACTAAAGCTACAGGGAACAAAGCAATGCAACAGGCTCTAGCCAACAGCAGAGTTCAATGGATGGCCCCATAATGGAATTCCTAGTGGGAAAATCAGAGAGGTGAAACCATCAGCCAAGCATGACTGCACATACCAAATCCCTCAAGACCTATGATAGCCCTGGCAAGACAAATAGCAAGGGCACAAAGACTTAAATGATATTGGAGAAACTTTACTATCCCCCAGGCTCCAGCAGGCCTGAGAAACAATGCCACTCAAATTCCCATCTAGTCTAACAACACAATCAAAATACTCTTTTCCTTAGCCAGTTGAATTTACTGCCTAGTATTTCTTTTTAACTGCATCTATGTATAGCTAAATAAAAATGTTTATATATGTTTTTATATGTCTCTGTTACTGCATCAAACAAAATCAGCCTGACAGATTTTTATCAAATTTGGAGAGTATGTTTTGAACAACGTAGTTTTAAGTTTAGGCTATGTAGCATACCTGAAATTTGCTTTGGGGTCCTCTGGGTGGCAGAAGCAGGCAGTCATTTACTAGAGAAACAGAATCAGAGGTGAAATAAGAGGACCATAAGACTGCCAAAGGGAGTAATGAGCCATAAGTATGAGGATGCATTAACATGCCAAGGACAGGGAAAACAATTGGTAGTTTTAAATATGAGTCCCAAATTGATCATTAAAAATATAGGTATAGTTCGCAATCTAGCCACTCTTCGCCTGGGTAACTATAGGTAAAACTGTTCAGGTTAAGTCGCATCAATGACTTATATAATTAATGGTAATTAATACATTTTTAAAAATTCACCAGCTCTGGAGAGGCATTTTTGGAGAAACTCTTTAATGTGCAATGAGTCTAACCCCCAATTCCAAGTCAGAGTAGGGAAATGCCAGCCCTCGCCTCATACTGGTAAACAGGATTCAAAAGAACACTCCAAGAGCTTGTCCCTCCTAGTTACGAGACCTTGGAGCCTGGTATCTAACTACCTCCCACAAATTTAATGGTCCAGAGACAAGCTGACTAGCCACTACTGACAAGTCAAAGGAATGATGTCTGAGTTGGGTTCAGACTGTACCCCCAGAATTTATTGGCAACTCTGGCACAAAAGATGCATAAGCATTTCCCATGGAGCAGATGTGGGTTAGGTAGGAGAAAGAGAGTGCTATTAGACCTATCCAAATGAAGAACAGACTCAAGAAGTGGAAAGTTGTGGGCCATACCTTATTTCTAGTGGCTACGGAAGGACTAAGTTGCCAAACAGAATAGATAAATATTTTCTATTATCAATGGAGCTACAGGTTAGAGATCCCTCAAAATTTGGAGGTATGAGCGAGGTTTTCCTCCAAAGAACACTTGAATGTCCCATGAGAAGAAGAGTCAGCCTTAAACACCTGCCATGGCCAGAGGGAAAAGCCAGTTTTTGATATCCCAATTAGGGGGAACTTGCTAGAGTAGTTATAGACCACCCAGATTTTTGTCCAGAGGCAAGAGAACTAGTTCCAACAAATATTTTTAAAGGGACAGGAGAAAGGAAAATGATTCTATATCAAGTGGCATGCTTATTCAATATATCAAACATACAACACACACACACATATATATGTATATATGCAAGAATGGAAACGTTCACCCACACAAATAGGCAAAATATAATTAAGCACTGTGATTTCAAAGCAGAAAACAATTTAAGAAACACTTGATGTCTGAGCTTTGTACCGCTTGGGGACTTATGAGAGCTTCTCGCTGTCTAGTAAGTTATGTTTCTAGCTGTTGGGCTTGTATTTGAGATTTTACTACATGACCCCTTGTGTCCATATCTGTCCCTGACAAGTCTCATTTCCCATCACTTCCACATGCACAGCCTTTGGCACAGCCAAGCAAGCTACTTGTTATCACTGTCATTACTTGTATTCAATTTTCCATTCTGCCACATCCAAAGAAATACTTCTCACTATTCAAAGAATCCTCAGGATCAGGGAAGATACTGTCACTCACTGGTTGTGCCCTAGGGTTATGTTTTCTTGGCTGCTGATTTCCTAGCCCTATTGGGGCTCAGTGGTTCTCAAAACTGACTACATATTACAATTATCCAAGGGTAAGCTTTAAAAACAATAGCACTGGCTAGGGCTGTACCCCATAATAGTTGAACCAGAATCTCAGGGGTTTGGTGCTAGGCAAGAATTCTCTTGGGGTTTGGGTTTTGGTTTTAAGCTCCCCAGGTAATTCCAAAGTGCAGCCAAGACTAAGTCTATACTGTGTAAGGTACAGCACAGGTAATTAATTTCTTAATGTAGAAGAATGTATAGGTTGGCTAAGTTGGCCCTTCGGAGAAATTTTGATAAAAATTCAGTTGGTTGTGCAGGTTTTTAGTATTCTATGACAGATAAGGGTGGAATTAAATATGACTATGAATCAGATTTGGGGTCTTGGAGAAGATTGAAAGAAGAGAAAAGAAAAAATGGCTGTGCCAGAGCAGTGGTTCTCAATGCTGAATACACAGCGCTATCACTGGGCACCTAAAATATATCTATGCCAGAGCCTCAGCTCCCACAGATTATGAGTTAATTGGTTTGCACAGAACTCAGGCATCAGGTAGTTTTAAAAAGCTCCCTGGCTGACCCTAATGCACAGCCAGATTGAGAATCCTTGCCGTAGAGAAAAAATAAGGTGAGTGTCATCTGACACTGGGTTGTCAAATGAAGCAGATTCTTCTATGAAGGCCACTTCCTTAAAGAACAGAGAATGAGGCCGGGCGCAGTGGCTCACGCCCGTAATCCCAGCACTTTGGGAGGCCGAAGAGGGCGGATCCCAAGGTCAGAAGATCCTGGCTACCTTGGTGAGACCCTGTCTCTACTAAAAATACAAAAAATAAGCCGGGTGTGGTGGTGGGTACTTGTAGTCCCAGCTACTTGGGAGGCTGAGGCAGAAGAATGGTGTGAACCCAGGAGGCGGAGCTTGCAGTGAGCCAAGATCGCGCCACTGCAGTCCAGCCTGGGCCACAGAGCTAGACTCAGTCTCAAAAAAAAAAAAAAAAAAACCACAAATGAAACAAACCAAAAAAAAAAAACAGAGAATGAGGAGGTTGTATCTATGAGAATGTTGTTAGTTTAAGGGATTTAGTGTTCAAGTCAGGGCCCCAAAGCTCAATCCATTTGCTCACCCGTTGTCCAAGCTGTCCACGGAAGCATGCTGTTCATAATTAGGTTCATGTATGAAAAAGAAAAAAACAAGAAGACTTTGTATTAGGGTTCCCCAGAGAAACAGAGAGAAGGAGGAAGAGATTAATATGGGAATTGGCGCACACAATTACAGAAGCCTTGAAGTCCCATGATATGCTGTCTGCAAGCCGAAGAACCAGAAAAGCTGATGGTGTAATTCAATCTAAGTCTAAAGGCCTGAGAACCAGCAGAGCTGATGGTATAGAGCCCACTCAGAAGCCAAAGGCCTGCAAACCAGGGAATGGGGGAGTTGGACACTGGTATAAGTCCAGTTCAAAGGCCCAGAAACCAGGAGCTCCAATATCCAAGGGCAGGAGAAGATGAATGTTCCATCTCAAGGAAAGAGAAAGAAAATCACCCTTCCTCTTCCTTTATGTTCTATATAGGCCCTCAATGGATAGGATGATGCTTATGCACATTGGTAAGGGCAGATCTTCTCTACTCAGTCTAATGATTCCAATGGTAATCTCTTCCAGAAATACCCTCACAGACACACCAGAAATATTGTTTTACCAATTATCTGGGTGTCCCTTAACCCAGTCAAGTTGACTTGTAAAATTAACCATCCCAGACCTCAAGAGGTTCTTTACCTATTTCTACAAGGTAGAGATTCCTTAATAAAGATGAAGCATCATAGGACACTCTGTAATTTTTCTGTCTGCTATGGTCAATTCTTAGGAGATATCCACTCTTTCTCTCCAACACCTCCACAGCCTGAGTTTACTTCTCTCTCTCTTGACTTCAGGCTTAGCTATGTGTTTTACTTTGACCAATGAAATGTCAGCAGATAAGACATGACAAAGGGCTTGACAAGTACTTAAGAGACTGAAATGGCTCTGCCATGGATATGAGAAGTTCATGTCTTGATTTCTTGCTGGTCTGAGAAGGATGCATGACACTTTGCGCAGTGTTGCCTCAGCCAACTGCCAGACCTGAAGTGAGAAGTAGAGCCTCTCACCTCCTGCAACCTGAGGCAGAGCTGCCTGGGGAAGCCTGTCCTAGGGCAGATGAGTCTGGCCAATCTGCAGATGAATAAGCTAGATAAATGTCTATTTTTTATGCTGCTGTAATTTTTCGGTTGGTTGTCATTTAGCCATATTATGGCCAAGGATAGCTAATACACTTGCTTTTCACATTTTTTTCACACAAGGGTGTGCTTTCATCCTTGACGTGTTTTTCCACATTAGATCAAAATCTACTCTTTTAAGAAGCCTTGTAACATATGGGAGGTGAATGTATTATCTCACTTCCTCACAGTCCCTTCAAGCTAATACAATAGTAAGTTTTATCTTTTGGAGGATGTTCTACGAAACACTTGTATCAACAAAAAGGATTGAAGTCTACTTGAGGAAGGCTATTGCATCCTTTCAATGCCTTTTCTATTAATTGCTAATTTCATCACAGCGTTATTTAAATAGCTTAAGCTTAGAACCAACCTATGTGACTAATATTAGGGAAGAGTTAAGTAACATTTGGAATTTTCATAAACTGTTTTCCCGCATTTCTAAAAATACGCTTATGAATCTTAAGTATGAGGTGATATCTATATAAACAAAGTAAATATAAAATTGCTTGTAAGACTTGGTTTCAATTACATAAAATCAAATACATATAGAACGTTAAAATAAAGTATACCAAGATATTAATGGAAGTTGTATCTGAATAAGGGCATTAAGAGTGATTTCCTTTTTTAAAACCTTCCTTGTACTTCCCAATGTTCTTCAAAGCGCATATTTTGCTTTTACATTCTAGAAAAAAACAACTCTAAAAATGGTAAGAAAGAAAACAGTTTCTGAGGGACTTGGAATTCTGAACACCACATGACTCAAAAGGGGCAAAGGTCTCTCCTTTTTATAATGTATTCAGCTGCCAAAGTGAGATGATAATTGGCCTCTTTCCAGTTGGTGAAAGTTCTCTAATTCTAAGGAGTTCTCATTTCTTCTTGGTGATCCCTATCTGCCCATCCTCCCTTAGGAATAGTTCTGAATTTTGGTCTCAAATCCTGTACAATTCTTCTATACGTTGACTTACTTCTTCCTTATAATTAGAGGCAGTTCATAAAATTTTACATTTCCAATACTACTTAATTACAGGAAGCCAAAGTTGTACAGGTAGCCAATGTACAATTTAGTTAAACTCTCAATAAATGTCGAATTTGGCATTAAGCTTTGAATTCTGAAGGTCACTATTTATACCGTAATATTCACATTTTTTAATGACTGATCCTGGGCCAATGGATCATAAGTTTCTTATATGGAAAAACTCTATCACGTGCATCTTTGTTACCCTCACCACCTAGTAAAACAAGTAGCACATTGTAGGCAGGGTTGAAACACTGATAGCTGGATTTGCTCAGTATCTGAGACCTAAGACAGATCCTCCTTCTCAAAGACCTTGCAGTCAGGTGGGCCAAGTGATCAGTTCAGACATGATATGTCTGGGACATGATATCTATCACCTGAGAGCTGAAACAGTGAAAAGTCTACAAAGAACCCTCTAAATTCTCTTTTTCCCTGTGTGGAAAAGTCGAGAGGCTACAAAACAGAAGCGATCGGGAGCCCTGAATCACCACTTGTAAGGGAGGTAAATGTGAGAACCATTGAGTAAGCAGAAGATTTTGCTTGAACAAGGAATACATTTTTAATGTTAAGCCACTGAAATAGCAAGATTTGTTTGTTCCTGTAGCATTCTTTAAAGTTGATTTGAATTTAATTGGAAGCTTTTTAATAGTCCACTTTTAAAATATGTTTGCTGGCATAACCAAAAGCACCTGGGCTTTTGTTTTTATACTGAATGTTTCAGTATTTGTTAAATTAAACAAGGGGAGAAGATAGCCTCTTTTGTGCTGGCTACTTAACAATCATAGCCTAAAGGCTGCAGAAAAGATGTATAAGCTGCTGTGCTTATGCTCTAGGCCTCATGTCTCATTCCTGGGCTGCAGAGGAATTTCCCAGCCAAATTTCCAACCTATATTTAGATATGTGGTCACGGCTGCCAGGCAGTTTGTGGCACTGCATTAGGTACCAAACATGGGCTGTTACATAGACTATTCTTCACATATCCAGAAGTAAACTACAAGACTTGGTACATTGTATCTGTAGACATTTGACCCATTTTACTGGAGTGGTAGATTTGTAAACCAATTAGTAACTAGGCTATTGACTGAATTTAATGGTTGCTAATTGATTCATTACCAATTAATCTAGACAAAATGATCAAATCACTTGTTTATTTCAGGCTTAGTAGCAATAAAAAGTCTATTACTTCTTTAAAAACATGGTGCATGGAAGCACCCCATGTTTAGTAACTAAATTGATTACAATTATGTATTTCAGGGTCTGTCTCCAACTGCCTTGGCATCTGTTCCAACTCTCTGCCTTCTCGTCTCCCTCAAATCTTTGAGTTCTTTGGGTAGAGGTAAGTCTCAGCAATGCCAAATCCTGTATTCACTTTTAGAAACTATAACAGCAGGAGCCTACTGAATTTCACCTTCAGAGTGTCATAGATGTTTGCAGCTTCTCAGGTCTGTTCAGCATCTCTTCTGCAGTGTCCTCACTTAGACTGCCTGCTAAGGCTTGAGAAAGTCAGTGTTTAATCTTAGCATACCACCAAAGGGATGAAAGCTACTCCCTATCATTTTTTAAACAGCTAAATGATTCAAATTAGAACCATGAATGGTCCAGCCATATTAACAGGTGTTGCAGTATATTAGTTTCAAAAAGGACAAAAAGGATTTTAAAGAAAAAACTTTCTGCAAATCAAGTCTGAAACTGGGTGCAATATGAAATAGTCCAATGCAGTGGGATTTTTTTTTGTGCTTTGAAGACTTTACATCTTTTTTTGTGGGCAAGAGTTCAAAATTCAGGTCAGAAGGAATCAACGCAGAAATGTCATGTTAAATGAAAAGAGAAAAAGAATGCATTCGTATAAAGGCTGGGGATGTGTGTCCTTGCCTCCTCGACGTAGATGTGTTCATTGCAAGGGCAACTGCGTGACTGTTCAAAGGGCCACTGCCCTGTTAAAATGCCCCACCTTTGAAATTCTGTATTATTGTCCTAAAAATTCTACTTCCGAACTCACTAATTGGTCAGATGCAGGAACTTGCCAGTTTATTATTTATTCTCCATAAATAAGATAGAAATTCTTTATATAAGGCAATGATACTGTCAGGACTACTACAGTATAATCCCAGACTGTAGAAAATTGATAAACAAGTCTTAGTGTACAGATAATTGTCAAACTATGATTTTCTAAGAATGAGCTGGTAAAGTAAGATTATCTAGCCAAAACCATCTCTGGATTTTTTTTTTTTTTAAGAAAATCCAGTGCTTAGGGTAACTTCATGGAATTTGTACTACTGTTAAGTACAAACATGTAAGTGTTCTACTTCTTCAGTTCAAAAATATTTAATCTGCTATCAAGTATGAAAGCACAATCAAATAATATGTAACTGTGTGTAATCGTTAAATTACACCCAAAGAGGTCATCTTTAAATTGGCTTTTCTCTGTATATCACATCATTAAGCCTTCCATAATTGCTTGTTGATTTAAGAGCTCTGATTTCCATTCTACGGTATTTCCATTAGAAGTATGAGGATATATGGATGGAGCTCTTGAGGGATGACCTTATTCCCATTCCCATACCTACTGACCTATTCAGAACAAACATTTTACAGATGGAACAACTGAGACTCCGGGAAGCTAGACTTCTTCCAAGGAATGCCTAGTCTCTGTTGTCACACCATCACTCCAACACTCTGTCTTAGGCATACAGAGCATCTGATTCAACCCAGCAAACCTATACTGAGTTCCCACTACATGCAGTACGTGCACTATCCTTCCCACTCTTCCTTCCTAATTTACCAGTAAAAATCTGCTTAAAATAATGAATAGAGTAGTAGTTTTGAATATATTATGTGCACAAACACACACAAAAAAGTACATGCTAAAAAAGTTCACACTCCCACCATTCAAAATGTTCTATATTGTATTTTTGTGTGTATCAGCCCGTTTAGCAGCAAATGAAGGTATGTACAGGAAGGAATTATACTGGGTTTCATAAGGACCTTTTTTAATCGAGTAGAAATGTACATTGTCACGGGATGCTCATTTTGCTTCAGATTTCTGCACATTGTGGTTGACTAAGATTTTAAATCAACAATGATAACTATAAGGAGGCCCTGATAATAATGGTAGCATATGTTACAGGTCATCTCACTCCATATGCAAAAGCAGTCTTGTAGGAGATGAAACACAATATTGTAATTAGAAATAGATGGATTCAATAAATATTAAGCAGTAAAAAATATTCTCTTAGCCATTTCCTTCTTGGCAGAACCTGCAATTCTGGCTGATCCTAATATCTGACCCATGAAATTAAGATAAAAAGTTATTGAATAGGGAGAGAAGATGGAGAGAATTTAATGGGCATGGCTTTTTGGAATTGCAGTATGCGTTTTGCAATTGCAAGTTGATGCTTCCTCCCTACTCACCAGGACCAACCACCTCAATGTAAACAAGAAATGGTAACTGCCAGAAAGACAAAGGACACGAACACATGCGGACAGATGAGTTCTATTCCTAATTCTATGAATTACATTTTGCTATTTTGATAGAATTAGGCTTCAAGATCAGTTGTTTCAGATAACTAAAACAAACACAAATTTTAAGCTATTTTGCATATATTTCCTGATTATTTAAAACCTGTTTGATCCATTTGAATATTTATTTTAATTGAATCGCCCAAACTGGTCAAGTTAGTTCAGGCCCTGGATCAAGTTAGTTCAGGCCCCACTGCCTTTTTTCTTTTAGAAAATGCTTCCTTTCCTCCTTCCCAACCAAAGAAACTTCAATAAACTCTACCTTTAATCAAGCCCATCTAGTCTTCTCCCAGTCTCAGTTTTGCCTCCAGGCAGCCCTGAGCAGCAGGATGCAGGCCAAACTAGCTCTCTGCTAGTTAATCTGATAAACGAATCTGACAGAGATGAATGCTTTTTAGGGAAGTTGCTGCTTTGCATTTTGGAAAATGGATATTAAAGGCAACCCAGGGATAAAATAAGGTCAGTTTTGAATATTCAAATTGCTTGGTCCCTCTTTCTTTGAAATGGCGGTCTTACACGACTCGCAACTCTTTTTCAAATACTTTTCAATGAATAATAATAATGTATAGCTCTTTTTTAATATATAACCAAAAATAGTCATTGTACCTATTCCCTAAACTAGTAAAGTCTCATCTAGCTTTTCAAAATTTTGCTGATAGACAGAAGCTAGTATTAAGCTTATAAATCATCAGAATTGTTCTCAAGGTTTGGTTTAGAGAATTGCTTCCATCTGTGAGTGGCAAACTTATTCCCTACCAGAAAACTCTCTTTCTTCTAAAATACTAAAAGCATCCCTGGAGTACTTTAAGAACAGAGAGCTAGCCTCAGGGCCTCTAATGCTTTTTTTAAGTTGTAACTCTCCACAGGAAGCCTCAGGGCCTGGTGCACCCCTGAGCCTTGCAGCCTTACTGGTCGCTATTCCACCTGCTCAACCCCGGGCAGGTGCAAGGCACCTCTGACCTCGCTCAGCAGTCCTTCTGATTCTTTGTGGTTTAAGGCCTTAGAATGTGTGTGCTCTAAAATAACAGCTTTTGGATACAGGCAAGTCCCCAGTGTCAGACTAAACTCAGGGCACAGCAGAGCAAGAAAATAGCTAAAAATCAGAGCAGGTGAAGTAAGGTAAAGGCCAGGTTCAAAGGAAAAGAGTAAGTCAGAGAAAGTCAGGGATTCCACCCTGGGCCAAACGTAAGTTATGAATCAAAGCTAGATATGTGACCAGGGATCATAAAGAAACCGGAAGTCAGGACATGGGAAAAGAAGACTGAGATGAGAAAGAAACCTGGGTTTTCATTTCACTCCACTCTGGATCTCAATTTTCTTATCTGTAAAATGAAATTTTAATATGAAATTATCTTAATCACCTAAATATTGTAAGTCTAGAAAGACCATATGAATAGTGTATTAGTCAGGGCTCTCCAGAGAAACAGGATCAACAGAAGAGAAGAAAGGAGAGGAGAGAGAGATTTACCATAGGAATAGGCTCACATAATTATGGAGGCTGAGAGTTCTATAGTCTGCTATCTGTGATCTGGAGACCTGGGAAAGCCAGTGTTGTCATTCAGTCTAAGTCCAAAGGTCAGGGAAAGGATGGGGTACAGGGGGACAATGGTGTAAGTCCAGGTTTGAGTCCAAAGGCCTGAAGTGTTTGAATGGGGTTGGTCATATAGGCCATGTTCTACATTGCACAGAATAAATAATTCTGAAGAGAAAAAAAGGAAATGGTAGACACAGAGCTGAGATGCAATGCAGAATGCAAGATAAGAGAAATCAGCATTAACTGAGTTCCTGACTTTCAGCTCATGTTACATACCCAGTGCAGGCCACCTGGTAGGCTGTGTTCATTTCACTGCATTCTTTCAGGGACTCAGGCTAATGGGAGATTTATCTTGACCCATGCTTTCTGTAACACGGAAACAGGAAAAGGAAAGGTAGAAAATTGTACACTGGCTCTAGTTTCCACTCCAAAGTGACAATGTCACATCTGCTTACATTTCATTAGCAATACCAAGTCACACAGCTCTAACTTCAAAGGGTGTGAGAAAGTGAAATCTTATCTACTATGTGCCCAGAGGGTAGAAAAATTGAGCGTGAATTCCACACCACCCATAGGTTCTTTACCTTCCAAATATAAATATATACAAGTTTTTTTTTATCTTTAAAACCTATGCATATGCACACAAACACAAATACCCAAAGAGCCCCAAAAAACTGTCAAAGCTCTGTCCCTCTTTTCTATCCTTTTCATATGCAGGCTTCTTAAAAGAACTGTCTCTATTTGCTACCATTACTTTCTCCTTCATATAATCATCTTGATTTCTAGTTCTTGTTTGAAACTGTTTTTACCATGGTCACTAGTGACCCATGTGTGCTTAAATTCAATTAACACTTTTCAGTCCTTATTTTTCCTGCTCTGTCTCTCTCTACAACATTTGCTGCTATAAATTATTCCCTAACCTCATCATTTTCTCCAACTTTAATTTCAGTGACACCATTGCTTCCCTCCAAAATCCTGATCCATTCTTTCTCCTCTCCCTTCTTCTCACTACATGCAGCCATGAAAGCTCTCCTTAAGTTATCCTTTCCCTTGGCTTCACTAATTATTTATACCTCAATGACTCCCAAATCTACATCCCTACCTTTGATTCCTCTTCCATCCTGAAAAACTGCCTGCTAGCAATCTCCATACGAGAGCCCTTTAAGTTCTTCACATGTAATAGCTCCAAAACAGAATCACATTTTCCATTAAAATCTGCTTCTCTTTATTTCTTAGTTCAGTGAATTATACTACCATTTCCTAGTCACTCAAGTCAAATATCTAGGAATCACCTGCAGCTTCTTTATCTTCAGTCCTTTGTTTTTGATTACAAAGTCACTGTTACAATTTCTCACTTGGTTTACGACACCAGCCTCTTGAAGTTTCCTCTGCCACCAGTACTAACCCTTGAGTCTTATTCTTCACAGATGATCAGAGTCATGTTTATAAACATAACTATGTCATCCCCTTGCTTAAAACCCTTCAATGTTTCTCAGAGGCTGTAGACCAACATCCTTCTTATGGATTATAAGGCCTTCAAGGCTTCACCAGTTATATTTATTGCCCTGACCTTCTCCCTCTGTAAATTTCAGCTATATTGCATTACCTATGGGTTCTAGAATGGTCTCTGATAATTCAAATTTCCAAGCCTTTGAGCAGGTAGCACTTAATATCTCTCTTTTCTATTATCTGCCTGGTTAACTCCTTTGGACTTAACTATCATTTCTTTCAGGAAGTCTTCTCTGATCCTCCCAATCCTGACCAGGTATCCCCACTATGTGTTCTAAGGGTAACTTAAGCTTATCTCAATCGCAATAGTACTTATCACAATTACATTTTTCCAGTCAACATTTCATTTTTCTTCCCTGCTATGAATTTCATAAGGAAATACTTAGCTTTCACTCATTATTGTAGACTCAGAGTCTAATATACAGTGCCTGACACATTGGAGGAGTTCCATAAATACCCATTAAGTGAATTAATTAGTTAAGCCCAATTTTCCTATGAAAACAAAATTCTGAAACTGTGCTCAAGGAGACAAAGAATGGAGGAAAAGTATGCCATATATACATGTATTGATCCTTAGACTAATATATGTATAACTGGCATATATAATTAACTCCTCCAGAACAGGTCCAAGTAACTCTGCAGTGGTGCCCTTTGCCAGATCCCTGGATATGTCATGCCACACTTGCCCTCCTGGGATGCCTCTTTCTTTCACAATTAAGATTTGGTTTGAGAGATAAGTGACGTGTCATATGTCTTTCAAATTATGTGTTAACTTGGCGTTAAAAAATAAACACATATCTATCAAATACCTAATGTGCTGGCTTCCCTGGAGAAGCAAAGTTCCTGTCCTTAAGGAGTTACAGCCTAAGGCAAAGAGCTAAGTTTCCAGCAAATAAGAAACCTGCTCATCTCAATTTGAGTTTCAGCTCTTTCCATATATATTTTTTTTCAGCTCTTTCCTTAGAGAGAGATATATATGAGAAAATATATATTAGGAAATATATATTTATATAATATATATTTTTATACTACATAAATATATAGTATAATAATATATAAATATATAAATTATATTGGGTATATTATAATATATATAAATATATATACTGTATATAAATATTATATATACTATATATAAATATTATATATAATATAAATTATATTATATATAATATATTATATATGATATATAAATTATATTATATATTATTATAAATATTATATATGATGTATAAATTATATTATATATTATAAATATTATATTATAAATTATATATAATATATAATTATATATAAATATATAAATATATAATATATATATTATATATAAATATTAAATATAATATATAAATTATATATTTATATATTACATATTAAATATTTATATATTTTTATATATAATATATAAATATATGTATTAATATATAAATATATGTATTATATATATTTCTATATAGATATATAATTTATATATAAAAATATATATATAAATTATAATATATAAATATATTTATATATAAATATAATATATAAATATATTTTTATATTATATATTATTATATTTATATGTTTATATATTTATATATTATATTTATATATTTATATATATTATATTTATATATATAATATATAAATATATATAAAATTATAATATACATAAATATATAATATACAAATACATATTATAAAAATATATTAACACTTTTCAGTCCTTATTTTTCCTGCTCTGTCTCTCTCTACAACATTTGCTGCTATAAATTATTCCCTAACCTCATCATTTTCTCCAACTTTAATTTCAGTGACACCATTGCTTCCCTCCAAAATCCTGATCCATTCTTTCTCCTCTCCCTTCTTCTCACTACATGCAGCCATGAAAGCTCTCCTTAAGTGATCCTTTAGGATCTTAGGATCATGCCATTCTCCTGCCTCAGCCTCCAGAGTAGCTGGGACTACGGGTGCCCGCCACCACGCCCAGCTAATTTTTTGCATTTTTAGTGAAGACAGGGTTTCACCGTGTTAGCCAGGATGATCTCGATCTTCTGACCTCGTGATCTGCCCACCTCGGCCTCCCAAAGTGCTGGAATTATAGGTGTGAGCCACTGCGCCCGGCCTAGCTGTTGCCTAATATTACTAAGGAAATGACCCTTCCTTCTGTGACTTCATCTCCTTATCTGTGAAATGTGTAAAATAAGATATTAAAATAAAATATGGGTTACAACAGTAATGATAATAATTACATGAGGTTTAATTGATATGAAGTCACTTTATAGTAATAGCTATCATCTACTGCACAATCACTTGGTAGTATTAATTTTACATTCTAGATGTTATTTCATTCTTACAACAACCCAATGTAGCATTATAATCTCCATGATACCTATAGAGAAATAGTGGTTCATAGAGGTTAAGTAACTGACTCAATGTCACACAGCTGGTGAGTAGCAGAGCCAGGATTCAAATCAATATTTGTATTACCCAAAGACTAGAGCTGCTAACTACTATGCTACATTGTCCACTTTTAAGCTGTCATACAAATATCAGTTTATACAATGCATATACACTTAAATATATCAATATTTAAGCATACTATAAGTGAAAGTTACCAATAAACCAAATGGCCAGATTTTTCCGTCTGTAAAATGAGTGGTTGGATCACACTAAATGAGACACTGCGTATCAAGCACTCTGCACAATCCATGACACGGAGTAAGTATTAAAAAATGCTAACTATCATTATTATTTTATTGTTGCTAAGTCCCTTTCTACATCAACTTTCTATAATTCTGTGACATGTCATCCACATACATTTTGTTAAAGGGCTAAGGTAACATATAATAAGATTTATATCAAAAGATGCAAATAAGCTGGGTGATGATTTGTGGAGGCCATGAAGGCAGAGGTAGATGTTTGGGACCCTACAAAACACGAGTTCAGATGAAGTATGACAATTATCCAAGAAATTTGTTACCATTTTTCAGGGCTTGAGGATCTGCTCCTAACTCTTTTAAATAGTCTAGGCTCAGTATTCATTCTCCAGCTAATTGGGAGCACAATCTGTTCATGAAGTTCCCAGTGGATTCAATGCTACTAGAAGGATAATCTGCATGTTCTGTTTATCTAGTGGGACGAGGGCCATGGAATTGACCTGGTGAGACCACTCTTTTCCATAACCATCACAGTACTTAGAAAAATACCAGACTCAAAATTCTCATTTGCTACAGGCTGGTAGCCACCACTATCCTTCTTGTTTGATAAGCTCAGCCTGTGGACTGTAATAAAGGGGACAGAGATAAACAAGTATTGTTTTCTACCTGGAAAGCCAGGTAGAAAAGTCAAGAATCCAGGGAAAAACACAAGCTTTTAGGGCCTGACACACATCAAAATCTAGGGCATAAAGGACGAAATCAGCAAGACAGTTAAAGCTATGCAGAAGAAGTCAGAAAAGGTAGGAGTTAAAAGATCACAAGGGATCCTCCCAAACACAAGCTTAGTTACTTCCATAACCTTCCAAAACCCCAATTTATAGATGAGGAAACAACTTCAGAGAATTCAAGTGATTTTTCAGAGGTTATAAAATTAGTGATATATTCAGGAGAAGGGATATTAAAGTAAACAAATATGCTGCTAGATTTTAAGGTTTAAACAAGGTGATATTAGGGAGTAACTGAGATGAGAGTAATACTAGCTAGATGCGGTGTCTATTAGTTACATATTAGTGTATAACAAATTACCACAAACTTAGCAGCTTAAAACAACACACATCATCTTATGTTTTCTATAGGCCAAGAATCTAGGCACAGATTAGCTGGGTTCTTTTTAGAGTCTTAAAAGACAGCAATCAAAGTGTCAACTAGGCTGTATTTTCATCTGTAGGCTTGAATGGGGACAAATCTACTTTCAAACTCACTCAAGTTACTGGCAGAAATATGTATGTATGTATGTATGTATGTATGTATGTATTTGCAGCTGTAAAAATGAGGGTTGGGCTTCTTGCTCACCATTGGTGGAAGGTGGCCCTCAGCTCTTAGTAGCTGTCCATAGTTCCTTGACACAGAGGCTTTCCCAACATGGGTGATTACTTCATTGAGTCAGCAAAGAAAGTCTCTAGCAAGATAGTCTTATATAATGTAACATAATCACAGGCATATCTCATTGCCTTTGCCATATTCTTTTGGTTAGAAACAAGTCACAGATCCATCGACACTCAAAGAAGGGGATTATCCAAAGGCATGAACGCTGCAGGCAGGGATCATGGAGGTCACCGCAGAGTCTGCACACCAGAGCGTGTCACAGTGGTCTTTAAAGGAGGTGAGACCAGTGGCTTTAAGGAGCCAGAGATGGAAAGACCCAACAGAGGGTGTGATGGATGGAGGGAACTGCACATACAAAGCCCCTAAAGTGGGAAAGAGCTCAGACAGGTAGGGCAATGGAAAGGAGGTCTGGATGGCTGGAATATAGGAGAGCAGGTGGGGAGCAGGTGGGAAACAGTACAAATTCATTATGAAAAGATTAGAGAATTGAGCAGGAGCCAGATCACACATAAGTACGCACTACAACTTCCTGATGATCAGTTGATATTTTATTCTAAATTTATTTTGATTCTTTCATTCAGCCAACATGTATTATGTTGCCCACTGTGGCCAGGCACTGTGCTTCGTGTTGAATGAAAATCTAACATTATTTTTTTTTATTAGTTTCTGGCCATGAAATCTACTAAAATAAATTCAGATAAAATACCTTCTGTTGCTTCTATGTTGACCCTCGGCAACAATGATGTGCCTAAGTGGTAAAACCTGGAGAGCCATAAACAACATCCACGTAAAACATTAAAGCCAGTGAAAATGAAAATCACGCAATTTAATTCTACTTTGCTACCTGCCTGATGTGTGTGAGGCCTTAAAAATAAAAAACCCATATTTGTCAGGTTTTCAGATGGCTCTAGTATCTCAGTAAAGAATAGAGACAAGAATCTTCCCCAACATCATTTTCTCACTCACTTCATTAGTTTCTCTCCATGTAATCTGTCTCTCAGTCACCACCGGATGCACATCCAAGACGCTTTTAAATGGGCTGCAATATGAACATTCCAGTAATGTCTTTTCTTTGTCATTCAGATTAAAAACATTTCAGCATTTTGCTATAGTATTAATAATACAAAGGAAAGCTCACTCCAAGACTTTCCTAGTCATTCTTTTGTTTTTGTTTTTGTTTTTGTTTTTGTTTTTGACGGAGTCTCGCTCTGTCGCCCAGGCTGGAGTGCAGTGGCGGATCTCTGCTCACTGAAGCTCCACCTCCTGGGTTCACGTCATTCTCCTGCCTCAGCCTCCAGAGTAGCTGGGACTACAGAAGCACGCCACCACGCCTGGCTAATTTTTGTATTTTTAGTAGAGACAGGGTTTCACCGTGTAAGCCAGGATGGTCTTGAACTACTGACCTCATGATCCGCCCACCTCAACCTCCCAAAGTGCTGGGATTACAGGCATGAGTCACTGAACCCGGCCAGACTTTCCTAGTCATTCTTTGTGCCTATGTCCTGTAAGAAGCACAAGAGTTTGTGAGTTAGTCATTAGCGATAGTAGAAATTATCCACATTCAGCCCAAAGAGCAGTGTGACCTTCTCCCCAGAATGTGGGCATGTAGGAACAGTATCAAGCCTATATAAAACAGAGCTGCTATCCATTATGAATTGTGAAGTTTTGAAATAAAAACCTGATCTCAAAGCATCAAAGTAGATACTTTGATCTACATAGAATTTACAGCTTATACACGTTAGTTACACATTAATTCAGTTTCCACTAAACCAGACGCCCCCAACCCTCAGACCAATCTAGTACCAGTCTGTAGCCTGTTAGGAACTGGGCCACACAGCAAAAGGTGAGCAGCTGCAACCCAGTGAAACTTTATCTATATTTATAGCCACTCCCAATCACTCACATTATCGCCTGAGCTCTGTCTCCTGTCAGATCAGTGGCAGCATTAGATTCTCATAGATTCTCATTCGTAAACCCTATGGTGAACGGCACATGCAAGGGATCTAGGCTGCTCATTCCTTATGATAATCTTTTAAAATTTCAATAGTTTGGGGGGAACAAGTAAGGTTTTGTTACATGGATAAGTGTTTTAGTGATTTCTGACATTTTGGTACACCCATCACCCCAACAATGTACACGTTACCCAGTGTGTAGTCTTTTATCCCTCACTCCTATCCCAGTGTTCCACCTGCATGCCAAAGTCCATTGTATCATTCTTATGCCTTTGCATGCTCATAGCTTAGCTCTCACTTATAAGTGAGAACATGCGATGTTTGTTTTTCCATTCCTGAGTTACTTTAGAATAATGATCTCCAATTCCATATATATGTGTGTGTATATATAATAGCATATATATGCATATATAAAACATATATATGTGTGTATATATAATGGCATATATATAGCATATATACAATAGCGTATATATGTATAGCATATTTTCTTTATCCGCTTGTTGATTAATGGACATTCAGGCTGGTTCCATATTTTTGCAATTGCAAATTACATGGCCATAAACATGCATGTACAAGTGTCTTTTTCATATAACGACTTTTCCTCTAGGAACCCAGTAGTGGGATTGCTAGATCAAATGGTAGATCTACTTTCAGTTCTTTAAGGAATCTCCATACTGTTTTCCACAGTAGTTGTACTAGTTTACATTCCCACTGGCAATGTAAAAGTGTTCCCTTTTCACCACATCCAACATCTATTTTTTGATTTTTTAATCATGGCCATTCTTGTAGGGGTACGGTGTTATTGCATTATGGTTTTGATTTGCATTTCCCTGATAATTAGTGATGTCAAGCATTTTTAAATATGTTTGTTGGCCATTTGTATATCTTCTTTTGAAAATTGCCTATTCACGGCCAGGTGCAGTGGCTCACACCTGTAATCTCAGCACTTTGGGAGGCCAAGGTGGGCAGATCACCTGAGTTCAGGAGTTCAAGACCAGCCTGGCCAACGTGGTGAAACCCTGGCTGTATTAAAAACACAAAAATTAGCTGGGCGTGATGGCGGGCACCTGTAATCCCAGCTACTCAGCTGAGGCAGAATTGCTTGAACCCAGGAAGCAGAGGTTGCGATGAGCCGAGATCATGCCATTGTACTCCAGCCTGGGTGATAAGAGTAAAACTCCATCTCAAAAAAAAAAAAGAAAAAGAAAATTGCCAATTCATGTCCTTTGCCCACCTTTTGATGGGATTATTTGTTTTTTTCCTTGCTGATTTGAGTGCCTTACAGATTCTGGATATTAGTCCTTTGTTGACTGCATAGTTTGTGAGTATTTTCTTCTACTCTGTGGGTTGTCTGTTAACTCTGCTGATTATTTCTTTTGCTGTGCAGAAGCTTTTTAGTTTAATTAGGTCACATCTATTTAACTTCATTTTTGTTGCATTTGTTTTTTGGTTCTTGGTCATGAACTCTTTGCCTAAGCCAATGTCTAGAAGAGTTTTTCCAATGTTGTCTTCTAGAACTTTTATGGTTTCAGGCCTTAGATAAGTCTTTGATCCATCTTGAGTTGATTTTTATATAAAGTGAGGGATGAGGATTCAGCTTCATTCTTCTATATGTGGCTTGCCAATTATCCCAGCACCATTTGTGGAATAGGGTGTCCTTTCCCCAACTTGGTTTTTGTTTGCTTTGTCGAAGATCAGTTGGCTGTAAATATTTGGCTTTATTTCTAGATTCTCTATTCTGTCCCATTGGTCTACATGCCTATTTTTATACCAGTACCATGCTTTTTGGTAACTATAGCTTTGTGGTATAGTTTGAAGTCAGTTAATATGATGCCTCCAGATTTGTTCTTGTTGCTTAGCCTTGCTTTGGCTATGTAGCCTCTTTTAGGGTTCCATATGAATTTTAGAATTGTTTTTCTAGTTCTGTGAAGAATGATGGTATTTTGATGGGAATTGCACTGAAGTTGTAGATTACTTTTGGCAGTATGGTCATTTTCACAATATTGATTCTACCCATCCATAGGCATAGGATATGTTTCCATTTCTTTGTGTCGTCTATAATTTCTTTCAGCAGTGTTTTGTAGTTTTCCATGTAGAGGTCTTTAATCCCCTTGGTTAGGTATATTCCTAAGTATTTAAAATTTTTGGTGACTATTGTAAAAGGGGTTGAGTTCTTTATTTGATTCTCAGATTGGTCGCTTTTGGTGTACAGCAGAGCTACTGATTTGTGTACATTGATTTTGTATCCTGAAACTTTACTGAATTCATTTATCAGATCTAGGAGCTTTTTGGATGAGTCTTCAGGGTTTTCTAGATATACAATCATATAATCAGCAAACAGTGACAGTCTGACTTCCTCTTCACTAATTTGGATGCCCTGTATTTATTTCTCTTGTCTGATTGCTCTGGCTAGGACTTCCAGTACTATGCTGAATAGAGGTGGTTAAAGTGGGCATCCTTGTCTTGTTCCAATTCTCAAGAGAAATGCTTTCAACTTTTTCCCATCCAGTATAATGTTGGCTGTGGATTTGTCATAGATGACTTTTAATACCTTAAGTCATATCCCTTATAATGTCTGATGATCTGTCACCATCTCACATCATTCCAAGAAGGGACCATCTAGTTGTAAGAAAACAAGCTCAGGGCTTCCACCAATTCCACATTATGTTGAGTTATATAATTATTTCATTATATGTCATAATGTAATAATAATAGAAATAAAGTACACAATAAATGTAATGTACTTGGATCATCCTGAAACCATACCCCAATCTACCCTGGTCCATGGAAAAATTGTCTTCCATGAAACCGGTTCCTGGTACCAAAAAGGTTGGGTACTGTTGCACTAAACGATTCTTAAAGAATTATAATTATTCCACTGTAGAAATAAAAAAGCAGAAGTTGTGTGGCTCTCCCAAAGTCACATGGTTAATAAATGGTACACTAGATTTTGGATTTGCTGATTCTTCAACTGACTCTTCTTCAATTTTATCAGCTGATATTGTCATTGTTACAAAGCAAAAATCGATGTAATTTTCCTACAATGGTATACTTTTGTTCAGAAATATTAAGTGAGAGAAGCCTGCTGAGTTTTGCTAGGCAAGGGGTACAAAGGTAAACAGGACACATTAAACTCACGTGCTCATACACACAGAGATACACATACAGACTCACAAAGCATTTGCCTAACTTAACATTTTAAAATTAGGCCAGGCGTGGTGGCTCACGCCTATAATCCCAGCACTTTGGGAGGCTGAGGTGGGCGGATCATGAGGTCAAGAGATCAAGACCATCCTGGCTAACATGGTAAAACGCCGTCTCTACTAAAAATACAGAAAATTAGCCAGGAGTGGTGGCGAGCACCTGTAGCCCCAGCTACTCAGGAGGCTGAGGCAGGAGAATGGCGTGAACTCAGGAGGTGGAGCTTGCAGTGAGCCGAGATCGCTCCACTGCACTCCAGCCTGGGCAACAGAGCAAGACTCCGTCTCAAAAAAAAAAAAAAAAATTAACAGAATTAACCCAAGGATTAGGCTTGAAGATTCCATCCATTAATTTTACATAGCCTTAATCTGAGCAAAATGTGTCAATCTAAGCAGAGTCCTACAATGTATGCATAAAACTGCCATATCTGGGTAACTTAAGGGAAAATTCTATTATTGATTTCCCCATATAAAATTAAACCATTTGAAAAGTAATTGTTTCTGTTTTATATATTTTTATTTTCCTAAAGGCTATGTTGAGATTAGGCAGAGCATCCTAATATGTGGTCTATGGCTACTCCAGCACTAAAATCACTTTTGACTTTAAACCTTTTCAAGTTTTGCTGAATTCAATATTTCAATCAAACCCTGAGAAAATCAGGGTTCCACAAATGCCAGCCCTTCCTCTAGAATTATAGTGGAAAATAAACTTTTAAATATTTTTAAACTGTTTTAAAATTTGTATATACCAACCAATATATTAATACGCAACTTCATAAACACTTTGATCATGTATAAATGACTGTTTCAATTTTTCGCCTCAACTTAATATGTCATATTTACATGGTAACACACATCAGCTTCTAAAATGAGGTGACAATTCTATGAGTAATTGAAGCTCTCAGGGTCATGTACATCTCTGCAACTGAGATTATTAGGGACTCCCTAGTCTTATAACGTCTACTATTCTCATACTACCCCTCAGATAATTCAATAATCAAATTATTTAAATTGTGCATCAAAGAACTCAGAATCTCCAAGGAAAAGATTTTCATTCCAATAAATGCATTCTAAAGAATACTGAATATACAAAAATAGATTTAGAGAATTTGGACTTTTGAAATATCACTGCATTGATTTTTCTTCACATTTTCTAGTCATAAAAATAATCTTTAGGTAGAAGAAAATTGTCAAGGTGTTGAGAAATTGAGGGAGAATTTGAGATCTGAGATTGGATTCAACCTGAGATCTAACTCCAAATGTTCTGACCTTATTCAGTTTCTTTCTATGTAACATTTGGATAAATACCCACCATAGGATTTTTAGAGAATTTGTGAGATTTTTATTAGAATGTATGAAAATTAAATAACATAAACAGATATATTAAATGAGCATAACAACTATAATATAAAATTTATAACATAAGTGACACCATGAAGGATTTTGAAAAGCCATAAATATGGCACTTTATAGCTTGAAGCTGGATAGGGCCAGACAGATAGCCTTGTATCTACAGATGGGGTTTTTGTCTATTCAACTGATTATCCTCAACTCTAATCTTGTCAATTTCTCTAAGTCTCTCATACCTGGCCTAGCTACACAACCATGACTTGATCTCTCTTTCTCCTTCTTTCCATGACTCCTGATAACCTTTCCTGCCACAACTCAACCTTCTCCCCGCTCCTGCTTCCAACATAGCCAAGGGGTGCTTCTCTAACTTGGCCTTGTGCAAGCTCACTTGGAAAGCCCTCTGCTGCCCCCATCAGTCATCATGAGGCAGCGTCCACAGACTCAAGCTTCTCTCCTGTCCAATAAACAATGAAAATTTGGTTTCTACTGGGTTGTATTAAAAGGAAAGTTAATCTGAATTTTACAATAGCAGAAATAAAGAAAACATATTGTGTTATGTGAATTTTTATGGGTTGCCTGTGCTATATTATCCTGAAGTATGTTTCTGAAGTATTACAGGGAGTGACAAAGAACCTCCTAATTCATCCAAAGCCGGCAAAGCCCGTTTGATGAATTCCAACAACAGATTCTAGGATGATCTTGTGACTAAGCAAGATGATAGTAAGGTGGGACACTGAGAAGCCTGCTGAATTTGCAGCTCAGTCCTCTACAAACAAAAGAGAAAGAGAAAACAAGAAAGAGGGAGAAATAAGGGCAAAGTAGTGATTAAGAATTTTGAAGTCAAACAGACCTGACGTTGATCTCCCTGATAACTGCAACTTTGGACAAGATACTTAAACTCTCCAAACTGGAGTTGCTTCTAGAAAATGGTAATAACTACCTCACAGAATTATTGTGAATATTAAATTAGATTATGCATTGCATGACCTTCAGTAAAGTGCCAGAACATAGCATTATCATTATTTTAAATGGTTTTCAGAAGTTTTTATCTGGCTTTTATGGAATGTGATGGATGGCAGAAATAATACAAATTTATAATTATACTGAGTAAGGCCTATCAGATGCTACTATATTTAGAAGCTATATCTGAACAAAGAGCAAATCAACATGAAATATGTTTTGAGAAATTACAACCTTATATATTCTGTTTGAATTATAAACTTATTATTCATTTAAAACACTTGCTAAGGTAATTAAAAGCCTTAAGTATAACAAACAGCATGATCTTTTTACTGTGATCGTATCAAAATTTCTGGCTTCTTTGCAAAGAAACAGAACCAATTTGAGACAGATGTTTTGTGTGAGTGTTTATTATGTTTACATATATCTGAGTTATAAGGCAACAAAGTCAGGAAACCACTGTGAATAAGCAGGATGGCGGAGTTTATAGACCTAATGTAGTAATTAGAGCCACACAGATTTGAGAGAGGAATTTGTTGTAGTTATATGCTGTAAATGATTTTCCATCTTACTTCTATCTCTTTATGTCAGTTTCACTCATCCTTTCACCATATCCATGCCAGATGATTTTTTTTTTTTTTTTTTGAGACAGTCTTGCTCTGTTGCCCAGGCTAGAATGCAGTGGTGCCATCTCAGCTCACTGCAACCTCCGCCTCCCAGATTCAAGCTATTCTCCTGCTTCAGCCTCCCGAGTAGCTGGAACTACAGGCCCATCACACCCGGCTAATTTTGTATTTTTAGTAGAGACGGGGTTTCACCATATTGGCCAAGCTGGTCTCCAACTCCTGACCTTGTGATCCGCCTGCCTTGGCCTCCCAAAGCACAGATGATTTGTTTTTTAAGTTTCAAGGAGAGGGCCATCTACACCCAGGACATCTCTCAGGATATTCACAGTATTGCTTTTTTCCACTCTCTCCTCATTCTCAGCTTCCACACTTGATTTCTCACCGAGATTTGAATCCCAGTCACTGAACTCTCCTCTGTCTCTTTCTCATGACTTCCCTTTTACCATTTGGGCTTTAACTTTTCTACCTGGTTATTCTACTTTGGTTTTAACCCCAGGGTTCCAAGCCCTAGGACTCCCACCTTCCACTGAAAGTCAGACTGGTCCAGCCCTTCTTATATTACAGGAATCTAGATAAAAATACAGTAAACCCAAGAAAGCAGTATTAAACATCACATGATAGACACACGTTTTTTAATTACAAATTACTCCTATGCTGTCATTATTTCTTATACCAGGACATTTCTAAATTTACAGCAAATACAGTGTTACAGGGAATATGCACAAGTTTAAGATGAATCCCCTTCCCAAGAGACAATTAGATATAAACAAAGAAGTTGAAACATGTATAAAATATTGAAATCTGACTTCAATTCACCTGAATTCTACTTCTGGCCAAATTTATGCTCTAGTCTGAAACAACAAAACAAGGCAAAATATTCTTTAAAAATTATTTTCACAATGTTGGATGTCAGGAAATGAAGGAAAGTGATCCCTGAAAAAAACAGAAAACAAATAAAGTGATCCTTATAACTACTCTAGCTTATGTCCTTAAAACGTTTTAAATTATGCTGCAGGTAGGAGAAAGCTAAGCAAAGCACAGTGAACCATCAGACTTCAGGAGATGGAGCTAACTGTGAAGGTGGCTACAGTTCTTAAGACAATGCACCAGAAAGGAGAAAACTGGACAGAGGAAGAACTCCTAACATTTGGACAGAGACCTCCTCAGTGCTCAGCTGAGTAATGATCAGCCAGTGCATTGAGGCTAAGGAAAGAATCCCCCAAAAGGATCAGCGGTAACTCTGCCCAACATTCACCCAAGACAGGCATAGAGTAATGCCTGCTCCCACTGGGGAAAATAGAGATCCTCATGACTCACTTAGCATTGGGTAGATAATACAGAAGGATCCTGCCTCAGTAGACAGAAATAATTCTTAGACTGAGCACTGGTATACTTCCACCTAGCAAATCTTAAAGGTAAAGAAGCCAAATTTTTCTGAATAACTGAAATGCATTCCAGAACAAAGGCCAATAATAGTTATATAAATAAAAAAGTGTACAAAAGCAATCAAGTTAAAATTCACAACATTTGAAATCCAATAACAAATTACTAGACAAAGAGATGAGAAGGAAAATACAGCCTATAATAAAGAATACAATCAATCAAAATTGACTCAGAATAAATGCAGATGTCAGAAATAGAGAACAAAGACATTAAAATAGTTGTTACCACTATATAATCATACCCTCAAAAATTAAAGTATACAGAGGAAGATACATTTTTTGAGAGACCTAAATCAAACTTTTAGAGATGAAAGTACAATGTGTGAGTTGGAAATAGACTTGATAAGATAAAGAGCAGTTTAGACACTGCTGAAGAAAAAAATTAATGAACTTAAATACACAGCAATAGAACTTTCCAATATGGGGGAAAAAAAAAAAAGATCAGGAAGAGTTTTTTTTTCAAATGAACAGAGCATCCATGAAGTGTGGAACAGTATCAAGCAGCCTAATTATGTGTAACTGCAGTCACTGGGTTTGGAGAAAATGGAGGTGGCATAAAAGAATATCTGAAAAATTCATAGTCAAAAATGTTCAAAATTTGATAAAAACTGAACGTGTATATGCAAGAAGCCAAACAAACCCCAAATGCTAGAAACTGAAGAAAATAGGCTATGGCACATCTTCTCAAATGGCCCAAAATCAATGGTAAAGAGAAAGTATTAAAAGTAGCCAGAGGTCAGCCGGGCACAGTGGCTCATGCCTGTAATTCCAACATTCTGGGAGGCCAAGGTGGGCGGATCACAAGGTCAGGAGATCAAGACCATCCTGGCTAACACTGTGAAATCCCATCTCTACTAAAAAATACAAAAAATTAGCTGGGTGCGGTGGCAGGCACCTGTAGTCCCAGCTACTTGGGAGACTGAGGCAGGAGAATAGCTTGAACCCAGGAGGCGGAGGTTGCAGTGAGCCGAGATCGTGTCACTGCAATCCAGCCTGGGTGACACAGCGAGACTCCGTCTCAAAAAATAAAAAAATTAAAAAAAGTAGCCAGAGGAAAAGTCATGTCACATACAAAGAAACAAAAATGAGGATTACAGTTGATTTCTTGTCAGAAACAACGCAAACTAAAAGAGAGTAGAACGACATCTATCAATCTAAAATTCTATGCCCAGGAAAATACCTTTCAAAAATCAAGATGAGCCAAGCAAGCTGGCTGTACCTGTAATCGCAGCTACTTGAGAGACTTGAGGAGAGATAATCACTTGAGGCCAGGAGATTGAGCCCAACCTGAGCAACATAGCAAGACCTGTCTCTAAAAGTATAAACAAAGATGAAAATGAAATGAAGGCTTATCACCAGATCTATACAACAATAAATGTTAAGAAAGTCCTTCAGGCAGAAAGAAAACAACAGCAAATGGAAATAAAGGTCTATGGAAGAGATAAAGAGTGCCAAAAATGGTAACAAAATGGGAAAATATGTATCTTATTATCAAAGTCTGTTTTTTTTTTGTGGGGGGGGTAGATTATACAGATTATACAGTCTCGCTCTGTCACCCAGGCTGGAGTGCAGTGGCGCTATCTCAGCTCACTGCAACCTCTGCCTCCCGGGTTCACGCCATTCTCCTGTCTCAGCCTCCCAAGTAGCTGGGACTACTGGGACTACGGGTGCCTGCCACCACGCCCAGCTAATTTTTTGCATTTTTAATAGAGACAAGGTTTCACAGTAATAGCCAGGATGGTCTCGATCTCCTCACCTCGTGATCCGCCTGCCTCGGCCTCCCAAAGTGCTGTGATTACAAGCGTGAGCCACTGCGCCCAGCCTATCAAAGTCTCTTTTTAAAGATAATTAAATATCTAAGCAAAAGTAAGTATGGTTTATAACATATGCCAAAGTAAAATGCATAACAATAGTATAAAAGTTGGGAGGAGAGAAAAGAATATACTGTTGAACATTTCTTATAATTCTCATGAAGTGGTATAATTTTATTTGAAGGTAGAATATGATAAGTTAAATATGTATAATATATAGCCTAAAGCAGTGACTAAAATAGTTATAATAGAATCATAAAAATTATTAATCTAAAAAAAGGACAATAAAGAAGAAAAACTGGAACAAAAGAGATAAGACCAATAGAAAGCAAATAGAAAGATGATCAATCGAAATGCAATCATATCAGTAATCACATTAAATGTAAATGTTTTAAACATCTCAATGAAAATGCAGAGATTGTCAAATAAATTTCATTTTTCTGGTTGTCAAATAAATTTTATGGTCTTGCTCTGTTGCCCAGGCTGAAGTATAATGGCATGATCATGGCTTACTCCAGCCTCAACCTTCTGGGCTCAAGCAATTCTTCCACCTCAGCCTTCAAAGTAACTGGGACCATAGATGTGTGCCACTACATCTGGCTAATTAAAAAAAAAAAAAAATGTAGAGATGGGTCTCACTATGTTGCCTAGGCTGGTTTCAAACTCCTGGGCTTAGGTGATCCTCCTGCCTCAGCCTCCCTAAGTGCTGGGATTACAAGCATGAGCCAGTACACCCAGCTGTGTCAGATAGATTTTTCTTTTAAAGCACAACCATATGCTAATACAATAAATATGTATTAAATATAAAGAAACAAATAAGTGAAAAGAAAAAGTACTGAAAAATATATGCCATGCTAACATTAATGAAAAGAAGGTTGGAATGCCAGTATTACTATCAAACAAAGTATATTTCAGAACAAAGATGATTAGTAGGAATGAAGAAGATCATTTTATAATTGTAAGGTGGTCAGTTGAACAATAAGCATAGTATTAGTAAATGTTTATGCCCCTAATGAGAGTGTTTCAAAATATATGGTGCAGAAACTCATAGAACTGCCAAGAGAAACAAAAAAACCCATAATTACAGTTAGAAAATTTACACCTCTCTTCCAATTGTTTCTAGAAAAAGTAGACACAAAATCAGTAAGGATTTAGGAGATCTGAATAATGCCATCAGCCAACTTGACCTAACTGACATTAATAGAACACTCCAAAATATGGAAAAACAAAACTCCACCAAAGGCAGAATACATATTCAAATGCACATGGGACATTTACCTATATGGATTATATTCTAGGCCACAAACAAGTCTCTATAAATGTAAAAAAAATTCCAGTCAGACACAGTATGTTCATTAATCACAATGGAGTTAAATTAGAAATCAGTAACAGAAATATCTCTAGAAAATCTCCAAGTATTTGGAAACTAACACATTTTTAAATTTCCTCTATATGCACAATGGAATGAAATGAAATGGAATAAATGGAATTCAGCCTTTAAAAAAAAAAAAAAGAAATTCTGTCACTGTGATATCATGAATGAACCTAGAGGTTCAGAAATAAGAGAAATAAGCCAGACACTGATGGACAAATACTACATAATTCCATTTATATGAGGAATCTAAAATAGTCAAACCCTCAGAAGTAGAGAGTACAATGGTGGTTGCCAAGTGCTAGGAGAAGAAGAAAATGGGCAGGTATTGGTTAAAGGGTACAAAGTTTCAATTATACAGGATGAATAAGTCCAACAGATCTACTGTACAGCACAGTGCCTAAAGTTAACAATACTGCATTTCATACTTTAACATCTGCTAAGTGGGTAGATCTTACGTTAAATATTCCTAACAAACAAATAAATAAATAAATAAATAAACAGAGGATGGGTGGACACTTTCGAAGGTGATGGATACATCTATGGCATTGATTGTGGTGATGGTTTCACAGGTATATATTTGTCTTCAAATTCATCAAGTTGTATATATTATATATGTACAGCTTTTTTTTATATGTCAATCGTACTTAAATAAAGTGGTTAAAAAAAGAAAAAGCACAAAGTACTATGTTAATTAGTAATAGTAATAAGAACAATAATGATAAACACCTTCGGTGTTTCTCTTCTGCCTCTGCAAAGTATATAAATTTTTTCTTGTCTTTTAAAATTAGACAGTGTGATTAAAAGTCATTTGGCTGAGATCAGGACACCCAGGTTGTAGACCTGGCTGTGTCAATCCTCTCTTTGGGAAAATCCCTAAAATCACTCTATCTGTCTCCTGATCTGTAAATTATGGTGGTTGGATTGAAGGATCTGTATGGTGTCTTCTAGCTCTCAAATTATAGTATTCAATGAAATACTATAAGCTCCCCTCTGGCAGTAAAGTTCATTCATTACACACACACACACACATACACACACACGCACACGCACACACACACGCACGCACACACGCCATGGGAATATATTAGCATTTCTCTTCTGAATGTCGGGAGACAAATAACCCCACATCCTAGGCCCAGGAACAAAGGGAGAGATACTGTTGAGATGAAGGGGTTGCTTCTTATATGGAATTGCAGCTCCTACACACCACCTGAGTATGTCCCCATGCCCACTGATGATCATAACAGAAGGAAAGCAGTTAACCCCTGTCTGGGCTCCATCAATTCCTCATTAATTGCTAATACTGGAAGTGTTGAGTTCACTGGCAGAGGAGGGGCACCCCCCTAGTTCTGCACAAAGGATTTAAGCAGAGCCACACAAAGACACCTAAAGAAAGAACTGAATCCATCAGTTCATCCCACAGAGAAGCCCCATCTCTGATTCTTCTGGTTTTACATCAATTGCTAACCTCAACAAGACTGTATGGCTATGAGAGAAATGGGTACCTGTGGAGTTCCACACAGGCATCGTAGCAGTTGGGCTCTTACTTGCAGCTGACACAGCTGCACTGCCATAACAAGTATCTTTCGGCTAAAATTAACAAAGTCCATTATGTATTAGTAAGAGGTAGCTAGGGTTGTTACTTCTGCATTTACAAAACCCGTAAAGAGGAAAGCAGACACCTAAGAAGTGAAGAGAGGATAAACCCTAGCAGTTGGATATGAAGAAGAACTTGGGTTTGAATACAGATCCCTTTAAGGGCCCTGGGTGAGTACACTGGAGTCTGGCTCTTTATATGCTGAAGATTCATTACAGTACTGACCATGGGGCTGAGCTGTGGAACATAGATAAAAATGCTTATAGTGAGATACTTTAAATATTTTAATCACTAAATACAACTGAATGGGGTCAACGAACTCCACCTTGCATCAAATTATATTTTATTATTGTGTCCCACTGTGGCTCCAGTTTGGATTGATAAAATGTCATCACTGAAAAATAAACCTCAGAGATTGATCTCCACTCTATACTCAGTGTGATTACTAGTCCTCTATAAGAGATATTTCATGCATAAAGATGCCAGAGCATTAAAAGGTTCACAGATAATCTCTGCAGGCATATAGCTACTTATGCATTTAGGATGAGGGACCCAGGATCCGTCTGTCATGCCTTGTTACAGAAAGCCAAAGTGACGTGCACATTCTGCGAGATTTTCCTCCCAAATATGTGTGGATGGGACGGCCAGAATGCACACAAAGCAAACCACTGTGCCATCCCTAATTGGCACAACACAAAAATGAATGTGGATAAAGGCTTGCTGGAAAAGGGCAGGATTCTAATAATCTCCCATTATTCGGGGATGCCTCGCCAGCTGGCCAAGCCAAATCCCAGCACATTCTCCGCCAGTTTTCATCTTTGGGGCTCAGTGAGATGAAAACAAAGGGATTAACCCGGATTTCAGATTCTTTCAAATTTGCAGTTCACATTCAGTGTTCCCAAACCTATCTTAGGCCTCCTCACTCCACAGACCCGGGACTAGTGCCTGCAAATCTAAAGGGAAACTGGGAAGAAGTGACAGGCGAACTTGTACTACCAGAATGAAAACATTCAAAATGGGAGCAGAAACATATGAGGATCTAACCTACAAGGAATCCTTCACAAAGAAGTTTTATGCAAAAGATACTTATTGCCACAATAAAATCTCAAAAAATTAGAGACATGAATGCCCCCAAATTATGATTAATAAACTGATATTTGTCCCATGAAGCCTTTGAGAACATTTAGTTTATAATTATATAGAAAATTCTTGGATTAAAAAGGCGATACAGAATGGTCAATATACAACATGTACCACATAAATGAAAGAATAAGCAAAGACATTGAGAAGTTAAAAATGAAATCTGAAAATATTAGAATTTAAGTGTTTCTTTGGTTGGTGGGAGACTGACTTTATTTCTTTGTTCTATTTTATTTTCTAAATGTTTTATAAAACATCTCATTTTTGATGAAGAATAAAATTTTAATGGAGTTTTAAAGCAAGTTGTAAGCTAAAGACTAATTAAACTTTACATTATTGTATATATAAGCTCTATTTGAGCTGGCCTGAAAAACTCCCAAGATACTTGACACTGGGTATTGATTCCTAGGACTACAGCTTCCCCTTCAGCTACCCAATACATTCCCACAATAAAACAAAACAAAACAAAACAACAACAACAAAAAACCCAGAAGTTTGAGAAGTTCGGGTTCCTCTTCAAGGTACCAACATAACATTCACTGTCTGGAGATACTTTGACCCTGCTGGTAAGCCTTGGCTTTTAGGGTGTGAGCACTTTTGAAATAGCACTATTTGGGGAAGTGTGCTTTTTGATCAGAATGCTTTTAAGAAGGGCAGTCAATGAACTAAGCTACAAGTATAGACAACCACAAGAGAACTGGAGGGTAAGATTAGCGAGCTGTGGCAATCCAAACGTACCTGCCTGCAGCTCATGGGCTGACTTAATGAGCCACTGCAAATCCAAATGACTGAATCCCTCAGTTGCTTTTAATTTTGCACTGTTGTATTATATTGACACAGCCAGTGTGTCTGATACTGAAACCAGATCTAATCTGCTAATTAAGCCAGCTAATAGTCTGTGTTTGAATTCACTTGGTAACTCTGTAGTTGAAAAAATCCTGTAGGATAAGAAAGATTAATCTAATCTGATTTTTCTCACTCTTTTTCATTGAGAAGACTTGTATCCTATGCTATCATACAGAGTATGAGTTGGTTTCCTATATTTGCAAATAGCAGAAACCTATTTAAGTAAAATAGTGAATTTATTATACAGTTACAAGAATGTCACATGGAAACAAGAGAAACGGCCAGGCCTCTGGAATAAACTGGAAGCTAGAGGAAACGTACAAGATCTTCCTTCTTATTTAGTTCTGCATCTCTTCGTGCCTCTGCCCTATTTATTTTTTTCTCTCTGCTTTCCTAATTACGGTCTAAAAACATGGCCATAAACAGCCTTATTTACAGGTCCAGCCACCCACAGAATGACTAGTCTCTCTCAATTTCTCTTTCTTCTTTTTCTTTCTTTTGCTGTCACTCCTCTCCCCAAATCTCCATGGTTGGGACTCTTGTTGTCAAAACTAAGAACTGGTGCCTACCTTGGACCAATCAACTGTGGCCAAAGGATGTACAGTCATCTCATAAAACCAAAGCTGCTGAGATCCCTGCCTCTACAACCAGATAGATGGCAAGAGGCAGGGAGGAGCAAGAACAGAAGGAGAAAAGGTATTCACAATCCACAGCATTCATCTATCCTCACTGATATTTTAATATTTCTGTATTCAAAAACATAAAAATTAAACTTGATAATATATGGAGAACAGCAAAAACATGAAGAATATTGCTCCCATGAACCTTTCTGTATGAATCTCTTATATACCCACCAAAAGATGACTGGAGAGAAAATGGCAGAAGGAGTATCAGTGAGCGTTGCATCTTTGTAACTGTAGTACTAAGACTAAACAACTGTGGGGAGTTTGGTTGGCAATAGATGTTATAACTCTTAATGTATATAATCAAAATGTTAGGAGGGAAGGTGACATAAGGATGACAAGTAATGTGTGCCCCGACTTCATCGCTTTTAGTAGTTGGGGGGTTAAAATAGTTAAATCTGAAAAATCAATACCAGAGAAAAAACTTACTTGATAAAACAAAAGCGAATACTAAGAATTATTATTTAACAGCAAGTCCTCACTTAACCTCATCAACAGATTCTTGGAAACTGTGACTTTAAGTGAAATGACATATGGCAGGCCTTGAATAACATTGTTTCTTTCAAGTAGTTCTGTTATAACATTGATTAGAAAAATAAAATTGTTTTTGCAAAGCAGCATGGTGCTGGTACAAGAACAGACACACAGAACAATGGAACACAATAGAGAACCCAGAAATAAGACTACATACCTTCAACTATCTGATCTTCAACAAACCCCACAAACACAAGCAATGGGGAAAGATTCCCTATTTAATAAATGGTGCTGGGATAACTGGCTAGCCATATGCAGAGGACTGAAACTGGACTCCTTCCTTACTCTATATATAAAAGTTAACTCAAGATGGATTAAAGACTTAAATGTAAAACTCAAAACTATAAAAACCCTGGAAGACAAGCTAGGCAACACCATTCAGGACGTAGGCATAGGCAAAGATTTTATGATGAAAATGCCAAAAGTAATTGGAATAAAAGCAAAAATTGACACATGGTATCTAAGTAAACTAAAGAGCTTCTGCACAGAAAAAGAAACCATCAGCAGAGTAAACAACCTACAGAATGAGAGAAAAAATTTTCAATCTGTCCATCTGACAAAGGTCTAATATCCAGCATATATAAGGAACATACACAAATTTACAAGAAAAAAAACAACCCTGTTAAAAAGGTGGGCAAAGGACATGAACAGACACTTCTCAAAAGAAGACATACATGTGGCCAAGAATCATATTTTAAAAAGTTCAGTGTCACTGATCATAGAAAAATGCAAATCAAAACTGAAACAAGAGAGTTCCCTGACCCCACTCTCAGGACATCTGACAGGGGTGTGGCTCATCTGTTTGGTCACTGCCACTGCTCAAACCTCTTATGGAAGGTGGAGCATGCAGACGAACAGGTGCAGGAGCGTAAGGGGGCATTTGCTACAATACCCCATTTTAGCCTTGCCATCTGCTGATGGCTTAAGTGTTAACTGGCTCAGTGGACCCTCTGCCTTTTTGCAAGGGCAGAGGGCCAGTTTGACAGCTTTCTGTATCCCAAGCTCTTGTCCAGTGTCCCAGAAGAATCAGGTCGCATGGGGACTTGAAGGATGGTGAATGTGGGTTTTACTGGGTAGTGGAAGTGGCTCTCAGCAGGATGGATGTGGAGATTGACAGAGGATAGAGTTGGAAGATGATCCTCCCCTGAGTTTCACTATCCAGTGTCCAATTCTCCAAATGTCCCCAGCCAAACTCCTCCTAATGTTCAGATGCTCCATACCTTCTGTCCTTCTCTGCTGCACCGTTCTTCCATTTGTCTGCTTGTCTGTTCATTTCCTGGTGGATCTGAGGGTTTAGGGTTTATATGGGTACAGCACAGGGGGACATGGAGACTGAAAGGCAACTTTGGGGTGTGAAAACAGGAATGCCTCTTCTCATTTAGGGCCACAGGTTTCCAGGCTTGAGGGTGGGGCCTTTGTAGGGGAACTGCCCTCTTCTACCCAGTATTTCCCTGTCTCCTATACATATCAAAACCACAATGAGATGCCATCTCACACCAGTCAGAAAGGCTATTACAAAAAGTTGAAAAATAAAAAATAACAGATGCTGGTGAAGTTGTGGAGAAAAAAGAATGCTTATACACTATTGATGGAATTGTAGATTATAATAGTTCAACCATAATGGGAGACAGTGTGGTGATTCCTCAAAAACCTAAAGGCAGAACCATTACTGGGTATATACCCAAAGGAATATAAATTGTTCTGTTATAAAGATGCATGCATGCATATGTTCATTGCAACACTATTCACAACAGCAAAGACACAGAATCAACACAAATGCCCGTCAGTGATAGACTGGATAAAGAAAATATAGTACTTACACATCATGGAATATTATGCAGCTATAAAAAAAGAAAAAGCTCATGTTGTTTGTAGGTCTATAGATGGAGCTGAAGGCCATTATCCTTAGCAAACTAACGTAAAAGCAGAAAACCAAATACCACATGTTCTCACTTATAAGTGAGAGCTAAATGATTGGGAACACATGAACACATAGAGGAGAACAACATACACTGGGATCTCTCAGAGGTTGGAGAGTGAGAAGAGAGGGAGGATCAGGACAAACAGCAAGTACTAGGCTTAATACCTGTATAAGGTATTAAGGTATTAAGGTAAAATAATCTGTACAACCAACCCCCATGACACATGTTTACCTATGTAACAAACCTGTACAAGTATCCCTGAACTTAAAATTAAAGTATTAAAAAATTGAAAAAAAGGAAAAGGTTTTTTAAAATAAAAGAAATTGGTTTTGTTATGTATTGTTTTACATTAAGTTGCAGTTTCTAAGAACGTGCAATGCCAAGTGAAGACTAAACTATAATTAAACTTAGGAGGTAGAGACAAGGAAGGAAAGAGAAGCAAGGAAGGGAAAAGAAGAAAGTGTACTATTTTCATCATTAATCAGAGTAGAAAATTAATAAATACTGTCCAAGGAAAGAAGGATATCATATAAAATTACAGGAAACAACTATAACAAAAGTATAAGCCTTTCTAATTATCAAAAGAAGCACAAACATAAAGCAGAGAAAGCAGAGCAGGCCATGAAATATTTGTAAAGCTATAAAAACATAAGCATGAAATAAAACAATATGACAAAACTAAGACCAAATACATGTGCCATTTCCATAAGAATAAAAGATTAAACTTGTCCATTGAAAGTTTTCCACATTCAATTACAAAGCAAAACCAAATAAATACTATAAATATAACTAAAACCTAAAACATTAACTCAGAAAACTTGAAAATGAACTTAAGCAAGTTAAATTATTTGCTTATTAAAGAGACAAAGCAGCAGAAATCATGATCATAATATCACATGATTAATAACAAAAAAATCAAGTTAAAAAAAGAAAAAATCTGTAAAATAATAAAGGGTACCACCAAGACACGGTGGCTCACACCTGTAATCCCTGCTACCATACAGATCATACACATCATACCTCTGAGAGGCTGAGGCAGGGAGATGACTTGAAGCCAGGAAGTCGATACCAACCTGAGTAACACAGAAAGACCACCATCTCTGGAAAAAAATGTTTAAAAATTAGCTAGCATGGTGGCATGAGCCTGTAGCCCTAGCTATTTAGAAGGTTGAGGTGAGAGGAACTTTTGAGCTCAGGAGTTTGAGGTTACAGTGAGTTAATGACTACAACACTGCACTCTAGCCTGGATGACAGAGCAAAATCTGTCTCTCTAAAACAATAATAATAACGGGCACAGGCCGGGTGCAGTGGCTCATGCCTGTAATCCAGCACTTTGGGAGGCCGAGGCAGGTGGATCACGAGGAAAGGAGTTTGAGACCAGCCTGGCCAATATAGTGAAACCTCATCTCTACCAAAAATACAAAAATTCACCAGGTGTGGTGGCACGCACCTTGTAGTCTCAGCTACTCAGGAGGCTGAGGCGGGAGAATCGCTTGAACCCAGGAGACAGAGGTTGCAGTGAGCTGAGACCACATCATTGCACTCCAGCCTGGGTGACAGAGTGAGATTCCGCCTCAAAAGAAAATAAAAAATAAAAAATAATGGGCACAATATCAGTGAAACTATAATAGTAGAAATATCTACATATTATGAAAAATGGTATCAATATTCATAAATAAAACCTGAGAATAGTCAAAGAAAAAAATAGAAGCATATTAGAAGCAATCTATACAACATAATTAAGTACATCAAAAGGACATATATTTTAAAATCTACCACGAAAATATAGGCTAGGCTTACTTTCAAGAGTCCATAAAAAATTAAAATTATTAGGCCACAGAAAAAGTCAGCAAATTCGTAAAAAAGAAATGGTTCAGACAAACTCTCTGATCATAATGTAGTAAAATTATAAACAAAACCAAAACCAAAAAGTGCATCAAATCTGAAAATGAAAAAAATACCCTTTTAATTAAATTTTGTCAAGAAAGTCAAAATTGAAATTGCATAATCTTTTTATGTTATAATAAAAATACATCATACCAAAATTTGTAGTCTATATCTAAATTCATTCTTAGAGAAATATTTATAGTTCTAAATATATATCAATTTGCTATACATAAATGATATATATATTATCTTACTACAAATGCAATATATAGGTATATATGCATATATATACATCTAACTCAAACAAAATTAGCTGAACAAAATAAATCTAAGTAGAACAAAAGAAAAGATTAATTTAAAAACACTGCATTTGATAAATTAGAAAAATGAGTACTAATTAAAAATTACAGAGCTAGTTTTTTAAGAGAAAAACAATAAAATTAAGAACAAAAATAATTCAGTGACAAAAGAGCACAACAAAACAAGCGCACAACAAAACAAGAAATAAAGGCTGGGAGAATTCTACTTCTTAATGAGAACAACCGGAACATATAGATAAAATATTTTTTAATAAAATCTGCTTTAAGCCATTGAACAGGTAACAAGATGAGATTTGTGATCGAAGGAAAAATCATTTCAGCAAACCAAAAATTCTATACTGTCTACCTCAAGTCATTTCTCAATTCATAAGTGACAATGGACAAGATGAGAAACCATGAAGACAGTAACTATCCATGCATAAAAATACCTTCACAAGAGATAAGTAAGCCAGGTGAGATATCACAGTACCTGAATATGACACAGAAAACATATGCACTGAAGAGGGTAGGAAGAGAACAGCTTTACATTACCTGTATCACTCCTCCCCCATACCTAGGCAGCACAACATAGAGAGAGAGAGATACCCTCCACTTGGAAAAAGAGAAGAATTGACACAAGGACATTGTCTTGGATCCCAACAACAGACCTGCCACAGTAAAACCCAGCATTGCATAGGCCCCCACAGCAACAGACTCCAGGCCAATATCCTCACACTGAGCCTGTAAGAAAACCTGGCACTAAGTTGGACTCCACAGCCTCAGGCCTCAGACCTACATGGCAGACTTGATCTCCAGTCCACACTGCCACCAGACCAAATTCACTGTTCCCAGGATACAAACATTCCTCAGAAACAGTGACCCTGGGCTTCAGGACTTCCCCAATGCCAGGCCAGCCCCAGCAGCACTGGGGATTAGACCCACTCCAACACCAGGCCAGCCCATGAGAACACAGGTTTTAGGCCAATCCCCATGGATACCGGCTCCAGGCCCACCTCAGCAGACACAATCAATATGTCCACCCAAGTGTATCCTGGCTCCAGCCTCACCCTCCTGCTGACCCAGGCACCAGAGTATCCAGGCCAAGGACTCCAGCAGCAAGTCCATCTGTGGACCATGCCAAATGACCTTTTCAGAATCTCTGGACATGCTAACATGAAGGGCTTTCCCAGACTAAGCCAGTCTGTGAAGACTGAAATAGGTACCTATGCCTTCAAATGTACAGATACCAATCCACAGCTGTAAGGATTAGGAATAATGAGAGAAACAAGACCTGACCAAAGGGAAAAACAAAGTGCCAGTGAATAACCCTAAAAATATAGAGATGTATGAACAGGCTGATGAATAATTCAAAACAATTGTTTTAAGGAAGCTTGGCAAACTTTGAGAAAAGAGAGAAAAAAATTCAATAAAATGAGAAAAACAATAAATGATCAAAATAAAATTAAATAGAAATTAATTTTAATAATGTATATTATTAAAAACACAAATGGAAATTCTGGAGTTGAAAAATACAGTAAATAAAGTGAAAAATGTATTAGAGTATTAATAGCAGAATTAATCAAGTGGAAGAAGGAATCTGTGAACTTGAAGAAAGGTTATTTGAAAATATACAGTCAAATAAGGAAATAAAGAATAAAAATGAAGAAAGCTTACAGGATTTATGGGAAAGCATCAAAAAAAGCAAATTTTTGAGCCATATGAATATAAGAAGGGGAAGAGAATGATAAAGTAGAAAATGTATTTATAGAAAAAAATGGCAGAAATCTTTATAAACCCGGAGAATTATAAATATCCAGGTAGAGAAAGGGCAAGGGACTTCAATAAGATTCAATCTAAACAAGACTACTTCAAGACAGAAAAGAAAAATCTTAAATAAACAATTTTAAATTGCATCTCAAGAAATTAGAAAAAGAAGAACAAAGTCCAATGTTAGAAGAAGAAATAAGATTAGATAAAAATTAATGCAATAGAAAATAGAAAAATAAGAGAAAAGATCAACAAAATGAAGTTTGTTTTTTGAAAGATAAAATTAACAAACCTTTAAGAAAAAAGGAGAGAAGATAAAATCAGAAATGAAAAAGAAGCATTACAACTGATACAAGAAGAATACAAAGAATCCTCAGAGACCATTATGAGCAATTACATGACAAATTTTCTTTTCTTTACTCTCTTTTTTCTTTTTTTTTTTTTTTTTTTTTTTTGAGACGAGGTTTCGCCCTCTCACCCTGGCTGGAGTGCAGAGGCACAATTTGGCTTACTGCAACCTCTGCTCCCCCAGGTTCAAGCGATTCTGCCTCGGCCTCCCGAGTAGCTGGGATTATAGTCACCTGCCACCATGTCCAGCTAATTTTTGTATTTTTAGTAGAGATGGGGTTTCACCATGTTGGTCAGCCTCAGGACTCCTGACCTCAGATGATCCACCTGCCTTAGACTCCCAAAGTCCTAGGATTACAGGCATGAGACACCGCACCCAGACAAAAAAAAATTTATAACCTAGACAATACTGATACATTCCTATACACATACAACCTACCAAGACTGAATTATGAAGAAAAATAATCTGCATATACCAAAAATAAGGAGAGATTTAATTAGTAATTAAGAAGTCTCCAATTAAAGAAGCGTGCAGATCCTGATGGCTTCACTACTAAATTCTACCAAACATTTAAAGAACTCATTCAGTCTTTCTATAACTCTTCCATAAAATTGAAGAGGGACTATTTACAAACACATTTTATGAGGCCAGCCTTAATCTGATACCAAAACCAGACAAGAATACTACTGAGAAAGATACAGGAAAAATACAAGCCAGTATCCCTGATAAGCAGAGACACAAAAATCCTCAATAAAGTACTAGCAAATTAAACTCAGCCACACATTAGAATGATCGTTCACTATGATCCATGTTGGATTCATTCCAGGGATGCATGCATCATTCAACATACTGAAATCAATAAATATGATATACCATATTAACAGAATGAAGGATTAAAGTCATGTAATCATTTCAATAGAAGCAGAAAAAGCATTTGACAAAATTCAACATTGTTTCATGATAAAAACTCTCAACAAATTAAGTATGGGAATGTACCTTAACACAAAAAGGTCATGCATGAGAAACCCACAGCTAATATCATAATCAATGGAGAAAAGTTAAAGTTTTCATCTAAGATTAAGACAATAATTTTTACTCTTGCCATGTTTATTCAACATAGTACTCAAAGTCCAAGCCAGAGTAATTAGATAAAAGAAAGAAAATGCACGCAAATTGGAAAGGAAGAAGTTAGATTATCCTTGTTTGCAAATGACATATTATATAGAAAACTCTACAGACTCTACCAAAACATTTGTTAAAACTAATAAATCCATTCAGTAAAGTTGCAGGATACAAAATCAACATACAAAACAAAGTATGTTTCTATATAATAGTGAACTATGTGAAAAAGAAATCAATAAAGCAATCCTATTTACAATGGCTAAAAAAAAATACTGAGAAATAAATTCAACCAAAAAAGTAAAAGATCCCTACACTGAAAACTATAAAACATTGATTACAAAATTAAACAAGACACAAATAAAAACAAAGACATCCTGTGTTCATGAATTAGAAGAATATCATCAAACTTCATACTACCTGAAATGGTCTACAGATTAAATATATTTCCTATCAAAATATCAATATTTTTCACAGAAACAGAAATAACCATCCAAAAATATGTATGAAACCACAAAAAGACTCCAATTAGCCAAAACAATCTTGACTAAAAATAACACAACCGGACGCATTACATTACTTGACTTCAAAATATGCCACAAAGGTATAGTCATCAAAGCAGCACAGACATAGACCAATGAAACAGAATAGAGCGCTCAGAAATAAATCCATGCATTTACAGTAAACTGATTTTAAACAAAATACCAGAAACACAGAATGAAAAAAAAAAAAAAAAAACAGGCTTTTCAACAAATTGCTAGATCATATGGTAATTTTTTTTTAATTTTTTATTTTAAGATCAGGGATACGCGCGCAGGATGTGCAGATTTGTTACGTAGGTAAAAATGGGGGTTGGCTGTACAGACTATTTCACCACCCAGGTATTAAGCTTAGTAGCCACTGGTTATTTTTCCTGCTTTTCTTCCTCCTCCCAACCTCCACCCTCCAACAGGCCCCAGTGTATGTTGTTCCCCTCTGTGTGTACATATTTTCTCATCATTTAGCTCCCACTTGTAAGTGGAAATGTGGTATTTGGTTTTCCGTTCCTGCATTAGTTTCCTGAAGATAACGACTTCCATCTCCATCCATGTCCCTGCAAAGGACATGATCTCATTTCTTGTTAAGGCTGCATGGTATTCCATGCTGTATATGTACCATATTTTCTTCATCTAATCTATCATTGATGGGGATTTGGGTTGATTCTATGTCATTACTATTGTGAATAGTGCTGCAATGAACATATGCATGCATGTGTCTTTGTAAAAGAAAGATTTATATTCCTTTGGGTATATACCCAGTAATGAGATTTCAGAGTTGAATGGTAGTTGTCTCTAGGTCTTTGAGAAATCGCCACAGTGTTTCCCACTAATGGTTAAACTAATTTACACTCCCACAAATGATATAGAAGTGTTCCTTTTTTTCTACAACCTCAGCAGCATCTGTTATTTTTTGACTTTTTAATAATAGTCATTCTGGCTGGCGTGAGATGGTATCTCATTTTGGTTTTGATTTACATTTCTCCATGATCAGTGATGTTGAGTTTTTCATATGATTGTTGGCCACATGCATGTCTTCTTTGGAGAAGTGCCTGTTCACGTCCTTTGCTCACTTTTTTAATGGGATTTTTTATTGTAAAGCTAAGCTCCTTATAGATGCGGGATGTTAGATCTTTGTCAGATGGACAGATTGCAAAAATTTTCTCCCATTCTGTCGGTTGTCTGTTTACTCTGTTGATAGTTTCTTTTGCTTTGCAGAAGCTCTATCATTTACTTATGTCATATTTGTTAATTTGTGCATTTGTTGCCACTGCTTTTGGCATTTTCTTCATGAAAACTTTTCCTGTGCCTATGTCCTGAATGGTGTTGCCTAGGTTGTCTTCTGGGGTTTTTATAGTTTCGGGTTTTACATTTAAGTCTTTAATCCATCTTGAGTTAAATTTTGAATATGGTATAAGGAAGGGGTCCAGTTTCAATCTTCTGCATAGGGCTAGCCATTATCCCAGCAATATTTATTGAATACGAAATCCTTTCCTCATTGCTTTTGTCAGGTTTGTCAAAGATCACATAGTTGTTGGTGTGTGGTCTTATTTCTGGGTTCTTTGTTCTATTGCATTGTCTATGTGCCTGTTCTTATACAAGTACCATGCTGTTTTGGTTACCATAGCCCTTTAGTATAGTTTGAAGTCAGGTAATGCGATGCCTCCAGCTTTGTTCTTTTTGCTCAGGATTGCCTTGGCTATTCAGGCTCTCTTTTAGTTCCATATGAATTTTAAAATGGATTTTTCTAGTTCTGCAAAGAATGTCAGTGGTAGTTTAAGGGAATAGCATTGAATCTATAAATTGCTTTGGGCAGTATGGACATTTTAATAATATTCTTCCCATCCATGAGCAAGGAATATTTTTCCATTTGTTTGCATCATCTCTGATATCTCCAAGTAGTGGTTTTTAGCTCTTCTTGTAGAGATATTTTCTTTCCCTTGTTAGCTGTAGTGAATTCTAATCTTAATATTTAAAGAATCTCCATATTGTTTTCCATAATGGCTGAACTAAATTATATTGCTCCCAACAGAGTTCAAGTGTTCCCTATTCTCTACTTTCTTACATTTGTTGTCTGTGTCTTTTTGGTAATTCTCAATCAACAGATGTGAAGTCATGTCTCATTGTGGTTTTAATTTGCATTTCCCTGATGATTAGTGATGTTGAGCATTTTTTTGATATACTGATTGTCCATTTGTATGCCTTCTTTTGAGGAATGTCAGGTCCTTTGCTCATTTTAAAATCTGGTTGTTTTCTTGCTATGGAGTTGCTTGAGTTTCTTATATTTGGGAATTAACCCCTTATTACAGTTTGTAAACATTTTCTCTCATTCTATATGCTGTCTCTTCATTCTGTTATTTCCTTTGCTGTGCAGAAGCATTTGATATAATTCTGTGCTTGTCTACCTTTGCTTTGGTTGCCTGTGCTTTTAGGGTCATATCCAAAAGAATTACCAATGTCATAAGGCTTTTTCCCTAAGTTTTCTTCTAGTAGCTCTACAGTTTGGGGTCTTACATTTAAGTGGTTAATCTATTTTCAGTTGACCTTTATTGAAGAGTGTGTCCTTTTTACAAAACACATATATTTTAAAATAGAAGATTAATAAATCCAAACACATAAAAATTTCAGCATGCCAAAAATACCATTAGTAAAGTCTAAAAGCAAACAAAACATTTAAGGGAAATTGCAACATATGTCACAAAAAAAGTAGCTAAATTCCTTAGTATACAGAGTTTCTAGAAACCAATCAGAAAAAAAGGGAGGCTGAAGCAGGCGGATCACAAGGTCAAGAGATCGAGACCATCCTGGCTAACATGGTGAAACCCCATCTCTACCGAAAATACAAAATAATTAGCCAGCATGGTGGCAGGCACGTGTAGTCAGCTGAGGCAGGAGAATGGTGTGAACCTGGGAGGCGGAGCTTGCAGTGAGCCGAGATCGTGCCACTGCACTCCAGCCTGGGTGACAGAGCAAGACTCTGTTTAAAAAAAAAAAAAAGAAAAGAAACCAATCAGAAAAAAAAAGGCCAATAGAAACATGTGCCAAGAATATGAACAGAGAGGCCAGGCGTGGTTGCTCACGCCTGTAATACCAGCACTTCAGGAGGCTGAGGCAGGTGGATCACTTGAGATCAGCTTTGAGACCAGCCTGGTCCACATGGCAAAACCCCATCTCTATTAAAAATACAAATATTATCCTGGCTAACACGGTGAAACCCCATCTCTACTAAAAAATACAAAAAACTAGCCCGGCAAGGTGGCGGGCGCCTGTAGTCCCAGCTACTCGGGAGGCTGAGGCAGGAGAATGGCGTAAACCCGGGAGGCGGAGCTTGCAGTGAGCTGAGATCCGGCCACTGCACCCCAGCCTGGGTGACAGAGCAAGACTCCGTCTCAGGAAAAAAAAAAAAAAAATACAAATATTAGCTGGGTGTGGTGACGTATGCCTGTAATTTCAGCTGCTCAGGAGACTGAGGGACAAAAATCACTTGAACCCAGGAGGTGAGGATCGCAGTGAGCCAAGATCATGCCGCTGCATTCCAGCCTGGGTGATGGAGTCAGACTATCTCAAAAAAATGAATATGAATAGACAATACCCAGCAAAGGAAATAGCAATATCTTAGTTATAATTAAAGACAACTGTACTGGCATAGTATTTTGCCACTATCAGGTTGATAAACATTAAAATGTTCGGTAACACTCCATGCTTTCAAGGGAATGGAGAACAGTGACTCTGACACATTGCTGGTACAAGTAGAAATCCAATGCATTCTTCATATGGGGCAATCTGGCAATATCTGTTTTTAAAATGCAGCAATTCCATGTCAAATAATTTATTCTATACTGAAACACTTGCACAGGTTATCCTTTGCAGCACTGTTAGTGACAGCAACAACAACAACAAAAAAGGAAATAATCTAAACACTCATCAAAGTTTGTTAAATAAATTTTAATATAGTCCTATCATGGAATAAGACATAGGCGTAAAAAAGAATAATAGCAGCCAAGTGTGGTGGCTCACACCTGTAATCCCAGCACCTTGGGAGGCCGAGGTGGGTGGACCACGAGGTCAAGAGTTTGAGACCAGCCTGGCCAATATGGTGAAATCCCATCTCTACTAAAAATACAAAAATTAGCCAGGTGTGGTGGCACGCACCTGTAGTCCCAACTACTCAGGAGGCTGAGGCAAAAGAATCACTTGAACCTGGGAGGCAGAGGTTGCAGTGAGCCAAGATCACACCACTGCACTACAGCCTGGGTGACAGAGACTCCCTCCCGGAAAAATAGTAATAATAATAACCAGCTGTTGTGGCTCACACCTGTAATTCCAGCACTTTAGGAGGAAAGGAGGGAAGATCTCTTGAGCCCAGGAGTTCAAGACAAGCCTTAACAACACAGCGAGACCCCATCTCTGCAAAAAATATACATATTTTTTAAATTAGCCAGGCATGGTAGCATATCCTTATGGTCCCAGCCACTCAGGAGGCTGAGGCAGGAGGACTGCTTGAGTCAAGGTCAAGGCTGTGGTAAGCCATGATCATGTCACTGAACTACAGGCTGGATGACAGAGTGAGACCCTGTTATAACAAAATGGTCAAGTTTTTTAAAACACTGATAAACTTTGACACACATTTCTAAGTGCAAAAGAAAAGCAAACCTAGAACAGTGTATCCAATACTCTATTTGTGAAAAGTGGGAAAAATATTTATATGGAAAAGGTATTAATAAAATGCTTTTATTCCTCCTCTCAGTCCTCACTTCAGGAGCTGGGTAAAGACACAGCCCCTCCCTGAGGTTTTCCCTGCCATTCACCTGTGATGAATTTCATCTATGATACTTAAGTCATTCCAAAACTACTTAGAATTTAATTAAAGATATAGAATAGTTCTTTGAGTGGGCTCGATTCAGTAGGATAAAATCAAGAAAATAATTTATTCTCCTACCATTGATTTCTAACACTCTTTTCTGGCTGTCCCTTCTGTGCTCTTATACAGTACCCTGGGAAATTCTACAGCTCCCCAGGTCACTTTCAAACATTGGGTTTCTTCCCCACGTTGCCCCCACATCATCCTCAGTTATACTGCTGTTTCGTATCTACTCAGAGGCAGGGGCAGGAAGATGATGACTCAGTCCACCACTTCTTTGATGAATACTGTTGTTCTTTAGAGTCCTCTGTGGTTGTTATAGTTTGGGTGTATTTGTGAGCTCCAAATCTCATTTGAAATGTAATCCTCAATGTTGAAGGTGAAGCCTGGTGGGAGATGTTTGGGTAATACAGTGGATTCCTCATGAATGTCTTGGCGCTGTCCTTAAGACAGCGAGTGCGTTCTCATGAGATGTGGTTGTTGAAAAGTGTGTGACACCTCCTCCCTCTCTTGCTGCTCATCTCATGTGACATACTGGTTCTCTATCACATTCTGCCATGATTTTAAGCTTCCTAGGCATCACTGGAAGCAGATGCCAGCACCATGCTTCCTGTACAGCCTGAAAAACCATGAGCCAGTTAAACATCTTTTTTATTATTGTTATACTTTAAGTTCTAGGGTACATGTACACAACTTGCAGGTTTGTTACATAGGTATACATGTGCCATGTTGGTTTGCTGCACCCATCAACTCGTCATTTACATTAGGTATTTCTCCTAATGCTATCCCTCCCCCAGGCCCCCACCCACCGACAGGCCCTGGTGTGTGATGTTCCCCACCCCGTGTCCATGTGTTCTCATTGTTCAACTCCCACCTATGAGTGAGGACATGAAGTGTTTAATTTTCTATCCTTGCAGTAGTTTGCTTAGAATGATGATTTCTAGCTTCATTCATGTCCCTGTAAAGGACATGAACTCATCCTTTTTTATGGCTGCATAGTATTCCATGGTGTATATGTGCTACATTTGCTTAATCCAGTCTATCATTGGTGGACATATGGGTTGGTTCCAAGTCTTTGCTATTGTGAATAGTGCTGCAATAAACGTGTGTGCATGTGTCTTTATAGTAGCATGATTTATAATCCTTTAGGTATACACCCAGTAATGGGATTGCTGGGTCAAATGGTATTTCTAGTTCTAGATCTGAGGAATCACCACACTGTCTTCCACAATGGTTGAAGTAATTTACACTCCCACCAACAGTGTAAAAGCATTCCTACTTCACCACATCCTCTCCAGGATCTGTTGTTTCCTGGCTTTGTAGTGATCATCATTCTAACTGGTGTGAGATGGTATCTCATTGTGATTTTGATTTGCATTTGTCTGATGACCACTTTTTCATGTGTCTGTTGGCTGCATAAATGTCTTCTTTTGAGAAGCGTCTGTTCATATCCTTTGTCCACTTTTTGATGCAGTTTTTTTTTTCTTGTAAATTTGTTTAAGTTCTTTGTAGATTCTGGATATTAGCCCTTTACCAGATGGGTAGATTGCAAAGATTTTCTCCCATTCAGTAGGTTGCCTGTTCACTCTGATGATAGTTTCTTTTGCTGTGCAGAAGCTCTTTAGTTTAATCAGATCCCTTTTGTCTATTTTGGCTTTTGTTGCCCTTGCTTTTAGTGTTTTAGTCATGAAGTCTTTACCTTTGCCAATTAAACATCTTTTATAAATTGTTCAGCCTAGGGTGTTTCTTCATAGCAATACAAGAATGGTAATAGAGAAAATTGGTACGAGGAGTGGGGTGTTCCTATAAAGATACCTGAAAATGTGGAAGTGACCTTGTAAATGGATAAGAGGAAAAGGCTGGAAAAGTTTGGAGGGCTCAGAAGAAGACAGGAAGATGAGGGAAAGTTTGGAACTTCTTAGAGACTGGTTAAACGATGATAGAAATACAGATTAAGTAAAGGCCCGGTTGACCAGGTCTCAGATAGAAATGAAGAAGTCATTGAGAACTGGAATAAGGGTCACGCATGTTATGCCCTAGCAAAGAACCTGGCTGTACTGTGTTCATGCCCTAAGGATCAGGGAAGTTTGAACTTAAAGGTAATGACTTATAGTATCTGATGGAAGAAATTCCTAAGCAGCAAAGCATTCATGATGTGGCTTGTCTACTTCTAACAGCCTATAATCAGATAGAGAAGCAAAGAAATGACTGAAATTTGAAACTTACAATTAACGGGAAAGCAGAGCATAAAAATTTGGAAAATTTGCAGCCTGGCCATGTGGCACAGACAGAATCCAAGCAGGCTGCAGAACCACCACTTGCTAGAGAGATTAACATTACTAAAAAGGGAGCCAAGTGCTAATCTCCAAAACAAAGGGAAAAAGCCCTCAAAAGCATTTCAGAGATCTCAGACAGACCCTCCCATCACAGGCCCAGAGGGCTAGAAGGAAAGAATGGTTTTGGGGGCCAGGCCTAGGAAATTCCTGTCCTGCTCAGCCTTGGGACATTGCTCCCCACATCCTGGCTGCTCCAGCTACAACTGTGGCTTAAAGAGCCCCAGGTACAGCTCAGGTCACCTTTCCAGAGGGCACAAGCCATAAGCTTTGGTAGCTTCCACATGGTGTAAAACACACAGAATGCAAGGGTGAACGAGGCTTGGTGGCTTCCACCTAGATTTCAGAGGCTGTATAAGTAAGCCTGGGTGCCCAAGTAGAATCCTGCTGCAAAAACAGAGCCCTCACAGATAATCTCTACTAGGGCAACGACAAGGGGAAGTATGGTGTTGGGGCTGCCATACAGTCACCACTGGGGAACTGCCTAATGGAGGTAAAGAAGGTGACTGCCACCCTCCAGACCCCAGAATGGTAGATTCATCGGCAGCTTGCACTCTGTACCTGGAAAACACAGACACTCAACTCTAGACCATCGGAATACCAAGCAAACCCACAGAGGCAGAACTGCCCAAGGCCTTGGGAGTCCACACTGCACCAGTGTCCCCTAGATGTGGGACATGCAGTTGAAGATTATTTTGGAGCTTTAAGATTTAATGACTGCCGTGCTGAGTTTCAGACTTGTGTGGGGCCTACTGACCTTTTCTTTTGGCCAATTTCTCCCTTTTGGAATAGTAATGTTTACCCAATGCCTGTACTACCATTTTATCTTGGGAGTAAATAACTTGTTCTGATTTTACAGGCTCATACGTGGACGGAGATGAGTCTCAGATGAGACTTAGGACTTTGGACTTGAGGCTAAAATGAGGTAAGACTTTTGGAGACTATTGGCAGAGGATAGTTATATTTTGCAATGTGAGAAGGGCATTCAGTTTGAGGGGCCAGAGACAGAATGATACAGTTTGATTGTCTGTTCCCTCAAAATCTCATGTTGAAATGCAATCCCCAGTGTTGGAGGTGGGGCCTGATAGGAGGTGTTTGGGTTATAGGAGTGGATTCCTCATGAATGTCTTGATGCTGTCCTTATGATCGTTGAGACCTCATGAGATCTGGTTGTTTAAAAAGTTGTGACACCTCCCACTCTCTTTCTCCCACTGTCATCAATTGACATGCTGGCTCCCCATCACCTTCCACCATGATTACAAGCTTCCCGAGGCCTCATCAGAAGCAGATGCTGGCACTATGCTTCCTGTAAAGCCTGCAGAACCATGAGCCGATTAAATCTCTTTATAATTACCCAGCCTCGAGTATTTATTTATAACCATGCAAGAATGGTCTAACACAGCGATACACGTGTATAATGCTCCTTCTTTCTTCAGGGGCACAGTTTTGTGCTAATTTTGAAGCTAATTCTGCTAGGAACCTTGACATGTCTTGTGTCTTCTCTGCCTAATATTTCTTGGCAGCTGCTCAGCTGCAGTCTTCAGTAGTATTCCCAACATACTCTCTTTCTGCTTGGGTCTCCCTTTTTCAGAGGGAGCCTTTTGGGCAGGACCTAACATTACTACTATCCCTAGCATCTACTCCTCCCATGGAAACTCACGCACTCTTGTCCAGGTTATTTTCTGAGTATAGCTTGTGGGCTCAGGAATCATCCCTTCCTTCTTGCCTGTAGAAAGGGGAAGCTCCAGTCATTTCCTGACTTCAGATGTCCTCAGGCCAGAGTCCAGCACCAGTTGATCTTCCTGCAAACTAAAGGGGTCAATCTCCAGTTCTTCCAAAAAAAATGTATCACTTTCCCTTCTTCAGACATTCCCCTGCATTTCAGGGCCTTTTCCATTTGTCATTTCTCTTCCATGTGTCCCTTCCCCAAACTGTCCACTTCAGTGGGATATAAACCCAGTCAGTTTTATTGTAAAAAAGAAAAAATTCTTATTGCACTTTAGCAATTCAACAAACATCTGGAAATGTTTGTATGCCACATTCCACTTCTAGAAAATACCCCTTAATCTTTCTGAGTGTTCTCTTGCATCTTACTGACATTTTTTTAGAAATTCTCTCCCCTAAATTGATTCTACACATCTGGTGAAGGGTCACAAAGCTTCCCAACACTGTGGTATTTCTGAAAAGCATCTCCTGTCAGCTTGCTCTTGTGAACCCAAGTGAGAGACAGGAGCAGGAAGTTGATTGTCCACTTTGGCTACATCTTTTTAAATATATGGAAATTTGTTTAGCAGTTCTCATTTAGAACCTGAGCACACTTATCACCTGATATCCTCAGTTTTGAGAACTGATCAATTCCTACCAAAAGGATACCTCCCTTTCTGCATTTTTTTTTTTTTTTTTTTGTTTTGTTTTGTTTGTTTGTTTGAGATGGAGTCTCTCTCTGTCACCCAGGCTGGAGTACAATGGCAAGATCTCGGCTCACTGCAAGTTCCACCTCCCAGGTTCATGACATTCTCCTGCCTCAGGCTCCCAAGTAGCCGGGATTAAAGGTGCCCGCCACCACGCCTGGCTAATTTTTTGCATTTCTAGTAGAGACGGGTTTTCACCGTTAGCCAGGATGGTCTTGATCTCCTGACCTCGTGATCCGCCTGCCTGGGCCTCCCGAAGTGCTGAGATTACAGGTGTGAGCCACCGTGCCCAGCCCCTTCTGCATTGTTATACGAGTTTCTGTCATCTCCTATTATTCCATGAACTTTAGCTTTGCTTGTTTCCCACTGAATATAAGCTGTTTCATGTCAGAGGACAGGCTTTCTAACTCTTCTGCATCCCCAATCCACTCTGAGCAACTACCACAAAGCTGGGTGCAAATTACTTGATTAACGAATATGTAATTACTTGTCATATTATATTCACAGGTTGTAGGGCTTATAGGTTACTTGATTAATAAATTATCCGATTAACAAATTTCTTGAGTAATAAATATGTAATTACTTGTCATAGTATAGATTCATAAATTGAAAGTTAATGAAAGTTGACAGAATTCATTCCCAAGGTGCCCTGCCTATACTCCCAGACATCAGTCCTTTCCTTACAAAGTTGTTGAGAAAGACCCAATATATTCTGGTATAAGTCTATACTCTTCTACCATCTGAAGGCCTGTTTTTGCTTCAGGAGTACTTCTGTGAGACACTCACTCTGTTACTGAGTAGCTCTTCTGATACCTCCTTAAGATCTCTGTGAACCTCCTCTCTACTTTTAATTCTACCTGCCACTAGAGTCAACTCCAATTAATTAACAAGTATTAAGCATTTACTACATACCTTTACCTGTAATATAAGCAACGATGCTCAAATTATGGGAAATACAGATATGCAAGAAAATAATTGCTCGGTATTTTAGTGAGTACAGAATGTTACACAGATGAAGGCATAATAAATTCTCATGGGTAAGACAATCTGATAGACTTCACAGGAGAAACAATACCCACAGCGGGCTTTGTATTAGCCTAGAAGATAAAGGAAGAGATCCTTCCAAATAAGAAAAAGGAATGTTTTCCCTAAGAAAACAAGAATCAAAACTCCTCTTCCAGCCTCTTAACTTATGGCCCCAAATTTCCTCTCAAAAGAATTAAAAAGTTAAACTCAAAAGTCCAAATACAAAAGCCCACATGTGAAAAAGATGACATAAAATCTGCTGTTTGTATATATCTATTTTGTCCTTGTGCCTATGTTTTAATTAAATCTAGGTTTAAAAAAATAACACCCAAATGTTAATAAGGAAGTATATATTTAGCAAATCTGCCGAATTGGAAAAAAATACTGTGTGTTCTCCAAGAATTATGTATTCCAGAATTGATAATTTGCTAAATTCTTTTAGACACAGTAAATAAGGAGATCAAGATATTTACCGAAATAAATGCAACGCATATTACACAGTGTCTCTGAAAACATCTTAGTTTGCCTTTTTCGGAAGCAATCTGAGTTGGCAGTGTTTTCTATTACTTAAAACAGCAAGATGCTGGGAACATTTCTCAGTTAAAGTGCTAAGTTAAAACATGTCAAGATTTTTCCCAAATCCAGAAAATCACTTTAGGATTTGCACAAGCAAATCCATATAATCCTCTTGACATTTAATCTGTCCAAATCAGTGGTAGAAGGGGAAGCGTCTTTACTTCTACATCTTCCAACAATAGCTCAGTCTTCTGACCAGTAATTCTTAGCCATTGCCACTGAGGAATGAACGGATACACATCCCCAGACTCCAGAACTGTAGAATGAACCTTCACCCCCTCTCTTCCCAGAATAGCATATTGCTCTGAAGCCCTCTCTTTCTCTAAAAATTAAAAGCATTTTTTAAATATTCCATGTAAATCTATAAACATGTAGCAAATATCAACAAAATGAACACTTGTGGGAGATATCCATTTCTCTCATGACTTCCAGTAACCTCTCCAGCCACCTCCACCTAATCCCAGTTGTACTCATTTGAGAAGCAGTGCTTTAGATTATAAAGATATTTCAAAGCCCTCATAATAATCATTACCATCGAACAGTGTTTCCTAAATTAAAACCATCACCTCTTAATTCTCACAACTACCCTATGAAGAAGGTACTATTATTTACTATTTTTAATACCATCCTATAATAAAGAAACTGAGGCTGAAAATGTAAAACAACTTGCCCAAAGTAACCACTAGTGGTAAAGTCACCAAGTCTTATTCCAAAGTCTATGGTCTTCACCAGCTTTTAATATCTCACTGTCTTTCTCATGGGTATGGCTTATAGTTTCAAATTAAAGTGTAAATTTTAGTTTTTGAGGCTATATTTTGGCCAGCAATATGTACATAACACTGATGTGAATACATATCTGCCATGAGTGGGGTATAACCCCACTGTATAAATACTATAGTACTCATTGGCCATAATGATAAATAAAATGTATATGGTATTTCATTGCTGAAATGCACAAGAGGGCTCAGAAAATGTGGGATAAAAGGGATTAGTAACCCAATTTTGCAAATAACAAAGTAGACCAAAAGTGATTGACCAATTTTCCTAGGATCTTGCAACTAGTAGAAAAGGTGAATTTCTGCAACAGACTCTTCCATAAAGCAGTTCTCAAATAAAATATTTCCCCTTCTACCACATCTTAGCTACCATCTCAAAGCACAAAACTATAATAGAGCATTCTTCACCAGATATCCCCCTGTATTTTATGGTATTTTATATTTATTTCTCATATATGTGCGTGCTCCAGCACTGTCCATTTCCATGGGGTATAAACCCAGCCAGTTCCAGTACACAAAAGTTTCTTATTGCAATGCAAGAAAACAAGAAGGAATAGCCCCTGGTTTTCACCACCCTCTGCTTACTTGAAATGGTCTCATAAAGTCAATGGCTTCATTGTTAAGTAGATCATATATTTTCATGGTAAAGAAATATTCTAATGGAAAGACATTCCTATAAACAAATAACAGCTATTGCCAGCAACATATCATACAAGCCATGACTATACATTTCTAAGTACCAAAATTATTCTTCAAGTCCTACCTAAAGAGCATCAATTTCTGAACCATTGATTACACAGGAGATTTCAATGGACAGTCATCCAAAAGGCTTCCCAGCATTATATTCTATCATGTTTACCTTCTGCCATCTTAATTCTCTCCTTCCCTCTGTAGCCAACTATCTTCAAACAACTGACTTCACTCCTCGCTTTTCCCACAAACTTCCTAGTTTACTTCTCTCTAAAGTTATCCCTCTAAAACAGCTTTCTCTTGAATCAACAATGACCTCCACATTGCTAAAACCTAAAATCAATTAATGTTTGTATTGTTCATATTACCTCACCGGCTAATAGCATTTGGCAATGTCAGTTATTACATTAGCCTAGAAACGCTACTTTTCCTTGGCTCCCAAGGTAAACACTCACCTGGTGTTTTCTCTCTACATCTTAGGTTTCATCTGCAGATTCATCCCTTTTTAACCACCATTAAAGGTTGGCTTCTTAACGTTCACTCCTAGATGTTCTTCCTTTCTCATACTCTTATAAGAAATGTCATGAACAACCAAATATTCTGAGACAAACAAATTCACATCTGTAGGGTCAACCTATCCTTTGAGTTCCAGAATCACATGTCCAACCAGCTATTTAATGTAACATTTGGTTATGTTATAGGCACCGCATATCTAACATATCCATGATCAAACCTGTGATCTCTCACACCAAACCTCATCTTCTACCAGTAGTTGCAGCTTCTGTGAATACTTTATCATCCTGCCAGTTGCATAAGCTGGAATGTAGAAGTCATCTTGACACCACTTTCTCCCTCACCCTATCTAGGTGTAACCCATTACAAAATATTGTCCATTTTACTTCTAAATATCTTACACATTTTTCCACTTCTTTCTCCATCATGATAGCTCAAGTTGCCATCTCTACCAGGACCAATGCAATAGCTTCCTAACTACACTTCCTGCATACACCCTAGGCCCCTCTGATATTTTCCATACAATGGAGCCAGAGTGATCTTCACAAAAACATAAATGTGATCACACCAAGTCCTACATTAAATTATCTAATGGCTTTTCTCTGTTATCATGAAAAAGCCAAATCCTTATCATGGTTTGGAATGTCCTACATGGTCTGACCTCTGCCTCCATCTCCATCTTCACCTTGCATCAATCTTATCTTTCTTCTCACTTTAAACACAGTTTTCTACCAGTCTTTGCACCTTCTGGCAACAGACTCTTTGGCCATTGTGTTTCCTCTATACGGAACATTTACCACCAGCCCCTTCATCACCTTCCATACTCCCTTTCCACCAGGATCTCCTAGACATCCCTTCAGACCTCAATTCAAGTATCGTATCCTCCAGGAAGCCTTTTCTGAATATCCTACACGCAACCATAGGACTTGATCAGCTTCTATTGTTGTATGGCTTCCAGATACATTGATTTCTATCTTATTCTATATCATTTCAAATGGCATTTGCATTTCATTAATCCACACTTGGACTGTAAGTCAAATAGGGCACAGATCATGTCCTTGCTTACCAGTGTCATCCTAGACCTTATTAAATAACTGGGTACATATTTGATACTTAAAAATATCTGTTGGATGAATGAATAAATGAACAAATGAGACCTACAAACAACATATTGAAATCAAATATTTATTTTCAAACAATTTTTCCCACATCATGGGAATTTAAAAAGATTGATTTAGGTAATGCCTCTTTTTATTCTTGATCAATTATCCTGTAAGAATAGAATACATTCAGAATTATTTCAATAAGCTTAGAACTGAGTTTAAAATATAACCAATGGCCAGGCATGGTGCCTCACGCCTATAATCCCAGCACTTTGGGAGGCTAAGGTGAGCAGATCACGAAGTTGAAAGATCAAGACCGTCCTGGCCAACATGGTGAAACCCCACCTCTACTAAAAATACAAAATTTAGCTGGGCATGATGGCACGTGCCTGTAGTCCCAGCTACTTAGGAGGCTGAGGCAGGAGAATCGCTCGAACCCAGAAGGCAGAGGTTGCAGTGAGTCAAGATTGTGCCACTGCATTCCAGCCTGGGCGACAGAGCGAGACTCTATCTCAAAAAAAATAAATAAATAAAATAATATATGTGTGTGTGTGTGTGTGTGTGTGTGTGTGTGTGTGCGCGCGCGCGCGCAATGTGGGATGAGGACAGAGGGGTTGTATAAAATTTGCTCAGATTATTTCAAATTTTACATTTTTGCATGCATGTGCCTCAGTCTTCCAGGAAACCTTTTCTTACCTATACCATTCCCAATTCAGTGAAGAACAATTAGAAAGTCTAGGAATTTCATGTATTGCGTACCAACTAGGCTTCAGTAAGGTAGCCAGATTCTAGTAAGAAATAATTCTTCCCTGAAGGAGCTCCTAATCTAGGAAGGGAAGTACAAAACTGAGTTCATATGCATAGGAACAAATAGCATATTCAGAAAATATAAATATTTTAAAAGAGAAATAACTCAAAAAAAGAGTAGAGGATAACAATAGATAATTTCAGGAAAACTAAATCTCAAAGACAGACACATCTGCTTAAAGATGGCCATGGCCTGAGCCTGATCTCTCCTTAACCACATAATTCCAGCCCACTCCTAGAAACTGACTTTCTTAGCTGCCCACCTCAGCTGCTTTCAGTTGTTATCTGGCTAAGTTTGATCTCTATTTTGTCAGTGAAGGAAACATGGAAGCCCCAAGTCTGAAGCAAAGGGACAACTCTTTTTCTTGATATTTGTGCCCCAGAACCAATGCCAAGATGGAGACAGATTGAGTGAGGCTCAACACATAATTTTGGAAGAAATGGGGATTTTACCAAAAAATTTCAGAACAATCTTACCTTTGCAAACTTACAGAAATATATGATCACAGAACACATTGCTAGGACCCCACCCCCACCCCACCCCAGAGCTTGGGAAGATGCTCTGAAGGTTCAGCTTCCTTCAGCTCAAGGCAAATTCTCCTCTGGCCCAGATACTCCCAACTTTGATACTCAGGATCCTAACTGAGCCTTTTGACTTTTGCTGTTTAGTTTGTGGCTAACCCACCTCCCCCTGTACAGTGGAGCCCAGTCTACTTAACCTCTCGATACTCTATACTTCTGGACCTAGAATAATTGCCTAGCTTTCGCCTGTACCTTGCTCTGCCCCGAGTTACCCTTGTGATAACCCAGCATGCTGCGTGTGCCCCTTAACATTTGTGCTTCTCTCTCCCAGTCCCATGATGGCTTTACTGTTAGTGGATCTCACACTGGTCCCATCTAGCATACAGACTCCATGTTATCACACCGGCCCCTCTAATATCTTCCTGTGTCCTATTCCACTCCCAATATTGTGCTCTTGTGTTTTGTTTTTTTAAGCCACATCTAATTGCAAAACTTTACCGAAGAGTTGAAATCACTCATCATAACTTGATCTTATGTTAAATACCTCCATTCCCTTTCCACACCATATATGAACAATTCTCTAAGTATATTATTCCTCATGAGCCTCTTCAGTGTCTCTGCAGTATCCTTAATTTGTGACACTTCAATATGAATACAGTGTTCCTGCCTGAGAAGAGTTAAATACAAAAAGGAACATGGATTTCCCTCCCTGTCCATTAACTAACATTTGTACAATACTAGCACTACATTAGCAACTCATCATCATGCCTGATCCATCTCCAGGATTTCTTTCCTGTTTTCCTGGAACATACTTATTCTCCATTTTCTGATCACACAATATGGTCCTTATTTTTTTTAATTTCTAAACTTGATGCTTACAATGTCACTTTGTTTCAGCCTAACTCTCCAGCTTTACAGAATAACTTTTAAATCGCCATCCTGCCTTACAAGGTGCTTTTTCAAACAGTCCCATTTACATTGACTATTAACTTGTAAATATTATGAGGTAAATTATAATTGTGATTCATATATTTTCCCATAAACACAGACATTTTTCAAGGGACAGGAAATGGTCTGACACATTCCCTACTGTCCCAAATCTCACTTATTCTAGTGTTCAGCTGATAGAGGGAGCGCAATGCTTATTTTACAGAACACCTTTTTTTTTCTTGCTGCCAATTCTCTTGAAAAGGTGCTCTGCATGCACTGCCCACACATTTCACTCTCAGTCACATGTCAAACCACTTCAGCCTGGCTTGCAATCTTACCAACTTTCTGCAAGGGCTTTCTTAAAGGTCAGCATTCACCACCTAATTGGATAAGTGGCCTTTTCTTTGGTCTTTAGTTCACATAACTGTCGCTTTTGGCAGTACTGATAGGCCTTCCATTTTAAAAGTATCTCTTCTCTTTTCTTGACAATCCTCCATCCTAGGGTTTTTTTTTTGTTTGTTTTTTTTTTTTAACCTCTCTGACTTTTTTTCTTGGTCTCCAACATGGTATCCTCTTTTGAAATATTGCTAGTACTAAAATTCCATAATGAGTCCACTTCCTTTATTCTCTGCTTTGTCTCCTCAAGGGATCACTTTCGCTTCCATGTCTTCAACAAACACCTGTACACTGATGACTCACAAGGTATTTATCACACTGGCCTCATCCTGAGCTTCAAACCTATATTTATAAGTCCCTCTACCTAAAAGTAACACAGGCAGCTTAATATCTTTCCACAAAAAAAACTATTCTCTCTGCTATATTAATCTTCAAAATAAGGCTAATAACTGTACTTATTTTGTAGAATTATTAAGGTAATACTAGCTGCTATAACAGATAAACTGAGAAATCTCAGTGACTTCACAAAACAAGAATTTATCTCTCACTCCCTTTAATTTCAATGACAGGAGGGAAAAAATGTTGTAATGCTCTGCCCTTCTTTATCCATTTATTCAGGGACTCAGGAAAGAGTCTATAACACATCCTAGGCATCAGTCTCAAATGGCAGACAAAAAACTAAAAGAGGATTTCCTAAAAGCTCTTGTTTTTAATGGGCTAGACCTGGTAATAGTTTCTATTACATCAGCCAACATTTCTTTGGGGGGAAAAACTTGGTCACATGGTCTAATTGCAAAACACACTGGTAAATATAGGCCTACCTCTGCGCACAGGAGGAAAGGAAAATGAGTTTGGTGAAAGGTAAGATTAAATTAATTAACAGATATTTGCCAGATAGCTGCCACTTAGCCTGATACATAATGACACAACTGTTGGTTTATCATACATTTGTTTAGCCATCTCAGTTAGAATTCTAAGAGTTGTCTTTTATTTTTCACTATCCCATGTTCAGCTGGCCATCAGGTCATGAAATTCTATTTTGCAATTATCTCTTAAATGTAAATATTTCCCTCCATTTAAATTGCCTTGGCTAAGTGGTTCTGAACACTGTCTTGACAACAGGATCTCCTGGCCTTTTTTTTTTTTTTTTAAGTATTAAATTAAATCTTTCCAGGATCAACATTTTATTAAAGCTTTCAATGCAATCCTAATCCTAATGGGCAGTTAAGGGTGAGAAATGCTGCTGTAATCCAACCTCTCCCTTGCCATACCCAGAATGATCTCACTGAAGCACTGATTTCATCATGACATTCCTTTGCTAAAAAATTGTTTCTGGGCCAGGCGTGGTGGCTCACGCCTGTAATCCTAGCACTTTGGGAGGCTGAGGCGGGCGGATCACAAGGTCAGGAGATCGAGACCATCCTGGCTAACAGGGTGAAACCCCGTCTCCACTAAAAAAAAAAAAAAAAAAAAAGAAAAGAAAAGAAAAAGAAAGAAAAATTAGCTGGGCATGGTGGTGGGCTCCTGTAGTCCCAGCTACTCAGGAGGCTGGGGCAGGAGAATGGCGTGAACCCGGGAGGCGGAGCTTGCAGTGAGCCAGATTTTGCCACTGCACTCTAGCCTGGGTGACAGAGCGAGACTCAAAAAAAAAAAAAAAGAAAAAAATTGTTTCTGGGCCAGACACAGTAACTCACGCCTATAATCCAAGCACTTTGTGATCCTCCTACCTTGGCCTCCCAAGGTCAAGAGATCGAGACCACCCTGGCCAACATGGTGAAACCCCATCTCTACTAAAAATACAAAAATTAGCTGAGCATAGCAGCACGTGCCTGTAATCCCAGCTACTCCGGAGGCTGAGGCAGGAGAATCCCTTGAACCTAGGAGGCGGAGGTTGTAATGAGCCGAGATCATGCCATTGCACTCCAGCCTGGAGACAGAGCCAGACTCCGTCTCAAAAAAAAATGCTTCTGAACTTCCATTATCTAAAGCAAGGGATGCATATTTGAATGAGTCTGAAAGGATGATACACTAATGAATTTAAATGTTTATTTGTATGTTTTATTTAATGTTACTTTAATGTGATTATTGTATAAGTTTTATAACATACAAAATTTATTAACACAGTAGAATCAAGGCATTTCCTTACTTAAAATTTGCTGCTGACTGTGCATTCTCTAATGCAGTGGTTTCCGATGTAGAATGTAAATACCTCACATGATATGCAATCAGAAAAAATCTGTTGAATATAAATTTTGTTTGCAATTGTATAAGTCAGGGTTCTCTAGAGAAACAGAATCAAAAAGGCATGTGTATACGTATATTACATGTTTTGATACATACATATCATATATATATCTATCCTGTGTGTGTTATATATCTGTATCAAGAGATGTATCTCTATATCTATATATACACACGATTGTCAATAGTATATATATACACGATAGTATTGTATAATATATATACTATTGTCAAAAGTATATATGTATATACAGAGATAGATCTAAATAGATACAGATCTAAATCTAAATATAGATATCTATATAGATATAGATATATCTAGATATAGGTATATAAAGAGAGACAGTTATTTTAATGAATTGGTTCATGCAGTAATGAAAGTTGGCAAGTACAGGCCGGCACTGTGGCTCACGCCTGTAATCCCAGCACTTTGGGAGGCCAAGGACAGCGGATCCCCTGAGGTCGGGAGTTCGAGACCAGCCTGACCAACATGGAGAAATCCCACCTCTACTAAAAATATAAACTTAGCCAGGTGTGGTGGCACATGCCTGTAATCCCAGCTACTTGGGAAGCTGAGGCAGGAGAATTGTTTGAAGCCAGGAGGCAGAGGTTGCAGTGACCCAAGATCACGCCATTGTACTCCAGCCTGGGCAATAAGAGTGAAACACCGTTTCCAAAAAAAAAAAAAAAGAAAAAAGAAAAAGAAACCTGGCAAGTATAAAATCTACAGGATAGGCCAGTAGGCTAAAGGCCCAGGGAATGTCAGTGCTACAGTTCAAATCTGAAGGCTGTCTTTTAGCAGAATTCCTTCTTGCTAGTCTTTGTTCCATTAAGGTTTTCAACTTATTGAATAAGGCTCACCAAGTTTTGGAGGATAATTTGCTTTATCTGTCAATTTAAATATTAATCTCATCTAGAAAACATTCTCACAGACACATCCAGATAATGTCTGATTAACCCTCACAACAATGCAATAAAATGTGGTAAAACTTTAAAGAAAACTCAAATAAAGTATAAAAAAACTTTCCACCTCTAGTTTGGGGGCTAATGGGAGAAAGATCAGGAAAAGCACCTAAGGGGCTTCTAAAATTCTGATACTCTTGTAATTCTTAAGTGGCAGCTGAGTACACAGGTGTAATTATATTGGTTGGGGAGGGGGGTGTTGGTAATTTACATATATAGAGGAATCTTTTAAATATATTCAATATTTAATAAAAATGAATTTTAAAAATCCAATCCAACCAAATTTAACATTTTAATTCCATTCTATTAACATCTGCTCCTCTTTCTCACAAGCTCAGGCCCGAGTCATGGATCTCAGATTTCTAGTAAAGCAAAGATGTTCAGTTTGGTCCCTCACTGTTGTTTATTTTTGCTCTCTTGCTCAGTTTTGTTATTCCATTCTCTCTTCATTCTTGCAGACCTCCTTGCTTTTCTTCAACCATACCAAGAATGTTTTCACTCCATCATCCTAGCCCTTGTCATTCCCTTTCTCTGGAAGCTCTTCCTCAGCTAAAGCAGTCTCACTCACCCACTTCACTTAGGTCTCTGATCAAACGTTCCCTCTTTACCTGTAACTTCACCATCCCTCTAAATCCCCTTACTTTATGCATTTTCTTCATTGCTGTTATTACCTGATGCATATAAGTATTCATTCATCAGTTTCCACCAATAAAAATGCAAGTATAACAGCAGAGACTTTGTTTTGTTAGGTGATATAACCCAAGCACCAAAAACAAAGCCTCATGCATACTAAATCATCAATAAATATTTGTGTAATGAATTAATACTATTTATCAATTTTATAGAGAAAAATTCTGATGGAAGTTATAGAAATTCTCACCTATGGCTTAATATATACTGTAAAATTTGGTAAGTTTGCAAGAAGGTACTGACAAACCTTTATTCAAGCAGGAAATTTTAACATACATCTCTCCGTAATGTATAAGGAGAAATTTAAAAACAGGTCAAATAGCAGTCCTAACTGCAAGTTCTCAGAGTGGTTTTTAGGTTTAAATGCCAGCATAACTTACAAAACACAATTGGCTTATTCTTCACCATGTTTAGTTAGCATAGAGAAAGGATGCGGGACAGGGAACCAATGAGAAGCACATCAGCAACATGATGAGGTCTCAGACATGCGGACTCAGCTTCTGATGCAGCTCATTACTACACAAGGAAAATTTTGATTGGGAGACATGACAAGAAACTGACGTAAGTGAAGATCACAGTAGAATACAAAAACCTCAGGCCAGGACCCCTTAGCTTAAATTGCATGCTAATCTGCTAGCTCATAGGAGATGATCACCTAGATCATAGCTAGATCTGATTTTTTTTTAGGACTGCAGAATGTCATAAATTATAGATTACATAGGAAATAATTCTAAGCATACTTACATACATCCTTGGATCAAAAGTAACATAGAAACCCCAGCAAGACACCGTCACCTATTTCCAACTCTTCACTTAATACTGCACAAATCCATCAGAGAATTATAGCTTTGCATTAACTCTTTTCCTCTAAATTTCAATAAACTGTCTATTGAATATATTTAGAATCCTATAACCAACAATTAGATAACGCACACTCATACCAAAGACTCTTGGAACATTTCTAAAAATTCACATCTTAAGCCACAAAAATATTCCCAAAATACCAAAAATCAGTATTATACAAAGTTCTTGTCCATAACATGCTTAAGTTAACAAACAATAACCAGAAAGCAATTTTGAAAGTTCTTATTGTGAAATCTAAAACACTCTGCTAAACAAGCCATTGGTCCAATAAATCATAACACAATTTATAAAATATGTAAAACTGATCATTAATGAATGTGCTATATATAATGAAACGTAAAGGTTATAACTGAAGTGGTCTTTATGAGAAATTTTTAGCTTTAAACTATGTTAAAAAACAAAACAAGAAAACTAATATGTGATAAGTATTTCTTCCCATGTATTCAGTCTTCCTATGCATTATACCTGGGGAACCCGTTCTGCTGTAGTCAGACCTTTGGTATCCTCACTGTAGGTGATATCCATAGTGATTATCCCTAACAGTTGATATGCTGAATCCATCCATGCCACTGCAGCTTCATCTCCACTGGATGAAGATGTGATCTCTTCCTTACTTTTTCAATTACTGTAAAAACTTGGAGTGTGCATAAAAAAATATATATTTACCTATATACCTAAAAAAATAACTATAAGGAAGATAGCATAGTATATAACGGCTACATGTATTGACAATAGTATATAATGGCTATATACTTAGAACTGCTTTCAAAATGAGGAATGAATGAGAAAAAAAAACACATACGAAACAGAACCTCACTGATTGCATTTAGATATTAAATGAGAGTGTACAGTAAAAAGTTTGACCTTGCCCAACAAGAAGTCTACCTTTGCTCTCAGCCTCTGGAAGTCAATCTATTTCATACTTGATAGGAACATTGTTATTTAGGGTTGGGGGTTGGCCACACCGGGATGGAGTTAGTCACACCTGATAATCTTAGGTATGACTATCAGTCATCCTGAAGTTTGAAATTGACCATGTGGGCAATCAGTCAATTAATCATGTCTACATAATGGAGTTCCAATAAAAATTGTGAACACCAAGACTTGGGTGGGTGTCACTGGTTGGCAATGCCCCATGCACATGTTCACACATCAATGTCAGAAGAATAACATAACCTAAAGACAGTAAAAGCTTCGTGTCTGGAATCCTTGCAATCCCTTCTTTATATGCCCCTTCTTTGGCTTATTTTTATCCTTTTCCTGTAATAAACTAACCGTGACTATAAAAGCTTTCAGTGAGTTCTGTGAGTTTTTCTAGTGAATTATCAAAGTTGAGCATGGTTTGGAGAACCCTTCAAGCTCGCATTTGGTATCAGAAGTAAGGGTTGTCTTGTGTGGACTCTTTTCTCTAAATCTGTAGTTAGACCCTAACTCCTTGCAGTTGGTGTCGGAAGTTTTGGCAGACTTGACATTCTAGAAGACTATGCCCTCATCCTTTGCAGTTTGGTCAATTCTAGGTAGGGAGTAAAAAATACTGCATATGAAATATTGGATGCAAGGAATGATGGGACAACAAGCTGACAAGCTAATTTCAGTATTTTTTATAGTATGTAACCAAAAGACAATAGGCTTTGTCTTAATCAGTTCAGCCTCCTGTAATGAAAATACCACAGATTGCATGTCTTGAACACCAAACATTTGTTTCTAACAGTTCTGGATACTGGGAATTCCAAGATCAAGGCACTATCAGACTTGGTGTCTGGTAAGAGCCTCCTTTCTGGTCCATAGACAGCTAACTTCTCACTATGTCCTTACATGATGGAAGAGGTGAGTGAGCTCTCTGGAGTCCCTTTTAAATGGGCTCTACACTCATGACCTAACCATCTCCAAAAGGTCCCACTTTCTAATATCATTACATTGGGGGTTAGGATTTCAACATGAATTTGTTGGGAGGGCGATTGGGGCATGCGGCACATAAATATTCAGTCCATAATCTATCTCCTCCCGAGAGAGAGAAAAGGAGTATAACAAATTTTTAAAGCCCGATTTAAATATATAAATAGACAGGTGTGGATGTAAACCGAGGTGGATACACAGATGATATAGCAAGTAAATGAAAACAACTAAAGTAGTATATAAACTGCATTATCTATTTTGTTTCTGGAAAATAAAACTGACATAAGTGTGCATGTCATATGAGAAATTAGTGAGAAAAAAACACATGAAAAACAGAAGAAACTCACTGATTACCTTTAGCTATTAAACAAGAGTGTATAGTAAATAATTCTGCTTTGCCCAATAAGAGGTATGTCTTTTCCCTCAGCTTCTGGGACACAATCTTATTCATACCTGAATAAAGCACCTGAATACAGTGTCCGTGTAGAGCTGATATGTTTTCAAGTGCACACGAAATATTTAAGAGAGTTTATTATTAAACATAGGCTACAAAGAAAGCCTAAAGAGAATAAGTCACAAAGAATAGAAATAATACAAATAAAAATCTCTGTCCATAATGCAGTGGACCTGCAGGCAAATAACAAAAACTTTTCAAGGCCGTTCCACCTGGTATTAAAAAATAAAACCGAAGAAAAACACCATAACTCTTGGATCACTGGAGAAATACAAAATAAAATTGCAGAATTTCTTGAAAATAACAATGAAAACCATACATGTGAGAAATTATAAAACAACTAAGATAGGCAATGAAATAAATTTTCCAGCATTAAATGTCTATTTGACAAAAAATAAAAATTGAAAGAAAATGTATTGCATAATCAATTCAGAAAGCTAGTGAAAGAAAACCCAGCAAATGAAAGCAGGACTCAAAAAATTTTTTAAATATTGGCTTTATAGAGTAAATAAAACATCAATTCACAAATCTGAAAAAAATTCATCCCAAAATACAACTGCAGAAGAATTTCATTTGTGAATATCAATGCAAAAAAATCTTAAATTGGTCAGCAGAATCCAAGAGCATATTAAAAATTAATACATCATGAAGTATAATTTAGTCTCAGAGTGCAAGGCAGTTTATATTCGGAAATACACTGCTGATTCATAACATTAATAGAGCTAATGAGAAAAATCATATTAAATCTCCACACCTATTAACAATTAGGTATTTAACAAAATTCAACATTTACCCATATTAAAAGAATGCTCAATAAAATAGGATATATAATTCCTAGCCCAAAGCCAGTGATTTTTCTTCATGGAGAAACATTAGAGATTTTCACAATAAAACCAGAAACAAGAAAAGAAAGCCCACTACAGACAATCCCCAACTTGCAATGGTTGCACTTAAGATTTTTCAACTTTTTGATGATGTGAAAGTGATGATGTGAAAGTGATATGCACTCAGTAGAAGCCATACTTTGAGTCCCCATACCTCCATTCTGTTTCTCATTTTCAGTATAGGCTACAGTACAGGCATACCCTGGTTTATTGTGCCTCACTGTATTGTGCTTACAGATATTACAAGTTTTTATAAATCAAAGGTTTGTGGTAACCTGAGTTGAGCAAATCTGTCAGTGCCATTTCCCCAAGAGCAGGTGCTCACTTTGTGCTCTTTTAGAATTAAGGTATGTACTTTTTTAGACATCATGTTATTGCACACTTAATATACTACAGTACCATGTACACATAACTTTTATATGTGTTGGGAAATCAAAAACTGTGTGAGTCTCATTTTATTGTGAGATTCACTTTATTGTAATGGTCCAGAACCGAACCCACAATATTTCTGAGGTATGCCTGCATGGTATTCAATAAATTACAAGAGATATTCAACACTTTATTATAAAATAGGCTTTGTATTCAGTGATTTTGCCTAACTGTAGGCTAATGTAAGTGTTGTGAGCACACTTAAGGTAAACTAGACCAAGTTATGATATTCAGTAGAGTAGATAAATTAAATGCATTCTCAACTCACATGGGTTTACTGAGATGTAACCATCATAAGTCAAGGAGCACTGATATTTCCATTGCTATTTAGTATTATGTTACAAGTATTAGCCGATGAATGTTGACAAGAAAAATATTGAGGAAATAAAAATTAAAATAGTAAAACTTTCTGTGTAGATATTTTAATCCATATCTACAAACACCCTAAAGAATCAACAAAAACTATAATAAACAATTTTAAAAATTAATAAAGTTGCAGGTAATTTAATTTACAAAAAAACAGTATCCGTCTATACTTTCAAAAATTGGTGAAGGATACAGTGGAGGACTCCATTTCCAATCATGGGGGGAAAAAGAAAACAAAGTACCTATGATCAAAATGTATCAAGTGTATTTAGATCAATGAGTTTGTAATGATACCAAAATATAACTTTAAAATATCACTTTTCTTCTTTAGAGGAGGCTATGAACTGGTTCATTATTTGGAACACTGGTAACTAGAAAGAGGAAATCAAGCAATTATTCTGACTTGACATGATGACTGTATTTCAGAGTAGCCAAATATTTGATAAGAAGAAATGATAGAAAAAGATCTAGGTAAAGCTCTTCAATGGCTGCTAACATCCTACACATTTAAAAACAAAACAAAAAAAAAAAAACCAGTAACAAGACACATTTTGTACATCTGAAGAAAGTAAACAACAGTACCTGCTATGGGCTGAATGTGTTTCCCCAAACTCACTTTTTAGAACTTAAATCCCAATGTGATAGTAAGAAGAGGCAGAGACTTCAGGAGATGATTAAGTCAGGAGGGCAGAGCCCTCATGAATGGGATTAGTGATGCTATAAAAGGACTACAGGAAACTAGATAGGCTCTTCTCACCCTTCAATCCCTTCTGCCATATGAAGATGCAACATTTATCCCCACTGGAGGATGCAGCAACAAGGTACCATCTTGGAAAAAGAGGCTGGGTTCCCACTCAACACCAATCCTGACAGAGCCTCGATCTTGGACTTCTAACCTCCAGAACCATGAGCATTAAATTTCTGTACTTTATAAATTACCCCACCTTGGGTATTTTGTTATAGCAGAAATAAAAGACTAAAACACCACCTATGAAGTAGTCTTACTAAAAAATATCAAACCTAAATTTAATCAAGTCTCCAGATCTAACCAACAATTTACAAAAGATACAGGAATCACAGCAACATGTAAACGCCACCTTAGGGATATAATCAACAAAACCTACCCCATATACAAATTGCCCAGTGGCTTCAAAAACAACCCAAGAAGAAATAAATGCAAGACAAAAATCAGACAGGAAAAGGCATCCTTTAGAAGACTTGAGCATATGCTAATTAGCTTTATGTAGCCATTGTGCAATATATACATATATGAAAACATCATGTTATATACCATAAATATGCACAAATTTTACTTGTCAAGTTGTGTTTCTGTTTTTTTTTTTCTTTTCTTTTTTTTTTTGAGACAGAGTCCTGCTTAGTCTCCCACGCTGGAATACAGGGACGCAATCTTGGCTCACTGCAACCTCTGCCTCCCGGACTCAAGCCATTCTCCTGCTTCAGCCTCCCGAGTAGCTAGGATCACAGGCTCCCGCCACCATGCCCAGCTAATTCTTGTATTTTTAGTAGAGATGGGGTTTCACTATGTTGGCCAGTCTGATCTTGAACTCCTGACCTCAGGGGAAACGCCCACCTCGGCCTCCCAAAATGTTGGGATTACAGGTGTAAGCAACTGCGCCCGGCCGTCAATTTTGAAAAAAATAATGAGGGAGGTAAGATTCCCACCAGAAAACAGAGAGAGAGAGAGAGAGACAGAGAGAGAGAAAGACAGAGAGAGACAGAGAGAGAGAGAGACTGAGAGACATATTAACCAATTGCAATGTCTGGATGTTACTTATCTCCTATGTCACATAAACCAAAAATAAACAGACAAAAATTTGAACACTGGATATTTTATTAGGTTACAATATTATTTATGGCACAATAAATATTCTCTTTGCTGTGATAATGTTTCTTTGCTGTGATAATGTTGAAGGTATGTTTGTAATAAATATTATTTAGATTATATTCTAATATGAGTAATATTCAATAGGTATTGATAGAATCTCTGGGGCTTGCTACAAAATAATCTGGGAGACAGAAGCCAGGAAGTTGCAGGGGAAGTTAATAATTGTTGAGGCTGGATAAATAGTTCATTGTACTGTTATTTCTACTAATGTATATGTTGTAAACTTCCTACCATATAAAGTCTTTCTAAATAAAGAAAACCTAGAAAAATAACTCATTTTACCTAAGTTTGTGAAATGAATGTGAGGAATCTGTAGCTTCTTATGTGTGATTAAATAATTCTTTTTCTGAAATTTTTACGCTAATTGTCCTGTTCTCTCTAGATAAGAAGCTAATTGAGATTATTAAGAAGTTAGCCAAAAAAAAAAAAAAAGCATTCTCAAGAAAAGCCAAAACAATTTTAGGAATTAAAGTTTTACATTGTCACGGACTCCTGTTTTATACTAGTGATTTCAATACCTTCTTTCACATATTTCCCCATTTATATGCCCCTGTCTTTCCATCAAGTCCCCATTAAAGCAAACACCTGTGGAGACATTGCCTCTGCTCATTTTTAGTGTACCCATGAACTCTTTCTATCCCAAACTCCTTCTAAGGACAAGTATGTGAAACCTTAAATCATAACCAAATATTTTCAACACTTTCAAACCTCTATGTGGCATCAAAATGTTTTGTTTATGTATCTTATAACAGAGAACCTTCAACACAATTCTTCTGCAGAAATATCAGACCTTCAAGAAATTAAAGCAAAATCAAAATGACTACCTTTATTTTGGCAATTCAGATGCTAAAGGAGGTTAGTCACCTCTTTAAAGCATTTCTGCACCTTAAATGTTCGGGGCAGTACCAGCTGTAGTCACTTGATTAGAGCAATGGGATGTGTTCTCTCTGAAGTTTAATACAGCACCTGCTCAAAGGTCAAGCCAAGTTGACCACACATCCTGCTCCTCTTTTGCTTTGAAGACAAGTGTATACAAACAATTTTTTTAATGTGCTTTAACACATTTGAGACAAGATTCTAAACTTCTTTTACTCACTTTCTTTAATGTATTTTAAAGTCTTTTTAGGTATTTTTCCTCTTTTTGGGGGGGTCTAAAATGTGCTCTTTGTCAAAGCTGCAAGGGTTTTTTAGCAATATATTTTTTTCTTCCTAGTTGTACAGATCAAATTTCTCTTACTGAAGGACGAATTCTGACGAGAGAAAGACACAGGATATCCATCTCTTTCCTGCTACTTACCCTTTCTCATCATAGAACTATTATTCATAGGAAGCATAAAGCCCTGTGTTTTCATTTATGATGGTTTTTACACTATTCTTCCATCCTCTGCCTGTTACCAAGTTCCAAAGTTGCTTCCACATTTTCGGGTGTCTTTAAAGCAGAACAACACTCTCCGTAGAACCAATTTACTGTTATTAGTCCATTATCAAACTGCTATAAAGAACTGATCGTGACTGGGGAATTTATAAAAGAAAGAGATTTAATTGACTCACAGTTCAGCATGGCTTGGGAGCCCCCAGGAAACTCACAATCATGGCGGAAGGTGAAGGGGAAACAAGGCATCTTCTTCACAAGGCAACAGGAAGAAGAAGTGCTAAGCAAAGGCGGGAAGAGCCCTTTATAAAACCATCAGATCCCGTGAGAACCTAAGAACGACGAACTCACTATCACGATAACAGCATGGGGGGACCGCCTCCATGATTCAATTAAATAACTTAAATGCTTTCTTAATTGGTGGCTGCATTTGGGCCATTACCTCCACCTGGTCTCTCCCTTGACACATGGTAGGTTTATGGGGATTACAATTCAAGATGAGATTCAGGTGGGGACACAAAGCCTAACCATATCAGTTCCCTAAGAAGGGACGAAAACAACCCTATCCTTACATTTATCAAAGTAGGAGTTGCCAAATTACCTTGAATGAGATTTGTAAAAGATTACATGGCCTATGAACATAGAAAGTAGAAGATGGTTACCAGAGGCTGGGAAGGGTAGCGGGGGGCTGGAGGGAGGTGAGGATGGCTAATGGGTACAGAAAAATACAAAGAATGAATAAGACCTACTATTTGACAGCACAACAGGGTGACTATAGTCAATAGTAACTTAATTGTACTTTTTATTTTAATTACATGGCCTGACAGCCTGCAGTGTTTTTGACTTTCTTAAAGAAACAGATAACACTCATATGACACCAGTGGTTCCCAAGCATTGGGAATTTACCATGGACTCTATTTAAAATATTTAACAGGCCGGGCATGGTGGCTCATACCTGTAATCCCAGCACTTTGGGAGGCCAAAGCAGGCGGATCATGAGGTCAGGAGATTGAGACCATACTGATCAACACGGTGAAACCCCGTCTCTACTAAAAATACAAAAATTAACTGGGCATGGTGGCACGTGCCTGTAATCCCAGCTACTCCAGAGGCTGAGGCAGGAGAATCGCTTGAACCCAGGAGGCGGAGGTTACAGTGAGCCGAGATGGTGCCACAGCACTTCAGCCTGGCTGGCAACAGATCGAGACTGTCTCAGAAAAAAAAAAAATAGTATCAGCTGGTGAAGCATGAGCAGTCAGAAAGTATCCTGGTGACCCTAGCTATGACAGGGATTAACCCTGCAGATACTTAATTTTGAGGAAGTCTAGTCCCAAGAAAGAGGATTGGGTGGACAGAGTGGGTGTGAAGGCAGGCAATTAGGGCACAGTTATTTAATAATAACTTTATTTCAGTAGTTTCATAGCCAGTACAGCTATAGATGCTTAGCACTTACAAGTCCCAGAATATACTAATTAGTGATTTTTTTTAACTGGGGACCAATATATGGTATCAACTTTTCTTTTGTCAAGTGAGAATATTTAAAAAGGCAAAAATGTAAGTACTGCCTACTGTCACCATGATTTCATAAAAGCCAAATTTAAAACCATGTAAGTAAATAGAAGGCAATCATAAAGACATTTTTAATGGAAAGAGTTCACCATTATGAAAAACTTACAACATTGACTTTATTTTTTGCAATTTCTCTACTGACTTGAGAAAATTTAATCACTGATCTTCCTCTGTCCGCAGAGAAGCCTTAGCCTGATATTTTTTTAAGTGCCGGTTTAAAGTGAAGAAGTGTCTTACCCTAGAAGATGCTATATGAACAGAAAATCTGAACAGGTCAATAACCAGAAGATGAATTAGTTTCATCACAAGGATATTAAACATTGGTCATTATTTATTAAAGAAATGCCAAATATGGCTCAACTTCTATTTGCTTTGTGCTCACAAATCTAGTGTCAAATTAAGGATTTCAATCTCTTTTTATCTCAACCAAAATATGTTTATCCATTTGTTTTATTGCTGATTCTTCATAAGGAATAATCAATATTTTGTACAGTACAACTACAAAACTACCAGCTCTTACAGAAACTCCATTTCAGCACACACATGAGTTCACGGTGGTACAATATTAATAGTTTTACTCTGGAAAGGATATACAATATAAGCTGATGTGCTTCAAAACAGAATTTGTGGGGATTAGGGATGCTTTCTCTCTAACTAGGTGAATGTTTTCATTCCACAGTATAAGCATTTCCAAAAGGAAAGCAAAAAACTAAAACTTTTCACATGTTTAATTTAAAAGCAGTTTCTTTATATTCATTCAAACTCAGGTCAAGTTCCCTAGTAATACTACTCAATATTCTGAAATCCAACTAGAGGATCACTTTTTACATTAACTGATATGAAATTATAAATACATTTGCATGGAGAAGCATAGAATTCTTATTCTTAATGAGAACTGAAATACACATAATTAAAGAAAGTTAATTTCATATGATACCCACAATTACATGCATGATGGCTAATCTCATATTGCATATTAGAAGTAAATGCTTGGCCGGGTGCGGTGCCTCATGCCTGTAATCCCAGCACTTTGGGGGGCCGAGGTGAGTGGATCACCTGAGGTCAGGAGTTCGAGACCAGCCTAGCCAACATGGTGAAACCCCATCTCTACTAAAAATACAAAAAAATATTAGCTGGGCATGGTGGCAGGCACCTGTAATCCCAGCTACTCAGGAAGCTGAGACAGGAGAATCCCTTGAACTTGGAAGGCAGAGGTTGCAGTGAGCTGAGATCGCATCACTGAACTCTAGCCTGGATGACAAGAGTGCAACTCCATCTCAAAAAAAAAAAAAAAAAAGAAGGAAATGCTCTTTCTTCTTACTGAATTAATGAGATCCAGAGACTTTTCCCTTTCTTTAACTGAATCTGTTCTTAACTAGGACAACTTTAAACTATTTACCCCTAGTTGTTCATGTTGACATTCTAATGCCTGATTTCCAAAACATACTTTGATACTTTTGGTATCATAATTAGTTCACAAATGATTTGTACTGAACCATCAATTATTATTTTTATTCTTTCCTACTCTGGGTATGATCTTTCTCTTCCTTCACCTTAAAGAAAACTTTGGATAAACGTGTTCCAAAGGAACTGTGGTTATTATCTTAATTTTTAGTGCAATTAGCAAAGACTCAAGAAAACATCTCCCAATGGAATGATCACATCATGCAGGAGTGCAATCCTTGGCTGGCTTAGTCAAACTACAACTGGTACTTAATCCACACAAATATGCAGAGGCTGTCTCTTTGCTATTCGTTAACTATAAGAACTGAATCACATAAATACAATTTGATCTGTTAATTTTTAAAAAATGTACAAGAAGAAATGAATGACCATTCTTTTTGACTGGACACATTACCATAAGCCTTTTCTAAAATTTCACAGCAACCACACAGTGAAGGGATGTTGCTATAACCCATGAACTAAATGAAATGATGGGACAGAAATTTGATTGTGGTCTCTTTCTTCAGTCTCTGTCTTAAATGATGTCTTCCCATTACTTTTTCCAGAACTATAACTTCCCTGTAGAATCATCTGTTTCCCTTAGGATGGGGGTGGGATATCAGTATCTTTCCTAGTAACTATGCCCAGAGCCTGATTCACCATTATTTTACTCCACCTCCATAGCTAAACTGTCCTCAGAAGTGTTTCTAACAAAGCTTTTTTTCCCCTGCAGTGATAATTTCACAGCTTCACTCATTGGACTTCTTATTTTTTGTTTTGTTTTGTTTTGTTTTTTTGTTTTTTTTGAGACAGAGTCTCGCTCTGTCACCCAGGCTGGAGTGCTGTGGTGCGATCTCGGCTCACTGAAAGCTCCTCCTCCCAGGTTCACGCCATTCTCCTGTCTCAGCCTCCCAAGTAGCAGGGAGGCGCCCGCCACCACGCCCAACTAATTTTTTGTATTTTTAGTAAAGACAGGGTTTCACCATGTTAGCCAGGATGGTCTTGATCTCCTGACCTCGTGATCCACCCGCTGCAGCCTCCCAAAGTGCTGGGATTACAGGTGTAAGCCATCACTCCCAGCCTGTACTTAGTTTTATAATTAATTCCCATCCTCTTTTCAACAATCACTCCACTTATAAATGAGAAAACTTGGCTATTTCAGATTCCTTTGGCAATATTAAAAAAAAAAATTAGTACCTTTTATTCAACCTGATTTAAAGCAATAAATGTTCTATTGTTTGAAACAGCTGAATAGACCTAAGAACTCAGTTTTAGAGTTATTTTATAACTAGTGGCATGTCCAGACGTAAGTTGGCCTGGCTGAGATCACGTTCTTGTAAGTTGCTGGTTACCTGATGTACCTATTTCAGACTACAGGATATTGACTTTAGTGATCTATGAAGGATCTCACAGCCCTCACATAGCTAATCAAACTGATATTTTTAAGACTTCATAAGTTTAATAAATTATAAAAGTGCTAAAAGTTTTGTTGTTTAGAAATGACTAAATTCATATGTGGAATAAGAGCTATGTAAAATTTGCTAGGAAGCTAACTTAAGCATGATTAAAATCTTGCTTTTAATCAAGCAGGGTAGGTTATATATTTAAAATAGGCAATTCTGCCAGCAAATTGCCTATAGGCTCAAACTGCAACTTTTCTCTGGGTCTTCCCATACATGGCAAGTTCAAGTTCAAAGTCTACAGGGTAGGCCATAAAATATATATATATATATATACACACACACACACACACACACACACACACATATGCACACACACATATATATATACTATATATCATATACTGTGTATAATACAGAGACAGACAGCCACTGATGAGTGGACTTCAGAAGCAGATGATATAAGTTTGTGCTGAATGAGATATCTACTTGGATTTCCTAATTTGATAAGGAGGTCAAAACATGGGGATGGATTTTGAGAACAGATTCTGAGGGAAGAAAATCCTTAATCGCTCTTTTTTTTTTTTCCTTTTTTCATTGCTCCTACCAATTGCAGGGCATCACTATTTGGCAATGTCATTGAAATGAGATGTAATAATGCAGTTGTAAAATGCCACGTGAAAACAATGTCTTAATGAGAGTTATATATTCCTTCACTACTTAAAAGATAACATAGGCTCTTAACTGGCAGCAGCAGGCCGGCTTGCCTATAAGTTTATTTCTTTATATGTCAACCAGTCATAACCAGGCTGCCTGTTAATGTTTTGCATTCACAAATTAAGATATTTGAAGTGTTTGTTTCAGAGAATTAGTTTGAAAAGGACTGGGAAGAATGTGCTTATGTTCAGTAACACAAAGCAGATAGCACAAACACTCAGGCAGTCTGGACCAATCGATGACCTTCGTGCCATACTCAATACGTTCTTTGTGACTGAATTAAACTGTCTCAGAAAGAAGGGATGAGACTTAGCTCCCTTGTCCTCATTAATGCTGAAAGCAGAAAGCTGTATTTCTCAGCTGTATTACTTTAACTCCCTCCAAAGAAATACATGTTCATGGATTATCTTTTAATGATTGGAGGATCAAAATGAGGACTGGTCATGTAATGAACATTTCTGTTTCTATCAATAGATGACTATTAAATAATATTGTTTATTTGATTGTTCACCTTTCCTAATATTAATAAATTGGGATTTATAAAAATGTATCTCCTCTGAAAACTTAGCCATGGCTTCTTCCTCTTCTTTTTATTTCCTCTTCTACTTCTTCTTCTCCCACCATTTTGCAATGACTCTCAGAAAACTCAACTATAAATTTATTTTTTAAAAATTCAATAATGATCAGGTGTGGTAGCTCATACCTGTAATCCCAGAACTTTGGGAGGAGTAAGACTCTGTTTCAAACAAACAACAACAACAACAACAAAACAATAACTACAGGAGCCTAGGCTTTTGTTAAATTTGTGTTTCCCAATAGCTGTATGGTTTGAATTTTATTTCTATTTTAACACACATATTTTATATGTCTTTTATAGTAGCACTCTCAAGTTCTTTTCAGACAGATAAACAGCATTTGTAAACTAACATATGCTTAAAAAACAAGCCATCTGCAATGGTAATAAACATTTTCTTATTCCTGTAGTAAGATTTCACAGCTCTATTCTTTGGGCTTTTTAGCTTTATAACCATAATTCCCATGATCCTTTCATCATTTACTTGTGCTCTGCCCAAATCATCTGAAATCCTTCTACTGCCCTCTCCCAGGCGTGTGGACTTTTTCTTCTAATGGTTTGTATCACAGACTCTCGAAGAATTGCTCTTTGGTTACCAGAGCCGTTTTGACAGCTCACACAGAACTGGAAGTGCCTGGAAATTTACATCCCTCTGGAGTGGCCCTTAGCCAATGACTAATTAAAGCCTAGCTCCTTTGCCTACAGTTGGAACAGACTGTAAAGTATAATTTACACCTCAGAACTTCCTGCTCCAGCAGGCTGGGGCTTCACCTGAAATCACGCATTTGCAGGGCTGCTTCTCCTTTGTCCTACTTTCCTCATTCCCTTGCTGGTTACTCTTGGGAACACTTCCTTAATAGATTGCCTGCACATGAATCCTCTCAAGGTTTGCGTGTAGCGAACTTGCCCCAAGATGCCATTTATTGAGTTTAAATCTTCTCTTTCTTTCTCTCTCTGTCTCTCTCACACACACACACACACACACACACACTCTCTCTCTCTCTCTCTCTCTCTCTCTCTCTCTCTCTCAACACTGAATGTAGAAAAACACAAAGAAAATAATGATTTAAGCTAATTGAAGCATAGAGACATTCAGTGTAGAACTACATAACTGACCCACTCTTAGGGTACTCAATAACACATCCTTATTGGAAAATGTAAACTTCTTTGGGATATTGTTGATAAAGACTCACTACTTAACAGTAGGAGGACTAAGGACAGAGGACAGGCTTTGGAGTCAAACAAATCTTAATTTGAATCCTGCCCATTTCGCTCATCAGATTTTGTATTAGTTAGGGTTCAGGGTTCTCCAGAGAAGAGTGTGTGTGTGTATCCCATTAGCATATAGGAAAACAATGTCCACGTGGTAGGAGACAAGGTCTCAACAAAGACTGCAACTCCTAGCCTTTTACACATGAGTCCTATGTGAGTAAAAGAATTGAGGCTGGGCGCGGTGGCTCATGCCCGTAATCCCAGCACTTTGGGAGGCCGAGGTGGGCAGATCATGAGGTCAGGAGTTTGAGACCAGCTTGGCCAACATAGTGAAACCCTGTCTCTACTAAAAATATGAAAAATTAGCTGGGCATTGTGGCGGGTGCCTGTAATCCCAGCTACTTGGGAGGCTGAGGCAGGACAATCGCTTGAAGCCAGGAGGCAGAGGTTGCAGTGAGCCGAGATGGCGCCACTGTGACCTGGCGCCATCTCACCCAGGCAACAGTGCGAGACTCTGTCTCGAAAAAATAAAATGAAATAAAAGAATTGAGCTGTAGAGGACAGAATTCTCAATTGAAAAGGAGTACATTAAAAGAGAAAATGAAAGATGAATGAAACTCAATTTTCTCCCGTTAAATCCATTAACTACAAACATCGTCCATGAACACAGAGCTTCCAATAAGCTTCATTAATATATTAGTCTCAAATATGAGAAGGCCCGCTCTGGCACGAAAACATAAAAGAATACAAAGGATGTAAAGAATATTAATATTAATATTCTCAAAGTGACAAGAAAAGTTATTGTATTCATTAAATAGGACAAGGATAATTGCTATCCTAAGAAAAGAACAACTGGAAAAAGAGAAAGAGCCCTTGGATATTAAAAGTAAGATAACAAAAATATCAATAGAATTATGGAAAGATAATATTGAGGAAATCTTACAGAAAATATAAAGAGAAAAATAAGTGAGAAATAATACAGAATCTAGGAAGTCACCCCAGAAAGCCAAATATCATATTAAGAAGATTTTTCAGGAAAAAAAAAAAAGGACAAAGAAATGGGAGAAAAATATAATTAAGGAAGAAGACATTCAAAAAAATTTTCTAGAGCATAAAGATGCAATTTTCCCAACTGAAAGACTCCACTGAGTGTTCCACCCTGTGGATGTAAGAAGAGTCACATAAGGCACATTATAGTGGAAGTTTGAACTACAATTATGAAAAGATCCTAAAGGTTTGCAAAGAGAATAAAGCTAGATATATTCAAACAATCTGGGGTTAGAATGATCAAATTTATCAAGAAAAAAGTACTGGCAGCTAGAAGACAATAGAGGAATGCCTTCCACATTAGGAAACAAACCTAGAATTTATACATAACCAAATATCAATTACATGAGAAGGTAGAATATAGACATAATCAGGCATGCAAGGTCTCAAATGATTTCTCTCCCATGCTCTTTTTCTCAGCTAGTGACTAAAGAATTGCTTTAGCAAAAATAGAGGACAGAAATAAGGAAAAGACATGGAATCCCGAAATGTGGGATTCAGTTTAAGAATCAAAAGAAATTCAAAGGATCATGGTACAAGGAAATCTTAAGATGACACCTGTACAACAGGCTTAGGGAGGAACGGGTCCAGACAACAGCAAGAGGCTGGAGGTTTCTGAAAGAATGCCTCCAACAACTAAATGTGTGACCTTAAAATAACTGATGTGGTTGTTAGGTAGAAAATAAGCAACAGGGAGCAGGAACGGAAGCAGGAAGTGACTGCGGTTTTCCAGATGAGGGGTAACAATGGCTTGCACTGGAATTCTATAAAGGAGGACCTGATTTAGGATATGTTGCCAAGGTAGAACTGATGAGATGTGCTGAGGGATTAGAGAAGCAAAGAAACACAGAGGCACTGCCGGCGCCTTGATTTGTAGCCTGAGACCTTGGGTGAATGAGGATGCCCTTACTGAAATGGGGATGGGTTGGGGAGAAGCAAGTTTGGATATTTGGGGATGGGAAAATCCAGATATGTGTTTTAGATGTGTAAATTCCTAGATTCATATTAGAATTACAAGTAGAAATATCAAGCTGTGGTCAGATATATGTGGCAGAGAGGACATAAATCTGTAATAAAAGCTGACGGACTGGGTTAGGGTGTAGATAAAGAGGCCAAGGACTGAATCCCAAGGCAGCTCAATATTTCCAGGAAGGAAAGAAGAGGTAAGGAAAGAGAAAAATCAGAGGCTAGTGTCCTACATGCCAATCAGAAAGAAAAAAAAAATGTACTAGACGAAAAAGGGACTGATCATGTCAAATCAAATATGAAGATTAAGGTTAATCATTAGATTTGTCAAGGTGGTGGTCATTTTAGTCTAGTTTGAGTAAAGTGGTAAGCTAAGGGCTTAATCAGAGTACGCTAAAGGGGAAATAGAGATAAGGAAGGGGAGACAGCAAACGAGACCATTATTTTGGGGAGTTTTGCCAGAAAAGAAGCAGATATTAAAGCAGGAGCTAAAAAGGAGAACAAGGTCCAAGAACTTTAATAGGAAAAACAATGAATATGATGTTTATATCCTGAATGGAGTAATCTAGTGGGCAGAGAAGACAAATGATGCTACATATGGGACTGGAGAAGGAACATCCTTCAGCAGGTGAGAGGGATGGACTTGCTTGAGATAAGTACTGACAAAAGTCCTGGCACCACAACCACAGGGACGGCAAGAGGGGACAAAGGGAAGAAAGCGAGAGCATGAGGAGGTCCTTTTCTGTTTCCTCTGATTGTATTATCAGAGGAAGGCCTGACAGCATCAGCTGACAGTAAGCAGGAGAGGCGGACTGGAATTTGAGGAGTGAGAAGGTACAAAATGGTAACTTGAAGAGCAGGAGAGTGGATGCACTTTCATGAGGAAGGGTTGCCAGGTACTGCTTAGGGCTCTCTTTATTATTATTATTTATTTTTGTAATAACTCCATCATGAAAAAGTGGATATTCATCCCCTCCACCATTTATCTTTTGTGTTACAAACTATCCAATTATAATATTTTAGTTATTTTTAAATGTACAATTAAATTATTGACTATAGTCACTCTGTTGTGCTATCAAATACTAGGCCTTATTCATTCATTCAAACCATTTTTTATACCTATTAACCATCCTCAGTTCCCTTCCACTACCTTTCCCACCTCTCTGATAACCATTCTTCCTCTCTCTATGTCCATGGGTTCAATTGTTTTGATTTTTAGATCCCACAAATAAGTGAGAACATACAATGTTTGTCGTTCTGTGCCTGGCTTATTTCACTTAACGTAATGACCTCCAGTTTCACCCATGTTGTTGCAAATGACTGAATCTCATTCTTCATGATTGAATCTCACTCTTCATGGCTGAATAGTGCTTTATCATACATATAAGTACCACATTTTCTTTATCAATGGATATCTGTTGATAGGCACTTAGGTTGCTTCCAATCTCTTAAGATGTGCAAATGTGAATTTAAAATAAGAGCAGTCCAAACAGTTTTATGTTTTTCTCCAGCCAGATCCAGCTGCTCCACTTTGAGTCTAGAGTCAGTACAGAGTTGGTTTTCATAGAGTCTGAAATCTTACAGGAGAGTAAAATAGAGATGAGCAAAGGAATTAAAGATGTATAAAAGGCATAACTATAATGACAAGTCATAGACCCTAACCTGCGGTGGGTAGATAAATGGGACCAGGTAGTGGAAGATATGTGATTTAAAAAAAAAAATGGACAGGATCAAAGAGTTATGGAGTGTAGGAGAAGGGGATCAGAAGGAGTAAGTGGCAAAAATATGATGTGCATTCGGAGCCTGATGGTGCCACCACTGGTAATGGCCAGATCTAGGGTGTGACCATAGGACTAAATGGTGAAATGTCCAGCAGGAATATGGATCTAATAAACCAGATGCAAAAATCTTCAAATAGTGTTCAGAGGCTTAAACAAGGAAAATATTTTCCTTGGCACACACACTTTATTTTTAAAGTAGAGATGGGGTCTCACTTTGTTGCTCAGGCTGGTCTTAAACTACTGGACTCGAGCGATCCTCCTGCCTCAGCCTCCCAAAGTGCTGGTATTACAGGCATGAGCCACCATGCCTGGCCAACATGCACACTTTTTAATGCACTCTGTAAGAGGTTTCTTTAACATCCATTTAAAAACTCTGCTTATCTAATGAATTAAATTGAGGCAATAAAAATAATATTTTGTAAATATTAAAATGCACCATATTGATTTTCTTTACTCTCTGCATTTAAGTCATTAAATTTTATTTGTCCCAGTGAAAGAAAGAGTAAACAATGAGGCCACTGATCTCCTTTGAGTCTCAAAGTTGGTTTTCTTGACCTCTTTGGTGAGACAATGGTCTTGAAAATAGAAGCTTTGTGTTGTAGTTTCATTCATGCACAGCATGTATCAGAATTAATTCCCTTTGAATAATATTCCACTGTGTTTATTCCACATTTTTCTTTCTGTATTCATCTGTTGATGAATAACTTTTGGCCATTGTGAAAAAATGCTGCTATTAAGCCAGACACGGAAGCACAAATATTGTAATGATTCCACTTGTACAAGGTACCTGGAATAGTCAAATTCATAGAAATAGAAAGTAGAACGGTGGTTATCAGGAGCTGGGGGAAAAGGCAATGGGGAGTTAGTGTTTTCATCAATACACAATTTCAGTTTGGAATGATGAAATAGTTCTGAAGATGGACAGTGGTAATGGTTGCACAACAATGTGAATGCACTTAATACCACCAAAGTATATGAGAAAACGTTTGAAATACTAAACTTTATGACACATATACTTTACCACAAATAATCTCATGAAAAAGAGGGCTTATGAAGGGAGGGAAAATTTCTGAATAAAATACTCCAACTCCCATTTTGGGAGGCCGAGGCGGGCAGATCATGAGTTCAAGAGATCAAGACCATCCTGGCAAACCCCGTCTCTACTAAAAGTACAAAAATTAGCTGGGCATGGTGGCACGCACCTGTAGTCCCAACTACTCGGGAGGCTAAGGCAGGAGAATCGCTTGAACCCAGGAGGCAGAGGTTGCAGTAAGCCAAGATCGCACCAGTGTACTCAAGCATGGCAACAGAGCGAGACTCCATTTCAAAAATAAATAAATACAGAAAAATAATAATAATAATCCAACCTCAACCTCCACGCCCTGCCCCCACTGAGCACTGTTCCATTTTTAAACACATCAATAGGTAGAACTGGCCAAATGGAGCAGAGAGGTTTCCTGTAGAGAAGTCTATTGAAGACAGGAGGAAGAAGGGAGAAAAGCTACCCTTTCCAGAACCAATGGCCTCTGGGAAGAAGAAAAGAGAGACTGGTGGAAGAGATGGGGAGGGAGGCAGCTGTGCCTTGACTTCTCTCCCTGGGCCTTAACCTTTAGTGGAAATGATATTAAATAAACTCAGTAGAACAATGAGGACAGGAGCCTTTTGCCAACATTACTCTACATTTTTAAGAGGTTTTAAATTGTGGAAGTTGAACTGGGTGTATGTACTTTAAATTCAGGAGATAGTGCCTATACGTTGGAGAGTGAGAAGGAGAAATAATAATATAAAATAAATAAGGATCTATACTAACTAATCATTTAAACGTACCATGAATTACAGAATATAATCAACCTACTTCTGAAGTAAATTAAAAATATACCATACTACCAAGTTAAATTACCAGTTCTCTTTTCATTTCTGACTTACACATATGGACTTGTGAAGAAAATCAGGTCAGTTATATATAAAAGAAAATGATGGCTGGGCATGGTGGCTCATGCCTGTAAGCCCAGCACTCTGGGAGGCTGAGGCGGGTGGATCATGAGGTCAAGAGATAGAGACCGTTCTGGCCAACATGGTGAAACCCCAACTCTATTAAAAATACAAAAAATTAGCTGGGCGTGGTGTCACAAGCTGGTAGTCCCAGCTACCCAGGAGGCTAAGGCAGGAGAATTGCTTGAACTTGTGAGGTGGAGGTTGCAGTGAGCCGAGATCACACCCCTGCACTCCAGCCTGCACTCCAGAGAGATTGGGAATCTGGGTGACTGTGTGAGGGGGTTAAAATTTTAAATAAGACGGTTAGAGTAAACCTCACTGGAAAGGTGATATTTGAAGGAACTGAGAGAGTTAGCTACGCAGAATGAGCATTCCAAGCAAGGAAAATCCTCTAATGAGGAATATGCTTGGCATATTCAAGAAACAATAAGGTCACATGATTGTCATGGAGAATGAGCATGAACACCACAGGACATGAGAGCAGGGAGGTAATGGAGAAGCAGAATGAGAAATAGGTGATGTAGGACTTTGCAAATCGTCATAACAACTTTGTTTTTTGTTGGTGGTGGTGGTATTTGGAGATGGGGTCTTGCTATCTCACCCAGGTTGAAGTGCAGTGATGCTCAATCATAGCTTACTACGGCTTCTAACTCGTGGGTGGGCTCCAGTCATCCTCCTGCCTGAGCCTCCTGAGAACCTGGAACTACAGGCACTAGCCACCACACGCAGCTCACTGTAAGAACTTTGGCTTTTACTTTGAGGAAAATGTTGAGAACAGGAATGATACGTTCTGACTTGTGAATAAAGAGTGTAACTCTGGCTGCTGTGTTTGGGAAGATGGCAAGTGCAGGTATGGAGAAATACGCACAATCTGGATATATTTTGAAGGTAAAGCCAATATATTTCCTGAGCAATTGTTTGCACAGTACCAAGGACAAACATTGAGAATACTCCCAAAGCTTTTGGCACAGCAAGTGGATGAATGGAGTGGCAATCAACTGAAATGAGGAAGGCTGAAGATGGAACACATGTGGGGAGGAATATTAGGAGTTTGGTTTTGAGTATGTTAAGTTTGACATTTATTTAACATCTAAGCAGAGATGTCAGGTAGACAGTCATCTGGAGTTCAGACTGATTTTAATGTTAATCTGTGAGTTAACTGCATGTTCATGCACAGTTTTTAAGTCATGAGGCAGATGAGATCATCACAACAGTAAGTTTAGATAGAGAATAGGACAGGAGCCTAGTAATACTTGAGAATTAAAAATCAAAATATCTATAATTTAAAGGAATAGAAATATGAAACATTTGTGAGCATGTGGAACAACTGGAACTCTCTTAAATTGTTGATAGGAGAACAAATTAGTACAGCCACTTTGGAAAAATGTTAGACAGCACCTATAAAACCTGAATATACATTTAATTTATGACCCCACTATTCCATTCCTAGGTTAAAAAAAAACCCAACTTTAATAAATGTTATATTCAACAAAAGACATCTATAAGAATGTTTATAGCATTTTTATTTGCAGTATCCAAAAACTGAAAAGAAAAATCCACAAATATCTATCAACGGTAGAATGGATATGTGACTTGCAGTATATTCCTACAATGGAATACCACCCAGCAATGAACAAGAAAGAACTATTGATGCATGAAACAAGTATAAATCTCACTGACATAATGTTGAGTGAAAGAAATCCGACAGTAAGAACACATACTAAATTTTTCTCTTCCTATTGTGTTCAAGAACAGGCAAAATTAGGCCATTATGACAGTGGTAAGAATAGCAGGTATACTTTGTACTGCCTAGGAAGGAACACAAGAGAGACACCTGGAATGTTGTAAATGTTCTACATTTTAATGTAGGTGGTGATGACACAAGTAGCATCTTAATACTTAAGATATATACACTCTGCTGTATGTAAGTAATTCCTCAAGAAAACAAACAAAAATCAGAAAAGGATGACTCAGCAAACAAAACTAAAAAGAGTGACCAGTAAGGTGAGAGGAAAAAACAAGATTCTTGTATACTATAAGCCAAGAAAAGAAAGTGAAACAAAGATAAGAGCATCATCTACTGCCAGATGTTGTGGATTAACATGAAGGCTGACAAATAGCCATTGGATTTACCAGTGTAGGTCATTAGCAACTTTTGTAAGAGTAGTTTAGTAGAGTGGTGAGCACAAAAGCTTGATTGGTATAGGTTCTTAGATTACGAATAAAGGAATTGAGTCAACAAAGGCAGATAGATGACTCTTTTAGAATTTTGTTGAAAAGGTAAGCCAAATAAATAGGGTGAAGGAAGTATTGTTGCTTTTTTTTTTTTTTTTTTTTTTTTGAGACAGAGTCTTGCTCTGTCGCCCAGGCTGGAGTGCAATGGCATGATCTTTGCTCACTGCAACCTCCGCCTCCTGGGTTCAAGCGATTCTCCTGCCTCAGCCTCCCAAGTAGCTGGGATTACAGGCACCTGCCATCACGCCCAGCTAATTTTTGTATTTTTGTAGAGATGGGGTTTCACCATATTGACCAGGCTGGTCTTGAACTCCTGACCTCCGGTGATCCACCCACCTTGGCCTCCCATAGTGCTGGGATTATAGGCGTGAGCCACTGCGGTTGGCCTGCTTTTTTTAAGTGAGAAAAATACATGCATTTTTGAATACTATTGGAAATGATCTGGTAAAGAGGAAATAATTATAAACTAAGAAAGAGAATAAGAATTATAGCAGAGTCCTTGAGAAGGTGAGAGAAGCTGACATCTACTGCACATATGGAAACACTGGTTTTCTATAACAGTGTGGACACTACATTCACAGTAAAAGTGCACAAGTTCGTATATGTCCATGTAGATGAGTAGATGTAGTCATGGAGTATGAGATGTTCTCTTCTGATTGCTTCAATTCAATTTTCCCAGTAAAGTAAGAAGCAAGGTCTTAATCTCAGAATGAAGATGTGCAAGGTTTGAGAAGAGAAGGAAAGGTATGAAATATTATCTAAAGGGGCCAGGCATGGTGGCTCATGCCTGTAATCCCAGCACTTTGGGAGGCGAAGGCAGGTGGATCACTTGAGGCCAGGAGTTAGAGACCAGCCTGGATAACACGGCAAAACACTGTCACTACTAAAAATACAAAAATTAGCTGGGCATGGTGGTACACACCTGTAATTCCAGCTAATGGGGAGCTGAAGCACGAGAATCGCTTGAGCCCAGGAGGCGGAGGTTGCAGTGAGCTGAGATCATGCCACTGCACTCCAGCCTGGATGATAGAAATGAAACCCTCATCTAAAGGAATGAGAGAGTAATTGGACTAAAGAAATGTAGCATGACTGCCATGACTGCCAGGCTGCATTAAAGGCCAATTTAGGATCTGTGTCATGAATTTGATTTGAGGTCAGCTGGTATGGTTGAGTAAAGAAAGTTGGAATTTAAGTCAGAGTTGTGGTTTTGCCAAGTAGGACAATGTAGGTGAGGTCATGGCAGTGTTTACCTGGTCTGTGAGGTCCTAAGTGATCTGGATCAACTCTCCCAGTGGATTCTCTACTCCAGTCACATTGGACTGGTCATCTTTCTGTTCTCAAAAGCTCACACTCTCCTACTCTAAGGCCTTTGTACTTATTATTTCTCTGACTTCAATCTGTCTTCTTCTGAGTCAGAATCTTTCCTAATCCTGGGTCTCAGCTCTCAAGTTCTATTCCCAGAAGGGCCTTCCCAGACTACCTTCATTCTTATCACATCACCTTCTTCATTTATTTTTTAGCACTCATGAGTATCTAAAACACACTTGCTTCACTTGCTCACTATCTGTCTCTTCTCTAATAGTAGAATATAAGCTCTCAGAGCAAAGACTACAACTGTAATGTTCATTGCTGGATTCAATGCCTAGAACAACACCTGGGATGGATCAGGACAAAGATAAATGTTTCTGAATTGAATATATTAATTATTTTTTTTCTTAAAGATACTATGATCTGGTTGGGAAACTAGAGATACATGCAAGTAAAATAAAATTTCCTTTTTTTTTTTTTTTTTTTGAGATGGAGTCTCGCTCTGTCCCCCAGGCTGGAGTGCAGTGGCACGATCTCTGCTCGCTGCAACCTCTGCCGCCTGGGTTCACGCCATTCTCCTGTCTCAGACTCCCAAGTAGCTGGGACTACAGGCACCCACCACCACACTCATCTAATTTTTTGTATGTTTTATTGGAGATGGGGTATCACCAGGTTAGCCAGGATGGTCTCAATCTCCTGACCTCGTGATCCGCCCACCTCAGCCTCCCAAAGTGCTGGGATTACAGGTGTGAACCACCACAACCGGCCATAATATGAGATTTCTAAAGCTTCATAGCTTACTGGGGAATTCTTGGGTTGAAAATCAGGGTCTAATCAGGAAATGCATGTTTACCCCAGAAATCCTCGGGATTCAATGCATTGTGTCCAGAACTTGTTTTATGCAACTTTCTAATGAAAATTATAACAGAATGTTTAATATGATTATCTCCTCCCCCTGCCCCAATCCATCTGAATAAAAACTAAGTAAATGTTAGAGCAGCTGTATTCAATATGCAAAATTATGATTATCCCTGCTCCAAGGCAAGTAAAAAGCAACACAATATTTTCCATTAAAAAAAAATCTATTTCATTTCAGAATATTCTTCTTACAGATTGTTTTTTAAATGCCTTTATTTAGTCATTTTCTTGTTCTCAGTTTTTTGCTCAAAAATTCTGCCATTCTCTGATGTGTTAATTTTAGCTGCAAACACCTAATCAGAATTTTAAGGATAATTAGTAGGCTGGCTAACTTTCAGAAAGAAATACTAGTGCTGTTTTCAACAGGCTGGCAGGATGTCTCCAATTATAAAGACGGAGGAAATAAAAACAACAGGATCATAAAATCCATTGAGGGACAGATTGCATTTTATAGGAAGAGATGTAACTTCATTTACCTTCGGTCTTTATGTCTTGCAAATGTGCTCAGCACTCCTACATCCCATGGGTCTCAGCATCAATATTTATGTGCTGGAATACTTCATTGCCTCATAAACCAAGAGGTAACTGAGTATTTTTACTCTCTGGAAAAAAAAAATGTGTTATACCAGGTAGTTTCCACCAGCTCCACTCACACTTTTATGCATTGACTCTCAAGAAGATACAAAGCTAGATAAACAAGAAACGTTGATCTTTTCCTTCTTGTTGCTTGAATTAGACTTTAACTATTTCTAATTTTTTGTTAAATGTTATTCAACTCCAACCAAAATTTCAATCATGGATAACCTAGGGATAAAGGCTTGAAGTTTTTTAAAATTTTCTTTTAATATAAATTTCAAAAGTCTTTATGGGGGGAAGTCCTAGTACCTTAAATAGCAAATTCAGATTCAAAATTGATGTCCTTCCAAAAAGAAACAGAGGGGAGTTCTAAATAAATGATCCCTAAAAGACTTCTAAAAATATGAACAAACATTGCATTCAATATCCAGAAACAGTGAGTATTTCTCAAGGGAGAGTCACTCACCTCATTAAGAGTTCTCATGTGGAGTCCCAGATTACAAGCCTCCTTTCTCAATTCCACAGAGGGTTCTCAGTCTTTAAGGATCATACATCCAAGTTACCTGGATGCTTACCCTCTGATTTCTGCTCCAAAGCCCTTTATTCCATCAACATTTTTCATCTGTGTTAAATTTGAGAGCAGAATCCAGGCGCCTGACAGGGATGAGCTCATACATCTAATAGGTGGTCATGTTGTCTACCAACCAAATCAGGTCTCCCGATAAATAAGCTGTTTTCCACATTGTGTTCTGCAGGCTTATATTCTATGGTATGTTTTTCTCTCCTCTGTCTCCTTCTCTCTCTCCCCACTTCCTTCTTTTCTCTCTTCCTCTTTTTTATACAAACACACACACACACACACACACAAAGGAGTTTGTAATGATAAGCTTGAAAGATGCAGACTGAACACAAAATAGATCTATTTATTAGATGATATCTCAAAGCATATATGTTAATATGCATTAGGAATCTCCAAAAAAGTGATACAGGAGGTAGTGTTTTCCAAATATTCTTGAGCATGGATCATTTTTTTCAGGAACGATCTTTATTGTCACAATAATTTATTGAGCAACTACTATATGTCCTCTGTTGATTTTCCTAAGTACATACCAAGATAAATAAGACAGATTTCCTGCCCTAAAGAAGCTTATAATTCAATGAACATACCACATTCTCCACAACTGTGCTCTCCAGAAAGGTAGCCACCACCTACATGTGGCTATTTTAGTAAACAAATAACATTAAAAAATTCTCAGTTCTTTAGTCTCACTAGTCACACTGCAAATTCTTAATGGCCACATAGTGGCTACTGGCTGCCATACTACATGGTGCAGTTATACATTTCCTTATTTCCACTGCAGATATTCTATTGGACAGAGGTGCTCTAAGCACTATATTATTTGTATTAATCACACACTAACAAGCATGACCTTTCATTTTTATATATTTTTTCCTTCAAAGACTACAAACTTTTTCAGATCTTATACAATCACAGTCATCTTATTGAAGTTTAAAAAAATTCACTCAGACTGGTAGAAATTATTTCTAGTTCTATTAATTTATTCTTGCAGTGGGTTGTTTTTGGACGTAATCTGTTACCTAATTTCAAGGGCACTGACATGAGTTTACAATCAGACCAACTCTATGGTTGGTCTAATCTGATCTGATTTTACAGATCCTAAAATCAGAGATTTCAGAATCTGCAGAAGCACCTAAGTGTTATTTAATCCTATTCTCCCAATTTTGTAAAGTAGCAATTAAAGCTCAGTGTCATTAGGAACTTAAACTGGTTTACAAAGATGTTAAGTAGCAGGGCCCTTCGGATTCACCTAAGTAAAATTTGGTGGCTGTATACAACTCCCTAGGCCTTAAATATTGTCCCTCAGAAGTATAAATTGTGGCATAACACACTGCTGGCCAACAAGAACACCTGTACAAAGACAGGATTTTTCTACTGATATTCCTACACTAATGATATAAAATGGAGCTCATCTCTATGAGATTATCATAGGCATTAACTTTTACTGAAATTCTGTGGGTATCATAAATGATAAGCCCTACAGAGAAATATTTGCTGAGTTACAAAGTGTGTGTGTGTAGGGTGTTTACACATGTGCACTTGTGTGTATACGTGTACAGAATCAGGAAAAAGGATGCAGTTTTTTTTTAACTTTTAAGTTCAGGGGTACAAGTGCAGATTTGTTACAGAGGTAAACTTGTGTCATAGGGATTTGCTGTACAGATTATTTCATCACCCAGGTATTAAGCCTAGTACCCATTAGTTACTTTTCTTGATCCTCTCCGTTCTCCCACCCTCCACCCTCCAACAGGCCCCAGTGGCTATTGTTCCCCTCTGTGTGTCCATGTGTTCTCATCATTTAGCTCTCACTTATAAGTGAGAATATGTGGTATTTGGTTTTCTGTTCCTGCATTAGTTTGCCTCCAGCTCCATCCATGTCCCTACAAAGAACATGATCCAGTTCTTCTTTATGGCTGCATAGTATTCCATGGGGTATATGTACCACATTTTCTTTATCCAGTCTATCATTAATGGGCACTTCGGTTGATTCCATGTCTTTGCTATTGTGAATAGTGCTGCAATGAACATATGTGTGCATGTGTCTTCATAATGGAATAATTTATATTCCTTTGAGTATATACCCAGTAACGGGACTGCTGGGTCAAATGGTATTTCTGTCTTAATGAAATCCAGCAGCACATCAAAAAGCTTATCTAGGCCAGGTGCAGTGGATCAAACCTGTAATCCCAGCACTCTGGGAGGCTGAGGTGGGCTTTTCACAAGGTAAAGAGATCGAGACCATCCTGGCCAACGTGGTAAAACCCTGTCTCCACTAAAAATACAAAAATTGCCTGGGTGTGGTGGTGTGTGCCTATAGTCCCAGCTACTCAGGAGGCCGAGGTAGGAGAATCGCTTCAACCTGGGAGGCAGAGGTTGCAGTGAGCCGAGATCACGCCACTACACTCCAGCCTGGGCAAAAGAGCAAGACTCCGTCTCAAAAAAAAAAAAAGCTTATCCATCACAATCAAGCAGGTTTTATCCCTGGGATACAAGGTTGATTCAACACATACAAATGAATAAATATGATTAATCACAAACAGAACTAACGAGGTTTTGTTGTTGTTGTTGTTGTTTTGTTTGTTTGTTTTGAGGCAGAGTCTCACTCTGTTGCCCAGGCTGGAGGGCAATGGTGCAATCATGGCTCACTACAGCCTTGACCTTCTAGGCTCAAGAAGGTCACCTCAGCCTCCTGAGCAGATAGGACTACAGGTATATGCACCACCATACCCAGATGATTTTTGCTTTTTTAGTGGAGACAGGGTTTCATCATGTTGCCCAGGCTGGTCTTGAACTCCTGGGCTCAAGCAATTCAGTTGCCTTGGCCTCCCAAAGTGCTGGGATTATAGTCACGCTCTACTCCTCAGTACCCATTTTCTGTCTTAGTCCATTTGTGTTGCTATAAAGAAATATCTGGCTGGGTGTGGTGGCTCACACCTGGAATCCCAGCATTTTGGGAGGCAGGGACAGGCAGATCACTTGAGGTCAGGAGTTCAAGACTAGCCTGGCGAACACAGTGAAACCCCGTCTCTTCTAAAAATACAAAAAAGTAGCCCAACGCCTGTAATCGCAGCTACTTAGGAGGCTGAGGCAGGAGGATTGCTTGAACCCAGGAGGTGGAGGTGGCAGTGAGCTGAGATTGTGCCACTGCACTGCAGCCTGGGTGATAGAGGGAGACTCCATCTCAAAAAAAAAAAAAAAAAAAGACATATATATATATACACACACACACACACATATGTATACACACATATATACACACACATATATGTATACATATGTGTGTGTGTGTGTGTGTATATATATCTGAGGCTGGGCAATTTATAAAGGAAAGGAGTTTATTTTGTTTACAGTTCTGCAGGCTGTGCAAGACACACAGTACCAGCAGCTGCTTCTGGGAAGGATTTCAGGCTGCTGCCACTCCTGGTGGAAGGCAAAGGGGAGCTGGCATGTTCAGAAGTCACACAATGAGAGAGCAGAAGCGGGAGGGGGGTAGTTCTAGACCCTTTTTAACAATCATTTTTCTAGGGAACTAATATAGCAAGAACTTACTCATTTCCACAGGATGGCACCAAGACATTCATGAGGGATCCACCCCTATGATCAAAACACCTTTCATTAGACCCCCAATCTCCAACATTGGGAATCAAATTTCACAATGATATTTTGAGGAGACAAATACCCAAACAATATCAGATGAACATGTTTTTAAAAGAAGCAAGACATTTGGCAAGTCTGCCTGAATTTTTTGGCAGATGGAAAGTGTCTTTCATCTTAGCAATACCATATAAATGTAGTATAGTCTCTGGACAGTTGAAATTATGTGTTCCGTTGATCAGAATTATGAGATGGCTGCCCAGAAAAATAACGAAAAGCAGAAAAGCCTCAAGGGGCACATCTGGAAATTGAGTTGCATACATTGAAGAATACAGAAATACTTCTGGGGACTTAAAAATTGAACACTAACAATTGTTGAGATTTTTTTACCTTAAAGCAGACACCTGTGAAAAGTGAATTTTTACATAAAACTTAAGGTTATTGGCTAGTAAATACTATTGTAAATAAAGAAATATTTTCAGCCTCTTTGATCCAGAAGAAAAAGAGGTGAAAGACCCCTTTCATATAAAAGGGCTATGGATTAACTTAGAGAGTTTTAAAAGTCATCTTCCTTGACATATATGAACCTTGCGGCCCCAAGAAAGGAGCAGCTGATGATTTTGGATTGTGCGCCCATCCATGTTCCTTTCATTTCCCAGAGCAAGCATAGATCTGCAAGTCAGCAAAATGGGAGCTCTGCTCTCACATCTAGTTTCTAGAGCTGAGTGGAAAGACAGAAATGGGGTCTCTACGGAAAAATCAGGAAAATTATTGGAAACATACAAATAAAATTTAATTGCTCTCCATCAGTGTAAGTTCATTTCAAGATTGAGTTATAATAAGAGATTATTTTGTAGAGTTCCAGAGTTGGACAGATACTTCAAGATTACACAAAAAAATGTAAAAAAGTAGTTAAGAACATGAGTTCTGGAGTCATACAGACTTGGCTTCTTTTCCTGGTTCTAAGATGTGTCCATTTTGCTTTCAGATAGATGAAGTCAACAGGATTAAAGACTGGTCCATAAAAAATCTCAAAAATTTATCCATGCTCTTTTCCCCTTCTAATTCAGTGGGATGGATATGACTACAGCAGCCATGGAAACGAGGTGTTATATTGGCACAGTCCTCATCTGCTGAAGGCCCTGAATAATGACAGAGCCTCCATCGACGGGCATTCCTGAATGACCACAAGAAAACCTCACTGCTGACATGCTCACCTGCCAGAGACAGCTACAAGCACAAGAAACAAATTCTTATTGCTGCAAGCCATTTTATATGTAGGTCTGTATGTTACAGCTGTCAGCATTATCCAACAAAGACACAACCATTTGCATGTATCCCTAAGTCCGGGAGAATATTTTCTAAGCTCTCTAAGACTTATGTGTGACCTTTTAGCTGTTTTCCAGTTCTTCATTTAAAGTTTTGCAATTCCTGCAAAAGCAAAGCTTTCTTTTACCTATGATATGTCATGGGGAACAATAAAGAGTGTAGGATCAGAGCATGACTAGAATTTTATTGATGACCCACGGCAAAATAAAATTCAGCCTGCTCTTTTGCAGCAATATTAGATCTGCTGCTCTTTCAGCAGTAAAATCTTGTTTTGTCAGCAGCTGCTGAGAGTGGATATGACTCAGAAGACACATAAAAGCATATATGTAAGTAACTAGCTATTATGTTTAGAAAATCATTTTTTTGCAACTTAAGTGCACTCTAACATTTCCTATTTTAAATAATCAAGACCGCCTTCAGAATGCAGAATCTCAAAAATATTACACTTTTCTATTTATGTCCTAACTGAATAAGGCAGAAGAAAGTACAAGTCACACAAGGACATACAGAAAATCACAAATTTTAGATATGAAAGGGAACTTTAAAGATCATCGAGCATAACAGCTTCATGCTATGGAAAAGGGAAGTAAGGCTTAGAAGGATTATGTGAACTGCATAGTATCATTCAAACAGACTTAGGACTAAAATTCAGTTCTCAGTAATTATTTTAGAGAAAATTCATTTTTTGTAGAGAGTTCAGATTCCAATGCTTTAGAATTATGGAATCTTGTTTGTTTTTGTGACATTATTCAACTTTTCTTCAAAAAGTGGTATTATGATACCAAGATTTATTACATAATATTAAGCTTGCATGAGCAACAATTATGAGATCTACCAGCATCTGGTACATAGGTGATGCTCAATAAATGTTGATTGGTTGATGTTATAACACTCAAGTTTCATGGCCTAAGGTAACCCTTTGCTATGGCCTCATAATCCAATGGTCAAGGATTTACATTTTTAAAGGTTCTGAAAAGACAAAGTGAAATTTAAATATTAAACATTTATTGGGATTCAAATATGACTTTGTATAAATACAACATAAGCTAATCACCACTTATATTTTAAACATATACAAAAGATTTCTGGATCTGTCCATGACAAAAATCACAGGTGTAGGATATATTCTCATGGTACAAATAAATAGATAACTAAACAAACTATGTAAAGTAACTGTTTTTAGATACTCGACAATAGGTAATGTAGGCTGCTCATAAGAGAAGAGAAACATATGAGGTGATTTTTGCATTTGCAAAAAGTATTCTACCTTTCTAAGATGCAGCTGTGGAAATGAAAGACTTCATTTTGTGGCGGAGGAAACAGAGCACAGAGATATAACTCACCAGAAAACAACAGAACGACATTTTTTAAGTGCTGAAAAACAAAAACCTGTCAACCTAGAATCCTATAGCCCGCGAAAATATTGTTCAAAAGTGAGGGAGAAATAAGTTGATTTTCAGACAAACAACATCCAAAAAACTGTCATTAGTAGATCCGCACTAAAGAACTATTACAGGTTGGTGGCTTAATACCAGATATAAACATGGATCTATAGCAGAAGTCAGCAAATTATAAACTATAAACCAAATCCAGCCATCTTTTATGTGGTCCATAGGGTAAGATAGTTTTAACATATTGAAATAATTAGAAAAATCAAAAGAATAATATTTTGAAAATTATGTAAATTTCAAAGTTTAGTGAAAATATATAAAATTTGAAGTTTGGTATTTACAAATAAAGTTTTATTGAAACTCAGCCATGCTCAATTGTTTATAAATTGCCTATGGCTTATTTTACTCACATGAGCATAGATGAGTCATTATGACACAGACTGTATTGCCCGCAAAGCCTAAAATACTTACTAACTGGTATTTTACAAAAAAACAAAATAAAACAAACAAAAAAAAGTGTGCAGAATAAAGAGCACTGAAAATGGTAAATATGTGAAAAAATATTTTTAAACTCTTTTCTCATTTTAAAAATTTGTTTGAAAAACTGTTTAAAGCAAAAACAATGGCAGTGAATTGTGGGTTTTAAACATGTAGAAGTAAATATGTGACCACTACAGAGCAATTATAGGAAAGAAGTAAATGGAATCACTACAGTGTAAGGGTATATTAGTCCATTCTCATGCTGCTAATAAAGACATACCCGAGACTGGGTAATTCATAAAGGAAAGAGGTTTAATTGACTCATGGTTCAGCATGGCTGGTGAGGCCTCAGGAAACTCACAATCATGGCAGAAGGGGAAGCAAACATGTCCTTCTTCACATGGTGGCAGCAAGGAGAAGTGCAGAGCAAAGGCTGGGGGTAGAGGGATGCCACTTATAAAACTCTCAGGTCTCACGAGAACTCACTCAGTATCACAAGAACAGCATGGAGGTAACTACCCATGATTCAATTACCTCCCACTGGGTCCCTCTCACAACACAAGGGGATTATGGGAACTACAGTTCAAGAGGAGATTTGGGTAGTGACACAGGCACACCATATCAAAGAGTCTTACATCATATACAAAGAAGTATGTCTTAGTCACTTAAGATTGCTATTACAGATATCATATACCAGGTAACCAAAGTAACAGACATTTATTTCTCACAATTCTGGAGGCTGTAAAGTCCAAGAAAAACGTGCTGACCAACTCAGTCTCCAGGGAGGACTCTCTTTCTAATTTGCAGATGGACATCTTTTTATAAACAGATTGATTATATTTAAAAATTAGACAAAAAGTGCTTCAAGAAAAGGAATAATAGTAAAAACAAAGAGGAGCATGTCATGTTTTAAAAAAATCAAAGGATCTTGATGATGTGAAATGCACTATTAAACAATTTTAAAATACTAAATGAAATTAATTGAAATTTCATAGACCACTACTCAAAGCAATTGCATTCTTTTGATGTGCACAAGATAGACCATGTGTTGGGTCAGAAAACATACCTTCATTTCAAATGATTGAAAAAATACAGAATACATTTTCTAACTAAAATAGAATTATATTAGAAATCAGTAACAAAATTATATCTGGAATATCCATAAACATTTGAAAATTAAACAATGTAATTCTAAGTAAAACATGAGTAAAAGGAAAACATTACAAAAGCAAATAGAAATATTTTTACCTGAATAATGGAAATACAACAAATTAAACTGAGTGGGTGGCCAGAAATTAGTCCCTAAATCTATAGCCAACTGATTTTTGCCAAAGGAATCAAGAACACACAACGGGGAAAGGACAGTCTCTTCAATAAATGGTTCTGAAAAAACTAAATATATACATGCAAAAGAATGAAACTACACCCCCCACCTCTTTCCCTATAGAAAAATCAACTCAAAATGGATCAAAGACCTGAACTTAAGACCCCATACTATAAACTATCAGAAGAAAACATAGGAGAAGTGCTTCAAGACATTGGTCTGAGAAAAGATTTTATAAATAAGACCAAAAGTCACAGGCAACAAAAGCAACAACAAACAAATGAGATTATATCAAACTAAAAAGTTTTTGCACAGCAAAAGAACCAATCAGAGTGAAGAGGCAACCTACAGAATGGGAGAAAATATTTGCAAACTCTCCATCAAATAGGTGCTTAATATCCAGAATGCACAAGAAATTCAAACATCTCAACAGCAAAAACAATCTGATTTTTAAATGGGTAAATAATATGAACAGACATTTCTCCAAAAAAAAAAAAAGACATACAAATAGCCAACAAATATATGAAAAAAATGCTCAATATCATTAATCACCAGGGAAATGCAAATCAAAACCACAATAAGGTATCATCTCACCCCAGTTAGGATGGCTATTATCAAAAAGACAAAAAATAACAAATGCGAAAAGGGAACTCTTACACACTCTCGGTAGGAATGTAAAGTAGTATGGTTACAATGGAGAACAGCACAGAGGCTCCTCAAAAAACTGCCAATAGAACTTCCATAAGATCCAGCAGTACCACTGCTGGCCATTTATCCAAACAATAGAAAATCAGTGTCTTGATGACACATCTGCATTCCCACGTTTGTTGCAGCACTGTTCACAAGAGCCAATATGTGAAATCAACTAGGTGTCTAACAACAGATGAATGAGTTTTTACAATGTGGTATATACACACAATGGAATACTATTTGGACATTAAAAAAAATAAATCCTGTCATTCACGGCAACATGGTTGAAACTACAGGACATTACATTAAGTGAAATGAGCCAGAACAGAAAGTTAAACACCGCATATTCTCACTCATATGTGAAAGCTAAAAAATGTTGATCTCATAGAAATAAAAAGTAGAACAGAAGATACCAGAGGCTGGGAAGAGTAGAGATAAGGGGGTTATAGGGAGAGATTTGTTAGAGGATACAAAATTACAGCTAGATAGAAGGAATGTTATAGTGTTCTATAGCACTGTAGAATGACCAAAGTTAATAATTCATAAATTCAAATCGCTAGAAGGAAGATATTGCATGTTCCCAACATAAAGAAATCATAAATGATTGAGATAATGAATATGCCAAGTACCCCGATCTGATCACTATACATTATATATATCAAAACACCACTATGAACCCTATAAATATGTACAATTATATGTTACTTTTAATATAAAGAAAAATACCATAAAAATATAAATTAATTTTTAAAATAAACTTTGTGTGTTGCAACTAAAGCAACCCTTAAAGGAAAATATGTATCTTGAGATGCTTACACTGGAGAAAAATCAAAGTTAAAATTAATAATCTAAGGATCATTTTAAGAAGCTAGTAAAACAAGAGAAAAACAAACTCAAAGTAAGTAGAAAGGAGAAAATAAAAAACTAAATGTGGAAATCAATGAAATATAAGGTGGACAAACAAAAGAGAAAAATCAAAACTGAAATTCACTGGTAAATATCATCAAACACTTGAGGAAGAAGTAACTACAATCCTCCAATCTTAAATAAATGTTTTCCTAAAATATAAATAGTCCAAACAACACAATTAAAAGGCAGACATGTCAGACTGTATAAAATATAAGACCCAACTATATACTGTCGGAAGGAAGGAAGGAAGGAAGGAAGGAAGGAAGGAAGGAAGGAAGGAAGGAAGGAAGGAAGGAAGGAAGGAAGGAAAGAAGGGAGGGAGGGAGGGAGGGAGGGAGGGATATTTCCAGCATATTTCCAGAGCCCCAAAGTGTGGTAAAGGTTGTAAATGCAACCTTCACCCAGATCCACATATGGCATCCTTGTTAACAGGCAAAAGAGCAACAAGATGGGCATAAAGCTGACCCAAGGTCCTGCTCATGATCTTGCAGAATTGCCCAAAAGCAGAACTGAGGGAGGGAGGGAAGGAGGGAGGGGAGGGGAGGGGAGGGGAGGGAAGGGGAGGGGAGAAGGAAGGGAGGAAGGCAGGCAGGCTACAAATATAAAGACATATTTAAAAAATATATAGACATGTTAAAAGTAAGTTTGTAGAAAAAATCTGTGCCAGGCAAATATTAACCATAAAGCTGATGTGGCTATATTAATACTAGATAAAGTAGACTTTAAACCAAGATATATTACCAAGGATAAAGATAAAGGAATCACAATGATAAAGGAATTCAACAAGAAGGCATAAAAACCCTAAATGTGAATGCACCAGAAATAGAACTTAAAAATAAATAAAAACTACAGATTTTATGGAGTACAAATAAATTTGTAATTATAATTGAAGATTTCAAAAACTTCTCTCTCAGTAATTGACAGAACAAGTAATCATATAGAAAAATAACTATAATTTGACTTTCAAAGAATACTCCCAACAGTAGCATACCATTCTTTTAAAATACAGATGGTATATTAACCAAGACAGACAATATGCTGAGCCTTAAATTATGTTTCAATAATTTAAAAAATAAAGTTTATGCTAATTTTCCTTCTTATTAAAAAGAAAATATTTTTGAAAGAAGCCTCTCTCAATAGGCTTAAGAAAGCCTACATCAGAAGACAAAATCCAGCTACTATTATGGTATCAAATGGAGTTTTTAAATTATTATTTTCTTTTCCTTTTCCAGGTTATTTTACAAACTGTGTGATATTCCCACAATTTATGAAAGAAGCCTCTCAGTGAGGGAAATGTTTCCAACAAATAAATCAAAAGATAAATGATCACAACTCAAATCCTCTGAAAGGCATTGTGTTCATGTTATATCGAAAGCAATAAATAATCAAATGTCCTAGCATATTTTTCATATCATTGAAATATTTTAAGGAAATTTTATCAGTCATTTCAAAGTAAAGAAGGCTTCTGGTAAGGCAAATTCTTTTCTACTTCAAACATTATTTATGAATACAACTCAAGGTAGTTTTTCATGCTGTACATAGAGCTCTGCAGAAAGTATTTCCATTTAAGGTAGACAGCAATCTATCAAAATAAACCTGGTGAGGCTGTGATATAAATGCATATAAGGCTATCGAGGTATATGATCCTATTTTTTCACTAATCCAATGATAGTAGGGTGCTATTAAGTTTTTCTTAAGTATGTATGGTTCGGTTTGGTTTGGTTCTTATTTTTATTTTAATGTAGAAGGCTTCTGGCATTGACATTTAGTCTTCAATTGAGATAGGAAAGAATGAGGATAGCTCTGGATGTTCAAGTGGTATTGAAAAGGTATTCGTTATCAAGATATTGAGATGAGGTTGTGAAGGGGCCCGGAGAACCAGAGAAAAGGCAGGAGGGGTGAAGGAATCAAGACACTGCCATCTATATAGAGGCTAGGAAATGATTTGGGAGCAATAAGTACACCAGCACTGAATCAGAGCCTAGAAGAGGCTTCTTACTCGTAGAACAAGTAAGAGAAGTTTGAAGATCACGACAGAATGCAAAGAAGTCGAAAACAGGTGAAGAAAATAAGTTGTGCAGATCAAGCTCCACACCCAAAATTTGCATAGAATTAAGAGATCAAAAAATAGAACGTAGGTTTCAGATAGTCAGGAAGGAACCTCAGATGACAGGTCAAAAAGGCCCAGAGTTACATGAGTCAAGGTTCAAAAACCTGCCCAAAGTAACTACATCTCAGCAAGCAGCACTCCCAGAAATTAGATCAGCTGAGATCCTATAGAATGGAATTATTGAGTTCCCACCTTGGGGATGTAAATAAAATCACTGCACCGATAAGGATATGCCATTGTTAGGCATGTGAAGCTTCACCCAGATCCACATACGGGCATCCTGCTTAACAGGAAAAACAGCAGCAAGATGGGCACGAAGCTGACCCAAGATCCTGCTCATGATCTTGAGGAATTGCCCAAAAGCAGAACTGAGACCAAGCAAAAGAAAGCACTCTGGTGAGAGGCTCATCTACTAGGAGCAAAGGTGAGTCAAGAAAGGACCAGATCACTTCCACCTCCGAGACTGGGTTTTTCAATGAGTTTTAAGGAAACGTTATATTTTTAAAATACTTTTTATGATTCAGGTATTTACAAATAGCAATAGTGCTAATAATCAAAAGCTGACACAAGAATTACTGAAGCAAAACCCATTGGCTGATACTCTGATAACCCTATGAGTGCAAACCTAAATACATAAAAGGCCATTTCATTTTCTATAGCTCTACTATATTAGTAATAGGTATTTAGGAAATGGAATGCTATTGTCTATTCTTTCCTCTGCAATAAAAGCAGTTAAAAAAACGTTATCTCCAGATTTCATGAAGAATTGGTTTTCACGGAATCACAAAACTTTCCAAATTGAAAATCTCTGGAGAGAAAGTAAGCATTGCTAGACTCAACAGACCGTGCAAAAAACAGACAGGGCTCATGCACAATGGTTAAGGAAAATCTACACTGGAGTGACAGGGCAGACCAGGCCACTGCCCTCAACCCTGCCTTTGCTACCTCTGCATATCTGTGTGAGTGACTTCTTTGAGCACGCACTCCCTAAGGCCAGAGGAAATGTGAGCTTAAATGTTGCATTACTCAACTGCTTTTCCTCCCCTTTCTCATTGCCTTTTTTCCATTCTAAGGTCTCTGGGTTTCTCTCTAGGTTCCTCTCCCCTAGAATGAGTTCTAGAAAATTCTCATTCCTAGCCCTCTAAACCCCCACTGAAGATGTGGTTATGTCTTGCTAGAGTTCTTCCCAAAAATTGGATCCTGCCCCAAATTCAGAGATCAGTTCTGCAGTTTCACACAGTTTTACTGCCTGCCCAAAGACAAATATTGATCATTCTCTGTGTGACACAGTTGTCCCAACTAGATGCCTTTATATTAACTGTTGCTTCCTGTATGCATTGACCTTTACCCCATCACTAGTCTTTTTGTTTGTTTGTTTGTTTGTTTGTTTGTTTGTTTGTTTGAGGCAGAGTCTCACTCTGTCGCCCAGACTGGAGTGCAGTGGCACGATCTCAGCTCACTGCAAGCTCCACCTCTCAGGTTCATGCCATTCTCCTGCCTTAGCCTCCTGAGTAGCTGGGACTACAGGTACCTGCCATCACGCCAGGCTAATTTTTTGTATTTTTAGTAGAGACAGGGTTTCACCATGTTATCCAGGATGGTCTCCATCTCCTGATTTCATGATCTGCCCACCTCGGCCTCCCAAAGTGTTGGGATTACAGGCATGAGCCACAGCGCCATGCCCAATTTACTGTCTTAATAAAGTAATATCCCAATCCCCAACAGTACGCAATCTACCCATGGAATAAACACATACGTGTGCCTCCAAATCTAAAAATTGAATTTAAAAATGTTTTTTTAAAAAGTAACAATATTAATGGAATAGTTTCTAGTATCAAGATTCAAAGCCATGGGCTAAATGAAAAAGAAAGTTCCTAATCCAACCCGCTTGTGATTTCCTCATCTCTCAGATATATTTATTAGAAAAAGAGAGGCTATAGAAGAGATGCTGAGAATAATTTGTCTCTCTTATGAACTGCTGACCAAGCATTTCAGACTGTATAGTGGAGGGCCAAGTTTCAGTATAAGGTAAAATAGAAACCACCTATAGCCAATGGTGAAACTAATGAATTACAAAGTCACTTTGCTGTTATTTCCTTCAGGTGTGAAATGAGGCAGTTGGGCTAGGTCATCTCTGAGGCTACCTTCAGCTCTAAAAATCTATGATCTGTACAGAGCAGCTCCACTTACGTTGACATTTAATGTTAAACCTACAAAAGCTTACTGACAAGAGGATGTACTTTTGTGGAAACTGATATGGAATCAGTGTGTATAAAACGTAAAGTTTTAAAAGCAGGTAGAAGGTAGATACTTCAGAATTGAGAAGGCATAACTTAAGCTTAATAATTTGTGGAGTACCCACAAGGTCTGAATAATAAGATACTTAAATCCACAGAGTATTTGACAAATTCACATTCAAATTCATAACCATTTGTTTATCAGCATATTTCCAGAATATTATCAGCATAAACAGCATATTGTTTATCAGCATATTGCAGCCCCAAAGTGTGGTGATGGTTGCAAATGCAGAAGAGGAATGCACTATTTATTATCATTCAGAAAATGATGTCACAGAGCAAGAAATACAAAGAACTGTCTTTCATCATTTTAAAATCTATGACCATAAAGGCAACTGGGCAGTGCTGGAACACAATGCTCCATCTCCCTGGTCACAACTAAATAGCTCCAATTTCAAGTCATTCATGTTTTCAGGGATATGGTTCTCCTTTTCAAAATGTCCTAATAGTTATAAATGGCTTGTTGTCATTATAAATACCTAATGTGTTTTTCTATCAGATTACTTCATTATGGAATAATGTACATCAATTTCATGCATAATTTGCACTTCTGTCACTGAAACATCAAGTAGAAACATTATCATTAAATGTTGATTCATGAAGAAAAAAAAGTATTTTTTAATCAAGCTCGGGCCCATGAATATTGGGCCAGTGGGAGCTGAGAATTCTGCAGATATGACACTGCTTCCCCCAAGGAAACTTCTCTTCCCTATATAACTCTCCACTATGCCTGCTTGTTGCTGCTTACAGAAGAATATCTAGACATAAAAGGTTGCTCATTTTCTTGTAGGAACAGAAGCTGCACTCTATATAACAGGGGTTGGCAAACTGTGAAAGGGTCACATACATCTCACTGCCTGTTCTGGTATAACTTTCAAGCTAAAAATGGTTATAGTTTTAAATGGTTGACAAAAAATATGTAACAAGACATGTGGAAACTATATGAAATTCAGATTTCAGTGTCCAATAAATCAAGTTTGGAACTCTGTCAGACTCATTTGTTTACACATTGTCTATCACTGCTTTCATGCTATAATGTGAAGTCAGGAAGTTGTAAGGTACCATATAGCCCACAAGCTCTTTACCACCTGGCTCTTTAGGGTCAAAGTTTGCCCATCCCTTCCCTAGAACATCCAGGAAGTTCCCTTGTTGTGCCATACACAGAACAATATTCCACTCAGCAAAAGTCTTCTGCTTCTCGTGCCTGATGGCAATGTGATTTTTTTTTTTTTTTTTTTTTTTTTTTTTTTTTGACACAGAGTCTTGCTCTGTCGCCCAGGCTGGAGTGCAGTGGCTCGATCTCGGCTCACTGCAAGCTCTGCCTCCCGGGTTCACGCCATTCTCCTGCCTCAGCCTCCCAAGTAGCTGGGACTACAGGTGCCCGCCACCACACCCAGCTGATTTTTTGTATTTTTAGTAGAGACAGGGTTTCTCTGTGTTAGCCAGGATGGTCTCGATCTCCTGACCTCGTGATCTGCCCGCCTGGGCCTCCCAAAGTGCTAGGATTATAGGCATGAGCCACTGTGCCCAGCCCAATGTCAAATTTTAAAGTCAACACTTTGCTTTAACCAAAATCCTCTACAAAAATACTCATTTTTCTCTAAGACTTCTGCCTCTGTTCTCCACGCCTAGTCATTTGCTTAAAACCAATGTCTCTACTTCTGTCCCTGTTCCCAACTTTGCCAGGAGCCCACCACACTGATTCTACCATTTAAGTAATCTTTCTGTTCTTTGTCCGAAACACAACTAGATTTCGTCATAGCATTTAATCCTGCAGTGAGGATTTGTTTTCTATTTGTCTGTGTCTGCAGAAAGGAGCAAATTGCTTACTTTTAGAAATACATTAATTCTCTCATGCCAGTAGGAGGGAGAGTTTCACAAGGAACTAACATTTGAATTTTAAGCCAAGCAATTTGAAGGAGGATGGGGAAACGCACACAGTTTATATTTACTAGTCTGTCATTGACACATCTGATTCAAAGTGACCACATAAAAACTCCTTTATTAGTCTTACGTCCTTGTCATTATGAGAGATGTTTGAGTGTCATTTGAATCCCTTTTTTTTTTTTTTTTTTTTTTGAGAGGGAGTCTTGCTCTGTTGCCAGGCTGGAGTTCAGTGGTGCGATCTCGGCTCACTGCAACCTCTGCCTCCTGGGTTCAAGCAATTCTCCTGCCTCAGCCTCCCGAGTAGCTGGGATTACAGGCACGAGCCAACATGCCCAGCTAATTTTTGTATTTTTAGTAGAGACGGGGTTTCACTATGTTGGCCAGGATGGTCTCAATCTCTTGACCTCGTGATCCGCCCGACTCGGCCTCCCAGAGTGCTGGGATTACAGGCGTGAGCCACCGTGCCCGGCCAAAAGTGATTTTAAGCATCAGAATTTTATCCCACAGTATTGGAGATCAGAAGTCTGAAATCAAGGTGTTCACAGAACCACACTCCTCCAGATCCTCTAGAAGAGATTCCGTTTCTTGCCTCTTCTGGCTCCTGATAGTTGTTGGTTTTCCTTACCTGATGACTGTATCACTCCAGCCTCTTCTTTTGTCTTCACCTGGTCTCTGCTCTGTGTCTGTCTCTTATGAGGACACTTGCCACTGGATTTAGGGCCCACTTTGGTAATCCAGGATGACCTCAAGATTCTTCATTACACCTGCAAAGAGCATTTTTGCAAATGAGATCATATTCACAGGTTCTGGGGATTTATACCTGGATATATCTTTTGGGGGGCACTATTCAATGCACTGCATGTAGCAAGAGAATACTAGGGCATGTATGATCTCATCCAGGCCTTCAAGAGCCTTGACAGTTACTGCTATTTCTCAGATAAGAAAACCGTAGTGATAAAAGTGAAAAGCTAGCATTTAAAACTAGGTCTGTCAGCCTGGCACAGTGGCTGACATCTGTAATCCCAGCACTTTGGGTGGCCGAGGCAGGTGGATCATGAGGTCAGGAGATCGAGACCATCCTGGCTAACACAGTGAAACTCCTTCTTTACTAAAAATACAAAAAATTAGCTGGGCGTGGTGGTGGGCACCTGTAGTCCCAGCTACTCGGGAGGCTGAGGCAGGAGAATGGTGTGAACCAGGGAGGTGGAGCTTGCAGTGAGCCAAGATTGATCCACTGCACTCCAGTACGGGTGACAGAGCGAGACTCTGTCTCAAAAAAATAAGAAAAACTCAGTGTGTCAAGATTTAAGTCTATTCCCTTAACCGCTATGGCATTTTACTACCTACAAAGCAGACGGGGCCACTTTCTAAATTGCCCTACCTACAGACTGAATATACCAGAGTCCTAAGCCACCACAAGGTCCCCCTGTTTCCCCACTTCACCTATTTGTATAGCCATATGGCCCACCAGCAGTGCAGAATTACAGGCTATTTCACAGGTCAGCAGGAAGTTCCCAATTGCCCTCAGGGCTAATCAGACACTCTCAGCCACGTTCTTTAAAATTAAGTTCCCATTTCTCTTAGTAAGTTCTGCTTGATGCTTCATAAGGTTCATGGCAAGTTAAATGCACTGCATTTTCACCACTGGTAAGCAATGTAGATAAGAAATTCTAAAGAAAATATTTCATCTTCATTTCAATCTAGCAAACTTATAAAAGTATGGATTTTTAAACTTGGGATGCAAGTGACACTAGAGCATATCTCATAGTGACAAGTAGAAAGGACTAATAAAGGAGTTTTTATGTGGTCACTTTGAATTAGACCTGTCAGTGACAGTCTAGTGAATATTAACTGTGTGCATTTTTCCATCCCCCTTCAAATTGCTTGGCTTAAAATTCAAATAAAGTTAGTTCCTTGTGAAAACCCCTCTCCTGATGGCAAGAGAGAATTAATATACTTTCAAAGGTAAACAATTTGCTCCTTTCTGCAGTTGGAGCAGAGCTGTTATAGATCATGCCAACTCAAAAGGAAAATAGAGTCAAGGAAATGGAAGGGTCAAAAGCCAACCACCTGGAAATTTATGTCAGTTTTTATGCTTAAGATCCTTCACTGCAAACAAATATCACACTTTAATGCCACAGCAAAATAAAGAAAAACCTTTGACTTGTGGGCTTGTGGAAAAAGCAGAATGAAAAAGCAGCATTCATGTGGGAGTCAAAACTCATCCTGCACCTTGGGGAGGAATAAAAAAATCTGTATGTTATTCCTTTTATCTCTGCTGGAGCCAAGGTGCAGATTGACTCAATGGACAGGAAACTGACAGTGATGGAGCAACTGCTGCTTACCTTATTGTTTCATCGTGATTATATCATTTAACTCTCATGCCCACCCTTGAAAGTAGGCAAAATGCCCTCATTTTAGAATTGACCAAATTCAAGCTTGGAAACCTGAATGATTAACCAAAGGTCACTCTGTTAATCTGCAGTGATACAGTGCAAGCCAAAGACATTCCCAAACACCAGGCTTACCTAAACCAACTTCTTTTTCCTGTTCCTGCCAGCATATATAAACACATGCTTTTAAAATAATGACAGGCTAAATCTAGCAATCAAGTCATTATAGCATTCCAGTAAGTCTACAAGTGACATGTTGTTTTCGCTAAAGATGGACCAGGATATGACATTGTCTCCTTCTATTATGCCCCGCCAGCAGACTGTCAGATACCCACTGCTGTGATCTGTTTAGCAAGGTCAGCTGTTTGATTGCTATGAATAATTGGATGCCATTAATAATGGTCAGCTCCAGGATATAGGAAAGTGGTCAAGCGTGGTAATTGTATTTTGAATTCCAGCAGATTATTTCCTGGGAAGCAGGAAGACAACCACTACATGGGATACGGTTTTTCTAAGTACAATAGAAATAATTGGTTCCCTAGAGGTGAAGGGGAGAAGCCGAGGGCTCCCATAATAACATGTGTGGCCATATCTAGTAAGAAACATGGAGGTCAAGGTTTTGCAAGCGATGGCTAATACTATGAAGCCTGGCCATTACCATCACTAAAAGTCTTCACAAGTTCACATTCTTGTTATTCTCTTATTTAGATTAATACTAGAGCTTTACATGTTCGGGGGCCAATTTCTAAATTTTGAAGCACCAGTGAGGTTAGACCAATGGCTAATTAGGAAATCTAATACAATTGATATCCATCTGAAAAGGTCAAGCATAAATCTTTTGCTGTTTAATGTATATTAAATTCTCACCACATATTAAGGGCTGTAGATACTGCAAGACAATTAAGCAAAACATTATCTTTTTTTGGGGGGGGGGAAAGCCCTGTCAAAAAATGAAGGGTTTTTAAAAAATCTCCCAGGACATAATAATAAAAGTGAGAAATTTTTTAAAAGATTGAAAAAAAGCACATTTTAAAATCATGTGAAAAGGAAAAATGAAAAGTGATTTTAGAAGATGATAGACTGGAGTATAGGCAACACATAAAGAGCAAAACATTTCATAGAAAAATATAATAGCTATCAGTTTCAGACTTTACTAAGAAAACTATTTCTTAAATTGCCCAGCAATGTGGGCAGAACAAATTAAAGTTAAAACTTATTATAGCCAAGGAAATATGGATGGGAGCATGGAATCAAGATACAACTGCCTGAAATAAAATAGTCAACACATGCCTCAATTCTTGCCAGCTTTTCCATTATTTGGAGCTACTAGGAATTGAATCATTTTGACCATTTTTTTTTAAAGGTATTCAGTGTTTGGATGAACTCTAAAATGAAAAGAGATAAACAAACAATCATAGAGCTAAAACTATAAAACTCTCATAAGAAAACATAAGGAATAAGTCTTTGTAAACTTGGGTTACACAGTGGTTTCCTGGATCTGGCACCAAAAGATGGGTGACAAAAGAAAACACTAGGGCTGGGCATGGTGGCTCATGCTTGTAATCCTAGCACTCTGGGAGGCCCAGCTGGGTGGATCATAAGGTCAGGATATCAAGACCATCCTTGCCAACATGGTGAAACCCCAGCTCTACTAAAAATACAAAAAATTGGCCTGGCGCAGTGGTTCACACCTGTAATCCCAACACTTTGGGAGGCCGAGGGGGGCAGATCACAAGGTCAGGAGATGAGACCATCCTGGCTAACACAGTGAAACCCCGTTTCTACTAAAAATACAAAAAATTAGCCTGACGTGGTGGTGGGCGCCTGTAGTCCCAGCTACTTGGGAGGCAACAGGAGAATGGCATGAACCCTGGAGGCAGAGCTTGCAGTGAGCCGAGATTGCACCACTGCACTCCAGCCTGGGTGACACAGCGAAACTCCCTCTCAAAAAAATAAAAATACAAAAAATACAGAAAATTAGCCAGGCATGGTGGCACATGCCTGTAGTCCCAACTACTTGGGAGGCTGAGGCAGGGGAATCACTTGAACCCGAGAGGCAAAAGTTGCAGTGAGCCGAGATCACGCCATTGCACTCCAGTCTGGTGACAGAGTAAAACTTCATCTCAAAAAAAAAAAAAGAAAACACTGGACATTGGACTACATCAAAATTAAAAACTTCTGTGTTACAAATGAGACCTTCAAGAAAGCTAAAAGATGACCCACAGAATAGAAGAAAATATTTGCAAACCATATAGGTTATAAAGGATTTGTATCCCAATACAAATAGCCAAAAAATGAAAAGAACCCAAATGGTGGTCAACTGATAAACGGGTAAAGAAAATGTGGTATACCCGCCCAGTAAAGTATTAATCAGCCATAAAAAGGAATGAAGTACTGACACTCACTACAACATGTTTGACTCTTGAAAACATTATGCAAAGTGAAGGAATCCAGTCACAAATGCCATATATTGTATGATTCTATTTAGGGTACATATTTAGGGTACACATCCAGAATAAGCTAATTCACAGAAACAGACAGTAGACTAGGGGTTGCTTAGGGCTGAGGGAAGGACATGAGAGATAAATGGGGACTGATTGCTAACGGGTACAGGGTTTCCTTGAAGGGGGATGAAAATATGCTAAAACTAGATTATCGTGATGGTTGTGCAACCCTGTGAATATGCTAAAAAAAGAAAACAAACTATACAATTGTACACTTTAAATGGATGAGTTGTATGTGATTCTCTCTCAATTAATTCAAAGCTCTTTTTGAAAAATCAAACACAAATAAAAACAGCATTGGATACTCGGTGCTTCCCTAGTGACCAAAATCACTGTTTTCTCAGAATACGGGTCCAAAAGGGGAGAAGCAACTTGCCCTAGGCCCCACTTTGAGCCAGTAATGAAACAAGATCCCTAAGATTTCTGCTTCCATGTGATTCCCTAGACTCCAGTGCCATTGGCAAATTTCTTAACCCTTTATGGTCCAAATTTATTTTTTATTTTTTTGTTAGTGGCTTTTTCCCTCAGTGATGGTAGCCTTACTGATACGTTTGTCCAGAAACATTTCTATAAGCTGATGTAAACGGAAGATATGATAACCTAAAGGAAGTAGGCAATATCAACCTACAGAAGTCTATTTCCCTGCACAATAGTAAGCTACAAAACCTGGGCATGGTCTAAATAGTTTCTTGGAAAGAGTATTAGATGGAACCATGCATGGTTTTTAGGTCTGAGAAAACTGTAGAAACAGGTGATGATCTGTCTATAGAAGTAAGAACCCCAAATCCAGATTTCCCAGTCTTTTATAACACCTACAGATTAAGCAGGACAGAAACCAGGGTACAGAGGGTCAGCTCTTTGACTTTTGCTCTTCAAGTTAATGCCTTTTCCCACTAGGGAACATCCATTTCCTTCAAGAGCCACTTTTAAGCCCACACAAAGCTTCGAGCAGCCAGAAAGGAAAGAGCGAGCCTCATCTCAGCCGCAATATTTCCAGAAACTTCAAACATCTTATTTTAAAATCAGAAGAGACAAAATGCCTCAGACATCAGTGGTATCCTCATTTGTACAGTGGAGAAAATGAACACTACTTCCCCCCCAAAAAAAAAGCCCAAGTTAAGAAATAACAGTCCAAAAAAAAAAAAAAAAGTGTGTGTGTGTGTGTGTGTGTGTGTGTGTGGCCTATGTATGCTGGTAGCTCAGGTACAAAGGGTTCAGGGAGAGCTAAGACTAAACATCAGAACCTAGAGCATTTTAAGAGTTTTCTAGAACACATCAGAGATGATACAGAATTTCTTCATGCCTGAAGAGGAGATGTACCAGAGATGGAAGAGTGTAAGTTATGTCTTTGTTCTCTCTACTGCACTCTAGGCTTTAAAACAAATTCAATAATTACATAAAATTCAAGGTTTATTTTTCCTCTGTTAGTTCTTTTATCTGTAATACATTTGCAATTTTCAAGCTCCTATTTTCCTTGTTTTCTTTTACTTCTACTTGAGTTATTTTTATTTATTTTTCTTTTCATAAAATAAAAATGTTTCTCCAAGAGAGCACTGGCAAGCCTTGAGATAAGAGTAAATTAGCCAGTAACCATATCTTTGACATCTATTCGACCACTACATATCCACCTGAGGGTGAGGAGGAGAAAAGGTGAGAGAGGAGATTGATAGGAATAGCACTCCATGTTTTATTCATCTTTTCAGGACACTGTAGAGATTAACTAATTACCCTACACTATGCATCTGTAGGAAAAAGAAGAGTAATCCAGCTGTGCCCTACTTTAAGAAAAACTGATTTATAAAAATTGAATTTATCAAAAATACAAATTATGAAATGAATCAGAAAATGTATTTATAGAAGTGCTCAATATAACATTGAATTTCAATAAGAGTGCCCCCCTAGAGCATGTAAAACATGACATCATTTATAAAACTTCAATAATTCTTCTACCAAAACCCATTATTTAAAAATACAAACTTATAAAAACAGATGTATTAGGGGGTTATTTGTTAAATTCATTAAAATATTTTTTTAAACAGCATACCACCTCCACATCCCACCTCCAGGTACTAAAAATATCATTTGATTTGCCAGCAATTAATTAAAGACAAATTCAGGGAAACACAGCTATTCTTAGAACTAAATATGCCTGTCTTTGTGTCTTTGTTCCTGTGCGTAAATAGGAAAACTGAAGATCTAAGGAATTAAGTAGTCATTCTCAGATTAATATTCATAGTTAAATTATCCTACTCTCTTATCTCTAAAATATCTATCCTCTGTAATATTGACACACAAATAGACATAAATTATTCAGGATCGGCTAGGTGTGGTGGCTCACACCTGTAATCCCAGCACTTTGGGAGGCCGAGGCGGGAGGATCGCGAGGTCAGGAGATGGAGACCATCCCGGCTAACATTGTGAAACTCGGTCTCTACTACAAATACAAAAAAATTAGCCAGGCATGGTTGCCGGCACCTGTAGTCCCAGCTACTGGGGAGGCTGAGGCAGGAGAATGGTGTGAACCTGGGAGGCGGAGCTTGCCGGGAGGCGGAGCTTGCCATGAGCCGACACTGTGCCACTGCACTCCAGTACAGGCGACAGAGTGAGACTCCATCTCAAAAAAATTATTCATAATCATGGAAAAAGCAGAGAAACATGACACTAAACAGTGAGTAGTAACAAAATTATTTCATTTTAACTTTTGGCTGTTTCTTATTTGCTTTAGATGTGTACCCAAAATAATTCAATAATCCAAAGATAGGCATTTGAAATCTAATTTTTCATGTACATAAATTGAAGTTGAATAATGTTAAGCAGAATTTCTATGAGAAGTAGACCCAGGAACAGAATCTCAACACGTGCTGTAATTTGAGGGTAGTTCTTGATAAAATATCATAGAGTATGACAAAGGGCAAGTCCTCTGATTTTAACTGATCAAAGAGAAAAAGCTAAGTAAAAGATTTCAGGGGCAGGGTACTACATACTGATCCTTTTCAAACAAACTGCATTAAAAAATGAAAACCCTCCAAAATATCTGTACCTTCAGTATTCCTTTGACCAACCTGGGACTGATTTTTTTAAAAACCAAAAAAAGCATTCATTGGCCAGTTTGCATTTTTACTTTTGGAGGCAAAACGTGACAACAGACCTGCTCTCTCTAATTTATAAGGCCCCAACCAACTACTCTGTAGCACTGTAGAGATCACGGTCAAAGTGGCTTAGAAATTTGTACAAGCACTGTCATTTCCCAAATCAAAATCTAAAATACCAATTCAAGGTGAGAAATACATACTATAAATTCTCTTAAGGTGACTCATTAGAAGTCCAGAGAATTTGAGCTTTGCAACAATAGAGCTGAAGGTCTGACCAACCAAAAAGCAGTGTAACCAATTTAAAAGCAGATATATGCCCAGTATTCCAGATAATTGCAAGGTAGGCAAAACATGAAGCTTCATGTAAGATTCTCATATTGACGAAGACTTTTAACTTATTAATGCACTCCCTCTCTAATAAAGTCTGACAAGGCCAGGTAAAATGAAATATTCTTGATAAAATAGGAGCATGAAACTAAATAGCACAAGGGAATAAAATTGCTTCTAATAATCTATTTAAAGACTCCATTAAGTAATGCTGGTTCACTTTGAAGCTGATATTGGAGCTACCTATGAGTTCCACATGAATATGGAGTGATTAACGTACTCTCAGACAATGAGTATTAAAGCAGGTTCTGCTTGTGAAAAACAGATAAGGGGACTTTTGGCAAAATCAAAACAGTAGGATTGAATATACATATGGGGTATTACTTTGAGAGGGAGGCTATGGCCAAATGGAGATTTAAAAAACAAAACAGTGCTATGAATAGGGACAGCCATGCATGTAATTTTTGTCAAGACAAATTGGCTGATTAAAGCTGTTAGATATTGTGATAATACAAAAGAAGAGATGGTGAGAAAATTCAGTAAGCTCAAATGAATAAAACTGAAAATGAACAAAGATTATAACATCACTTCAAAAAATGAAGCTAATAATAATGCTCTTTGTGTCCATGGCACCTTTTACCATAGCAGTTCATAGCATTTCACAGAATCACTGAATCACGACTTTTATAGCTGAAAGTGGCCAAAAAGATGAACATGTACAAACATATGTCCAAAGCTTCTGTCTCCTCTACAACAGCCCACACAGTCACACAACCTATGTGAACCCTCCAATAATCTTATTTCCTCCTGAGTGTACCATGTCAGATCCATACAAGGAGAGTCCAGAATATTCATACTTATTTTCTTTGCATTGAAGCACATAGCAAAATTATATATTGGGCAGAGCAGTAAGTTGCTAAGGCAAGAGAACAGGAAAACAAGAGAAGACTACAAAAGTTTGTACTCCACCAATAGGAAGTGTCTGATGTCCTGGGCAGGACGCAGGTCACTGGTTCTGGCAGTACCTCTGCACTTCAGGGGAAATAATCATCATTAATCATTTCCCCAACCATGAGAATTTGTGGCTTCATGTCTAATATCATGTGGGTTACCTTGTCCTGATATTCACAAATGAACACTGGTGTAGAGGTAATCATCTCAATAGGTAGTGAACAAAATCAATTTCATTTCTTCTTGAAGGAAACAATTCGATATGTGAACAAATATTTCTGTGGCTTGGAGGCTGTGATTGTAGCCACCATGGGGCCATTTTGATATACACGTAAGAATTACAACGGCCCACAGTTATCCTGTAGGGGCCTCTTCTAGGGCCAAGATTATGGGTCACTGCGGAAGCAGGTCAGTTGGAAAAGTCTGTGGATTGTGAACTTTAGTCCAGGTGATTCTGGTGATATCCTTCAGCATTGATTACCCAGCACATGCTCACAAAACATTAAGCTTCCAGGTATCATCGAAATTTTTCCATATTCTCAGGGATCCATTAACTCTAGAGAAAAAACCCAGAACCAGAGCACATTGTACCAATTTAAGGATGGATAGGCTGGCCACCTAATTTTTCTACCTCAGGGACCTCCTAGGGCAGAGATTCTTAACTCTTAACCCAAGGTCCATGGATAAATACAGGGGGTCTATGAATTTGATTGGAGGTTATGTATATTTTTATTTTTACTAACAACTAACTGAAGTTTAGCACGTTATTTAACTATGAATAAGCAAAAAAAGTATAATGGAATCAATGGTACCTGTTACTTTGTCACCAATGGAAATCACAGATATTTTTATACCATATTACTGAGAGATGACAATGTGCTAGCAGCCTTGGCGTCCACTCTGGCGGCACTTGAGGAGTCCCTCAGCCCGCCATGGCACCGTGGGAACCCCAATCTGGGCTGGCTGAGGCCAGAGCCTTCGCCCTCTGTTTGCGAGGAGGTGTGAAGGGAGAGGCGCGGGCGGCAACCAGGGCTGCGCTCGCGGGGCCATTGTGAGTTCCCGCGGTCGCGGGCGCGGGCTCGGCGGGCCCCGCACACAGAGCGGCCAGGGCAGTGAGGGGCTTAGCACCTGGGGCCAGCAGCTGCGGAGGTTGCCCGGGGTCCCCCAGCAGTGCCGGCCCGCCGGCGCTGCACTCAAATTCTTGCTTGTCCTTAGCTGCTTCCCCACGGGGCGGGGCTCGGGATCTGCAGCCCACCATGTCTGAGCTCCTCCCCCTGCAGTGGGCTCCCCTGCGGCCTGAGCCTCCCCTACGGGCGAAGTCCCCTGCTACATGGCGCCTGATCCCGTCGACAGCCCAAGGGCTGAGGAGTGCAGGCACGGCTGGGGACTGGGAAGCAGCTCCGCCTGCAACCCCATGCAGGATCCACTGAGTGAAGCCAGCTGGGCTCCTGAACTGGATGGGGACTTGGAGAACTTTTGTATCTAGCCAGAGGATTGTATCTGCACCAATCAGCGTTCTGTGTCTAGCCCGAGGTTTGTAAATACACCAATCAGCACTCTGTGTCTAGCTCAGGGTTTGTGAATACACCAATTGGTACTCTGTATCTAGCTAACTCTGTATCTAGCTAACTAGCATTCTGTGACTCTGTGTCTAGCTCAAGAATTGTAAAGGCACCAGTCAGCACTCTGTCAAAATGGTCCAATCAGCTCTCTGTAAAGTGGACCAATCAGCAAGATGTGGGTGGGGCCAGATAAGGGAATAAAAGCAGGCTGCCCGAGCCAGCCAGGCAACCTTCTGGGGTCCCCTTCCACACACTAAGAAAGCTTTGTTCTTTTGCTTTTTGTGATAAATCTTGCTGCTGCTTACTTTTTGGGTACACGCTGCCTTTATGAGGTGTAACACTCACTGTGAAAGTCCGCAGCTTCATTCCTGAAACCAGAGAAACCACAAACCCACCGGGAAGAACAACTCCAGACCCGTTGCCTTTAAAAGCTGTAGCACTCACCACGAAGGTCTGCAGCTTCACTCCTGACGGTGAGACCACGAACCCACCAGAAGGAAGAAGCTGCAGACACATCTGAACGTCTGAAGGAACAAACTCCAGACACCCCATCTTTAAGAACTGTAACACTCACCACAAGGGTGTGTGGGTTCATTCTTGAAGTCAGTGAGACCAAGAACCCACCAATTCCGGACACATTACCATTGGTCCAGATATCTCAAAATATGCTTATCCTGTTTCAATATAATGGAAATTATGCACATCAGATCTTGTTTAACATGTTAATAAAATGCATATTTATTGCTATATCACGTTTGTTTTTTAATGTATTTCACTATAGTTATATATAGAGATAGCATATGTAATATAATTAGGTTCATTTGCAGTCTTTTTTTTGTTTTTTGTTTTTTTGTTTTTTTGAGACAGAGTACTCTGTCACCCAGGCTGGAATACAGTGGTGCAATCTTGGCTCATTGCAAGCTCCGACTCCCGGGTACATGCTCGTCTCCTGCCTCAGTGTTCCCAGCAGCGGGGACTACAGGTGCACACCACCACACCTGGCTAATTTTTTTGTATTTTTAGTAGAGACGGGGTTTCACTGTATTTAGGTTTCAATCTCCTGACCTCGTGATCCCCCCACCTCAGCCTCCTAAAGTGCTGGGATTACAGGTGTGAGCCACCACTCCTGGCCTAGTTATTTTAATTTTTACTTCACCTGGCCTCCAAGGTAAACATGGTACACAGGGGTACAGGGTACCAAAAAAATGGAAGAAAGAAAAAAGAGAAGTTCAGAGGCATTATTCAGGGCTGACAGATTTTGGGGGATGTTTGCACAGGTTAGTATACGGCCCTGTAGGAGAAAGGTGGGCACATAAAATCACACTTGATTAATGTTTTGCTGCTAATCAGGAACCAGAGGAGAGCCCTGTTTGAAAGCTGTGCCACCATGTGCACAAGCCCACTTGCTGAGAGGGCTGTGGCAGACTTGGACTCTTAAGTGTTATGAATACAGTGAATGGGCACAGATGTGCATATCCTGTTCCTCTCCCCAGTCCCTACTCCATCATTCATTTCCTATTTTTTCACATGAAATTAGAAGGCTCTCTTTTGTGTCCTCTAAGTTTCACTTTTCCCCATCCTATCCCTATTTCTCAATGTTGATCTGCTAGGTTTCCGTCCTTGTATCTTTGACATATTTATTATGCTCCCTGCCTCCACCAAGGATGACGCTTATAGCCACCAGCTGCTCTGTGGGAGCGTGTCACTTCAACAGTTTCAGATGTCCCCAAATCACACCAGCTGTCCTATAACAGGTACCAACAGAGCAGAGAGAGGAGGAGTGCCCATAGGTGGAGGCAGTGTGTCCGGAATTGGTGAGTTCTTGGTCTCACTGACTTCCAGAATGAAGCCGCAGACCCTCACGGTGAGTGTTACAGCTCTTAAACATGGTGTGTCTACAGTTTGTTCCTTCAGATGTTCAGATGTGTCCGGAGTTTCTTCCTTCTGGTGGGTTCGTGGTCTCGCTGGCTTCAGGAGTGAAGCTGCAGACCTTCGCAGTGAGTGTTACAGCTCATAAAGGTGGCACAGACCCAAAGAGCCAGTAGCAGCAAGATTTGTTGCAAAGAGTGAGAACAAAGCTCCCACACCATGGAAGGCAACCCTAGCAGGTTGCCACTACTAGATCCCGCAGCCTGCTTTTATTCCCTAATCTGACCCCACCCACATCCTGCTGATTATTCCATTTTACAGAGAGCTGATTGGTCTGTTTTGACAGGGTGCTGATAGGTGCGTTTACAAACCTTGAGCTAGACATAGAGTGTTGATCGGTGCATTTACAAACCTTGAGCTAGACACAAAGTGCTCATTGGTGCATTTGCAATCCTCCAGCTTGACATAAAAGTTATCCAAGTCCCCACCAGATTAGCTAAATACAGAGTGCTGACTGGTGCATCCACAAACCAGAGCCAGACAGAGTGCTGATTGGTCCATATACAATCCTCCAGCTAAACATAAAAGTTCTCCAAGTCCCCACCCAACTCAGGAGCCCAGCTGGCTTCGCCTAGTGGACCCCAACCCTGGAGCCACAGGCGGAGTTGCCTACCAGTCCCACAAAGTGCGCCTACACGCTTCAGCCCTTGGGTGGTCATGGGATCCAGCACCACAGAGCAGAGGGCAGCGCCTCTCAGGGAGGCTAGGGTCACAAGGAAGCCCACGGGGGTAGGGGGGCAGTCTTGGGCATGGTTGTCAGCAGGTCCCAAGCCCTGCTCCACGGGGAGGCGGCTGAGGCTCGGGAGAATTCAAGCACTGTGCAGAAGGCTGGCAGTGCTAGGAGACCTGGCGCACCCTCCGCAGTGCTGGCTCAAGTGCTAAGCCCGTCACTGCCCGGGATGGCGACGCTGGCCGGCAGTTCCAAGTGCGGGGCCGCCAAACCCACACCCACCCGGAATTCACACTGGCCTGCAAGCGCTGCATACAGCCCCTCAGTTCCCGCCGGCGCCTCTCCCTCCACACCTCAGTGCAAGCAGAGGGAGCTGGCTCCAGCATTGGCCAGCCCAGAGAGGGTCTCCCACAGTGCAGCAGCGGGCTGAAGGGCTCCTCAAGCACGGCCAAAGTGGACGCCAAGGCCGAGGAGGCACCCAGAGCGAGCGAGGGCTGCCAGCACGTTGTCACCTCTCAGCAGCACAGCTTCCTCTCTGGGAATTCCCTGGTGAGTAAGTCTGGCTCACAGCTACTATGCAAGCCAGCAGCAAGTATTTCCTGGGTTCAGATTCAGATCTCCTCCCATTATAGTCTTTGAATTCTGCTAACTGGAAGAAATTAAATTTTATTTTATTTTATTTTGAGATAGGGTCTTGCTGTGTTGCCCAGGCTGGGGGGCAGTGGCCCTATCTCGGCTCACTGCACCCTCCACCTCTTGGGTTCAAGGGATTCTCCTGCCTTGGCCTCCCAAGTAGCTGGGATTAAAGGCATGTGTCACAACACCTGGCTAATTTTTGTATTTTTAGTAGAGATGGGGTTTCGCCACGTTGGCCAGGCTGGTCTCTAACAGCTGGAGGACTTCATAAGCAGACAATAAAATCGGTGCCAAAAGAGAGGAAGTCAGTGCCCAGAAAATAAATGCAGAACAGGATGAATCTGCATAGCGAAAAGAGCACCAATTGACAGACAACAGAATGCCTCCCGCATTAGAAGGGTGGTTACAAGGAGGGAAGGGAGAGAGTAAGGAAGAAAGGAAGCTGCAGGTCACTTCTCATGAAGACGTCGTCAATATTATCTGAACAACAGAGAAAAAAGATGGGCAATGACCAACAAGTGGCCGAGCTTCTTCACTGACTAGACACAGGTTAGCTACAAGCAAAGCTTAAATTTGTATTGCCATCCTATTCTGATTATCTGACATAGCAGCTCTTCCAAAACAAATTTTAAATCGACCATTCTACAGAATACATTGTTTCCTTCTGCCTCACAGGAAGATACTCAATCACAGAGAGACACAGAATCGCAATTGTTGAAAGCGGTATGTGTTGCTGCCAACATGATTTATTTACAAATGCCAATCAGACCATGTCACTCTCTTGCACAACACCTTGCAAGAGAGTCACATTGTACTGGGAATAAAGGCCAATCTCCTTTCCACTGTTTCCCTTTCTGACCTGGCTGCAGTCGACTTCTCCGTCTCATCTTGGGCCAACCCCACCCAACTTCACTCACTGGCTTCTTTTTTTGTTGCCTAAGCAAACCATATTTTCCCATTCAGAGCCTTTTCTCTGACCTGGATCATTTAACTCCCAAATCTTTCCATGAGTAACCCTTTCTTGCCATTTAGGTTTTAGGTCAAATGCCACTATAGCAAAGAGGGTTTCTTGGCCACCCAACTATACTACTCCACGTCCTGATCCCCTCCATTTCATTATCTTACTTCATTTTCTTCAGAGTAGCAATCTATTGAATTCTTATTTTTTGCTTACCTTCCCGTCTTCTCCATGACAGCAAGAACTTTATCAGCCTTTTCCATAGCCATACTCCCAGCCATTAGGGCTCCTAGCACATAGCACTTAATATATATTTGTGTGGATCAAGTAAATGTTAAATGACTATACTGGCTTAGAATGAGTTATTGGTGTAACCCATTTTCCAAGCTCTGATAGTTGGAGCTTGAATCTGACATCAGAGGTCAGCACACAAACGCTCACGGTAGCACAAGGAATCTCCTTTCTAGAGATAAAGTATACCAGTAACATCAAAGTATTTTATTTTATATCATTTAATTAGAATCATCCACCATTCCTACCTACCACAAGAGGGGGATTGGAGGGGAGTGCAATACAGTTAATTCTGAGCTATGGTACAAAAATATACATTAATTTGAAAGGGAAAAATACGACTATTGTCATGTCATACACTAAGCAGCAGCAGGCACCAAAGAATGAGTTTCTAAGTCGGACTCAGAGTCACATCACACCCCAGCTCTTCCATCTCTGTTACTGACTGAATTGTGGCCCCCCTCAAAAAAAATTTATATGTTGAAGCCCTAACCCCTAATGTGACTGGATTTTGAGATGAGTCCTTTAAGGAAGTAATTAAGGTTAAATGAGACCTATACAGAATGGCCCTAATCAAGTAGGACTAGTGGCCTCTAAAGTAAAGGGGAAGATATACCAGAGATCAATTGATCTCAATCTCTCTCTCTCTTTTTATGTAGAGTATCACAGAAGGTGCCCAAAAGTCATTGTGAAGCCTGCTAAAGTCACTATGATCAGTCCCTCAGTGAATCACCTGTTTGCATCCCACTAATCACTGAAGATATCTGTCAATATGAAGGCAACTGAACAACCAATTATGAAGCCAAAATGGTTTGTCAGCACCATGTAGAACATACAATTTAGTGGTAAGAGTAAATCAACTATCAAACAAATAAATTGGAAGGAGGCTTTTCAACTCTGGTCAATAGATTTGTCTTTATAGACATGGCATTTATGAATTTAGAATATTTTTAAAACTAAATAATCTAGTAATAAATATTTAGTAATTATCTGAATACCAAATAACGTACTTTATTTTTAAGTAAATGTTGTTCCTTTAGGTAACTCACATCATATGTCACATGTCTAGCGACATCAGGTCCCTCACATGTAAAAAGGGGAGGTTGGCATACCTTTTTGTAAAGGCATTTCTAGCTCCCAGAGTCTAGTAAGAATCCTCTCTCCTACCTGACCCCCACTGCCCCCGCCTTTTGATCGGTTGCACACACTTACAGGTCAACCACCTACAGTTAGCAGTACAGTATGGATCAATGAAATCAAACAAAGTTTATGTCTTCAAAACACCCCCAGTACTTTAAACTCTCAGTAATTCAACCTCTTCTAAAGCTAGGGATTGGAGGGTAATATTAGCATATAACTCTGGGGGCTTGTGTTCGTTCTCTGGCAGGGAATGTAAACTGACAGTGCTAATAACATATTTTTCATGGCTCTGATCATCATCATTGCACCAGAAAACCTGTTTTGATATAACTTAGCCCACCCCTATGTGAGCTAAATTCCAAGTACTATTCGAGATTTATATTGTGTCTGGTCCCAGTGGAGCATGCAAAGAGCCTTAGTTCCTGGGAAAGGCTTACAGAGGCTTTATGGGTGCTTACATCTGGATCCTGAGTGCATGACAAAAGAGAAGGGCTGGATTTGCTGTGCATGTTCACTAAAATAGCCTAAAAGGATGTGTTTTTCTCTTTTTAAAAGATGAGGGTGTTAAGTGGGTATTTTTTTTTCCTGAAAAGTTTAAACTTGCATATGAAGCATTTGGTCAGACAACCAAAAGGATTTGTGTCCTTCTGATAAAACCCAGAATTGTGTTCTATGCCCTGCAGAAATCTCCACAGTATTCTCTTGATGTGATTTCCAGTCTAGAGTCTGACAACGTGAAAAAGCACATTTGGGTCCCTAACACCTTCCTATTGCTGAAGCTTCCAATAGCATGTCCAAAACAATTCTTAATATTTATTTTGTGCACTTTTTCTTTAACTGACAAATAATTATAAATATTTATGGTATACATGATGTTTTGAAAGTATATACATCAGGAAATGGCAAAATTGAGGTACTTAGCATATGTACTACCTCACATACTTTTTTTGTGGTAAAAACATTTAAAATCTACTTTCTTAGAATTTTCAAGAATAAAATATATTGTCATTAACTATAGTCAACATAATGTACATCTTTGAACTTACTCTGCCCATCTGAATAAAATTTTATGTCCTTTAAATAATATCTCTCCAATATCTCTTGTGTACTTTAAAAAAAAATCACTCTGATGTGAAGAATGTTTTCCCACTCATCTTACCATGAAATAATACCCACTTTATACCACAATTATAGAAACAACATTTGATTTAAATACTGAAATCTTTATGTAATTATTTGCCATATATTTGTATGTTTTGACAGTTGTTAATTATAAACACAGAGGTTTTATCTCTGCTTTTAATAAATTAATACCATTTAATGGACTCGTGCTTTTGAATGACTGTAAAGCAACAAAAAAAAATTCATTGGGATGAAAACTCTATCTCTCTGTATATACATGTTAAGTCTAGAGATATCTATAGTCTACAGTTAGAGATATCTGTATCTATACATAGATATATATCATGCATCTAAGTGATTTTTATTATAGAAAATAATAGTTCATAATACAAATCATAAAATAAAACATTAAGGCCAGGCACGGCAGCTCAGCCTGTAATCCTAGCACTTTGGGAGGCTGAGGCGGGTGGATCATGAGGTCAGGAGAGCGAGACCATCCTGGCTAACACGGCAAAACCCTGTCTCTACTAAAAATACAAAAAAATTAGTCAGGCATGGTGGCAGGTGCCTGTAGTTACAGCTACCCGGGAGGCTGAGGCAGGAGAATGGCGTGAACCCGGGAGGCAGAGCTTGCAATGAGCCGAGATGGTGCCACTGCACTCCAGCCTGGGTGACAGAGCGAGACTCCCTCTCATAAATAAATAAATAAATAAAGGCCGGGCATGGTGGCTCATGACTGTAATCCCAGCATTTTGGGAGGCTGAAGCGGGCGGATCACAAGGTCAGGAGATCAAGACCATCCTGGCTAAACATGATGAAAGCCTGTCTCCACTAAAAATAAAAAAAATCAGCCAGGCGTGGTGGCGGGCACCTGTAGTCCCAGCTACTTGGGAGGCTGAGGCAGAAGAATGGCGTGAACCTAAGAGATGGAGCTTGCAGTGAGCTGAGATTGCACCACTGCACTCCAGCCTGGGCAACAGAGCGAGACTCTGTCTCAAAAAAATAGTAAAAATAAAAATAAATAATAAAATACAATAAATAAATCATAATATAAAACATTAAATAACATAGAAAAATATATAACAAAATGTAAAACTAACTTTTTTATTCTTCTCATTTTCCATTTTAACTCTCCAGAAATAACAAAAAGTTTTTTCTTGCCAGAATTTTTTTCCAAGAAAACACAAGTGTGTGTGTATAAAAATATACATGTATAAATAAGCATGCATATATACACACATACACACACACACCCTGTGTGTGTTTAGGCATACATACTACATATATCTTTATTAACTGGTGCTGTTAACTATGCTAGAAGCCAATCATATAAACTGGATTTTTGGCATGGAACTCAAATAAAATCTTGCCATTTTACATACCTGGATTTTCCCATAGGAAAAAAATATGTGGCCGGGCACTATGGCTCATGCCTATAATCCCAGCACTTTGGGTGGCCATGGCAGATGGATTACCAGTGGTCAGGAGTTCGAGACCAGCCTGGACAACATGGTGAAACCCTGTCTCTACTCAAAACACACAAAAAATTAGCCAGGTATGGTGGCGGGCACCTGTAATCCCAGCTACTCAGAATGCTGAGGGAGGAAAATTGCTTGAACCCAGGAGGTGAATGTTCCAGTAAGCTGAGATTGCACCATTGCACTCCAGCCTGGGCAACAAGAGTGAAAACTCCGTCTCAAAAAAAAAAGTGTGTGTGTGTGTATACTTTCTATTGCTGAACATATATATATGTTTAGCATACATTATATATGTTAAACATATCTAATATTTATGTTATATATATATCTAAATGTATTATATAAATATACTAATTATATATATTATAATTCTTCATTATTATACATATATTTATATTAAATATATGTATATATTATTTATATTATATATCATATTTATATAACAGTTAATATATAATATATGTTTAGCAATAGAAGTTATAAGAATGATAACTATTCATTATTTAGTATTTACTATTTACCAGGACAATGCTTAGCACTAAACAAGCATATTACCTATATGATCTCATTGAAAACTTACAATAACTCCATGAGAGATGTGTTATTCAGATTTTACAGATAAATAACTGAAAATTAAAGAAGTTAAATAATTTGTTTACAATCAATTTGTGGTCAATGCAGGATTGCACAGCCAGCAATGTTAATTAGTATATCTTTTTGTTAGATTTGTAACTTTGGGAACAAATGATAAATAAAAAATATATTTTCTGGAAAAATATGAGAAGACAAAATAAACCATTTGCTAGTATGCAGGTGAAGAAAAAGGAATTTTTGGCCCACATAGTAATTTATTAAATACCAAAAATGAAAGTTATTTTATAAGCAAGTTATGCTATACCATTCCCAGGCATTTCCCCTTTGAAGACATTGGGCAATCTTTGTCAACTTTGGTGACTTCCTCTTTTTAAACTTCCCTTTCCTGGTTCTAATTCCTTGGATTGATACAAGCCAGTAGACCTTGCTGACTTTCTTTCCTCATACTGCCATGTCTTCCAGTTCTCTTTTGCAGGCACTCAAGTTATAGATCCTTCTCTCCTTCCCCAGCCCCCAACTTTCCACCCCACCATAACCTCACCAGCCCAAAATAAAAACCAACATTCCAGGGGAAAAGACTTCACCGGGGTGAAATACTGCAATTTTATTCTTCCTGGGAGAAGATCGCTGTTGCCCACTGCAGCCCATGCCAACCTTCCCTTCTCGCCCCAGGAGGAGGAGGGGGAGCCATATTCAGCCAGAGACAGGGCTACGAAAATAAAAACAGATCTGGAATGCTGTAGCAAAGAAAAGGAGTAGGGGGCATGGAGGAAGGGAGAAATGCTATAGCCCTAGAGGAGGGATATAAACACTTGTAAAAGACATACCCCAAGACACAGGCCCAGTGATAGACTGACACTTAATCAAAAAATTAAAGCATGCTCTTTCTCCCCAACACCCACCATGACAACAGCAAGTCCCAGTATAATGGTGGACTGAAGTTAAAAGAACTGCAAGACATACTCTTCGTTGACAGTAATACAGAGAAAAGTCCCAAAGTCAAGAAATGAAAAGAAACAAGGTACTACTGGAATTTGATGTCTCTAATAGCTGTCACTACAACAAACATTAGACACTTTCTATCTCCTAACCATATTCTAACACAAATTCTTGTAATAAAGACCTATTTATCTCAGTATCTGTTACCCATAAAACACATCCAGCTTTCTGAAAAAATACAAACTATGCCAAAGACAAGAAAAGACACACTCTGAAGACACAAAGCAATCATCAGAACCAAACTCACAAAAGTATGACACAAATGTTAGAATTATCAAACAAGGAATTAAAAATAGCTAAAACTGTGGCAACATGCAATGGCTCACACCTGTAATCCCAGCACTTTGGGAGGCCAAGGTGAGCAGATCATTAGGTCAGGAGTTCCAGACCAGCCTGGCCAGCATGGTGAAACCCCATCTCTACTAAAAATATGAAGAAAAAAAAAAAAATAGCCGGGCATGGTGGCGCATGCCTGTAGTCCCAGGTACTCGGGAGGCTGAGGCACGAGAATTGCTTGAACCTGGCAGGTAGAAGTTGCAGTGGGCCGAGATCGCACCACTGCATTCCAGCCTGGGCGACAGAGCAAGACTCCATCTCAAAAAAAAAAAAAAAAAAAAAAAAAAGCTAAAATTAATATGTTAAAGGCTACAAGGGAAAAGACAGATAACTGGCTAGACTGGTACTGTCTGCAGACAGATAGAAATTCTAAAAACACACCAAAAGGAAATGATAGAAATCAAAACACAGGAAGAAAAGTAAAGAATGTCTTTAATGGGTCCTTCATTAGACTCAACACAGCTGAGGAAACAATCAGTGAACTTGAAGATGTGTCATCTGAAACTTCCCAAACTGAAATTACAAAAGAAAAAGGAATGAAGAAAAAAAAAGGAACAGAACATCCAAGAACTGTGAGACAACATTAAAAAGAGTAGTGTACATGTAATTATAATATCAGAAGGAGAAGAAAAAGGTAATAGAACAGAAGGAATTATTTTATGTAACAATGACAAAGAACTTCCCAAAATTAATGACAGATGGCAAAGCACAGATCTATGAAGTTCAAAGAAAAAAAGTTATTTTTGGCCGGGCACAGTGGCTCACGCCTATAATCCCAGCACTTTGGGAGGCCAAGGTGGGCAGAACACAAGGTCAGGAGATCAAGACCATCCTGGCTAACATGGTGAAACCCTGTCTCTACTAAAAATACAAAAAATTAGCCGGGCAAGGTGGCGGGCACCTGTAGTCCCAACTACTCGGCAGGCTGAGGCAGGAGAATGGCGTGAACCCGGGAGGCGGAGCTTGCAGTGAGCCAAGATCACACCACTGCATTCCAGCCTAAGTGACAGAGCAAGACTCTGTCTCAACAAAAAAAAAAAAAAAAGTTATTTTTTAAAATGAATATATATCTCAAAAGATATCACTTAAGCATATCATAGTCAAAATGCAGAAAACCAAAGACAAAACTAAATTATTGAAGGAAGCTAGAAGAATAAAGGATCTTTAGAGGAAAAAGGATAAAAATTATAGTAGACTTCCCATCAGAAACCACACAAGAAAAAGAAAGTGGAGTGAAATCTTTAAAATGTTGAAACTAAAAAAGAAAATACCAACCTTGAATTTTACATTCAACAAATTGTTATTATTATCATCATCATTATTTTGAGACAGAGTCTCACTCTGTCACCCAGGCTAAAGTGTAGTGGCATGATCAGGTCTCAACTGCAACCTCGACCTCCTGGGCTCAAGGTATCCTCCCACCTCAGCCACCCAAGTAGCTGGGACTATAGGCATGAGTCACCATGTGTGGCTAAATTTTTGCATTTTTTAGTAGAAATGGGGTTTCACCATGTTGTCTAGGCTGATCTCGAACTCCTGGATTCAAGTCATCCACCCACCTCAGCCTCCTAAAGTACTAGGACTGCAGGCATAAGCCACCTCATCAGGCCTAAAATTATTTTTTCAAAAGTGAAATACCTACTCAGAGAATCCATTGCCAGCAAATCTGTCCTACAATTAATGTTTTGGTGTTTTTCTTTGGCTTCGTTTGTATAAATGTATGGGGTGTAAGTGTAATTCTGTCACATGAATATATTGTATAAAGTCAGGGCTTTTAGTGTATCTGTCACCTAAATAACATATATTGTACCCATTAAGTAATTTCTTCATCCACACCCCTTCCATAGTCCCCACCTTTCCAAGTCTCTACTGACTATCATTCTATACTTTATATTCAAGTGTACACATTACCTCCCACTTATAAGCAAGAAGATACACTATTTGTCTTTGTTTCTGAGTTGTTTCACTTAAAATAACGGCCTCCGGTTCCATCTATTTTGCTGCAAAAGATGTGATTTCATTCTTTATTATGGCTGAATAGTATTACCTAGGCAAAGAATTTATGACTAAGACCTCAAAAACACAGGCAACAAAAACAAAAATAGACAAATGGGACTTAATTAAAACTAAAAAGCTTCTGCACAGCAAAAGAAAAAATCAAGAGTGAATAGGGAAACTGCAAAATGGGAAAAAATATTTGCAAACTATCCATTCAACAGGGGACTAATATCCAGAATTTACCAAGAACTCAAACACTCCAAAAACATATTAGAAGAGGTTTTTGAGGCAGATGGATATTAAAAGAGGTAAAAAACATGGATCTACATAAAGAAAAGAAGACCATCAGAGAAGGAATAAAGGTAAAAACAATTTTTCTTAATTGATCTACAAGACAACTGCTCAAAGCCATAATAGTAACAATGTGTTAGGTGACTATAGCATAAGAATAAGTAAAATAAATCACAGTAATATCATGAGCGACAGGAAAGAGTTATTGGGAACAGTCTGGTGCAAACTCTCCACACTACACATGAAATGGTATAGCACTACTTAAAGATGAACTTAGAAGTATATTGTAAATCACAAAGCAATCACTAAAAATGTTTTTTTTAAAAAGAAATAAAGGCCAGGCGCGGTGGCTCACACTTGTAATCCCAGCACTTTGGGAGGCCAAGGCGGGCGGATCACAAGGTGGGGAGATTGAGACCATCCTGGCTAACACAGTGAAACCTCATCTCTACTAAAAATACAAAAACAAAAAAAAACCATTAGCTGGGTGTGGTGGCAGGCACCTGTAGTCCCAGCTACTAAGGAAGCTGAGGCAGGCGAATGGCATGAACCCGGGAGGCGGAGCTTGCAGTCAGTTGAGATTGCGCCACTGTACCCCAGCTTGGGTGACACAGCAAGACTCCATCTCAAAAAAATATATATATATATAAAAATATACACATATTTATATATAAATAAAAAATATATAAATATATAATACATAAAATATATATAATACATAAAATACATATAATATATATAAATATATATATTTATATATATATATATGAGATACCAAGAGAGAAGATAAAACTGAATTGTGTAAAATAAAACCAGAAAAGGAGGGGAAAAGAACTAATGCAACAAGTAGAAAACAATTCAAAATATGGTAAAACATAATGCTGCTGTATCCATAACCACATTAAATATGAACAGTCTAAACAGGCCAATTAAAAGAGTGATTGCCATATTGCAGAAAATGAAAAGCTGCAACTGTGTGCCCTGCAGAAAGCCCACTTTAAATATAAATAAGCTCTTACAAATTGTGACCACACATAGTCCTCTCAAATTGTGTATAATAAATTACATAAGTGTTAGCCTCCAGAAAGATCAAGAAAGTGACATTTGAAAAGAAAGGAGGGCCGGGCACAGTGGCTCACACCTGTAATCCCAGCTCTTTCGGAGACCAAGGCAGGTGGATCATCTGAGGTCAGGAGTTCGAGACCAGCCTGACCAACAAGGTGAAACCCCGTCTCTATTAAAAATACAAAAATTAGCTGGGCATGGTGGCAGGCCCTGTAGTCCCAGTTACTCAGGAGGCTGAGACAGGAGAATTGCTTGAACCAGGAGGTGGAGGTTGCAGTGGGTCGACATGAGGCCACTGCACTCCAGCCTGGGTGACAGAGCAAGACTCTATCTCAAAAAAAAAAAAAAAAAAAAAGAAAAGAAAAAACAAAAGAAAGAAAGGAAAGGAAATCTTTGCTATAGAAGAATATGTTAGTTTCCTAGGGATGCTATAGCAAATTACTACCACATTGGTGGCTTAAACCAAAAGAAATTTATTCTCTTACAGTTCTGAGGGCTGGGAGTCCATAATCAAGTTTGTGTTAGGGCCATGATCCCTATGAAGGCTCTAAAGAATCCTTCCTGCATCTTCCCAGTCTCTGATGGCTCCCAGCAATCCTTAGCATTGCTTGCCTGGCAGCTGCGTCACTCCCAGTTTTGCCTCTGTCTTCACATGGCCTCCATCTCTCTCTGTGTCCACTCCCCTCTTCTTATAAAGATGCCATTCATTGGATTTAATTAAGGTCCATGCTAAATCCAGTATGAGATCATGTTCAGATCCTTAACTAATTACATCTGCAAAGACCTCCTATTTCTAACTAGGTGACATTCTGAGGTCCCAGGTGGATGTGAATTTTTTTCAGTTAATTTATTTTTAATTAACAAAAATAATATCTGCCTCTACATATAATGTAAAAACATATTTTAAAATTTCTATATGCTGCAAAATGGCTAAAGTAGCTAATTAACATGTGAAACCAACCTGATAGTCTCATAGATCTTTTTTATTATTTATAAACATAAAACTTGAATTTTCTGGTCTTAAAGCTTAAAATTTACATTTGTTTTGTCTGAGTTCCTTCCTCAGGAAATGACCTTCAGGCCTCTCAAAAAAAAGTATCAAAAAACTGAAATTCATAAGATCACTACATCCAGACAATGAGATACTGGAATCCTCATTCATCATGATTGCTTCCTTGCCCCTCCCTAGTTCCTGTTTTCTTACACACTGTTACATTTCTTCCTTGCTATAAACCCCTAGTATTAGTAGGTCAGAGAGATGATTTGAGACTGAGCTGTCATCTCCTTGACCACAGCACCCAAAGAAAGCCTTCTTCCTTGGCCATACCCCTCATCCCAGTCATTGGCTTTCTGTAAGGCATGCAGCGGTACCTAGACTGAACCCCTGGTGTTCTGTTAACATATACATTACCCCCCATACTTATTTTTTGTTGTGACAGCATTTAAAAATCTACGCTCAGTGGGCCAGGCATGGTGGCTCACGCCTGTAATCCCAGCACTTTGGGAGGCCGAGGCAGGCAGACGGTGAGGTCAGATCATCAAGACCATCCTGGCTAACAGAGTGAAACCCCATCTCTACTAAAAATACAAAAAAATTAGCCAGGCATGGTGGCAGGTACCTGTAGTCCCAACTACTTGGGAGGCTGAGGCAGAAGAATGGCATGAACCCAGGATGTGGAGCTTGCAGTGAGCTGAGATCGTGCCACTGCACTCCAGCGTGGGCAACAGAAGGAGACTCTGTCTCAAAAAAAAAAAAACTCTACTCTCAGTGATTTTCAAGAATACATTGTTATTAACTATAGTCACCTTGATGCACAACAGATCTCTTCAACTGATTCCTATTTAGCTGAAATTTTGTATCCTTAGACCAACATCTCCTCCACTACCTTTCCCCCAGTCCCTAGTAACACCATTCTACTCTCAGATTCTGTGAGTTCAACTTTTTTTGATTCCAGTAGACATGAATTTAGGGGACACTAATCAGTCCACTACAAAGATTTAAGGTTTAAAAAAAAAGCTGACTTAATGAGTTTCATCTTGGTTTGGTTTTCTTTGTGGCTTTTGTCCTAATAAAATTGTGCCCAGGAGGGGCAAGGCAGAAGAGAGCTCCCCCTCAAACACAGCATTTCCAATTTTTGTCAATTGTCAGCTTTTCCTGTAAGTGGCTTTTTCACTTCTTAATATTCTCACAGGTTTTTAGCCTTCATCTTTTTGTCTTTTGTTTTTCAAGACAGGTTCTCACTCTTTTGTTCAGGCTGGAGTGCAGTGATCCAAACACAGCCCCTTCTGGGCTCAAGCAATCCTCCCTCTTTAGCCTCCCTAGTAGCTAGGACTATAGCCATGTTTCACCAGGCCCAGCTAACTTTTTAAATTTTTTGTAGAGATGGGGTCTCACTATATTGCCCAGGCTGGTCTCAAACTCAAGCTCAAGCAATCCTCCCACCTTGGCTTCCAAAAGTGCTGGGATTACAGGCATGAGCCAGGCACCCAGCCTTTTTAGCCTTCATCTTACCAGATGCTCAAAGGCTACAGGTGAGAAACCCCAAGCAGGCCCTCAGTTCTGGCACTGTTCCAGACACCACTCTGATCCTATTTAGTCCTCCAAGGATAAAAGCACTGTCCACAATGGAACCCTAAACCTTGAGCACTCAATTTGTATGAGAGGAAAGAAAAGAACAAAAGGAAAGCAATAGAAATGTGGCCTCTTTTCTTTCCCTAGGGAGACCACATTCTCCAAGGAAATGGCATACCTGTGTGCCATAATTTCCCACACAAATCTCTTGGTCCTGGTGGTGAAACTGATTCCAAAGGGAAGGGAAAAGTTGCCTGTATCAGTATCCCATGGCTGTTGTAACAACTTATCACACTCTTGGTGGCTTAGAATAATACAAATGATTCTCTCACTGTTCTGGAAGTCAGAAGTCTAACAGCTGGCAGGTTCCTTCTGTAGGCTCTAGAGGATAATTTATTTACTTGCTTTTGTAGATTTTGGGGGCCTCCTACATTCCTTGGCTCACGTCCCTCTCCATGAATCACTCCAGTCTCTTGCTTCCATTGTCACATCTACTTTTCTTCCGTAGTAACATCTCCCTTAATTATCCTCTTATAAGGACACATGTGATTACCTTTAGAGCCACTTGAACACTCCAGGATAATTCCTCCATCTCGAGATCCTGAACTAAATCATATCTTCAAGGTCCCTTTGGTATCAAAAACATTGACAGGTTCCAGATATTAGTATCTGGACATCTTTGGGAGCTATTATTCAGCCCATTACAGTAACCTTTCCAGAGAAAATAAAATGACCACAGGTATTACCAGAAAGTGGTCTGGATCCAGACCAGAAGAGGGGGTTCTCAGATCTCACACAAGAAAGAATTCAGTGTAAGTCCATAAAGTGAAAGCAAGTTTATTAAGAAAGTAGATGAACAAAAGAATGGCTACTCCAATGACAGAGCAGCCCCAAGGGCCGCTGGTTGCCCACTTTTATGGGTATTTCTTGATTATATGCTAAATAAGGGGTAGATTATTCATGCCTCCCCTTTTAGACCATACAGGGTAACTTCCTGACATTGCCACGGTATTTGTAAACTGTCATGGTGCTGGTGGGAATGCAGCAGTGAGGACAACCAGAGGTCACTCTCGTCGCCATCTTGGTTTTGGTAGGTTTTGGCTGGCTTCTTTATTGCAACCTGTTTATTTTGTTTTGTTTGAGACAGAGTTTCGCTCTTGTTGCCCAGGCTGGAGTGCAATGATGCAATCTTGGCTCACTGCAACCTTTGCCTCCCGGGTTCAAGTGATTTCTCCCTCAGCCTCCTGAGTAGCTGGGATTACAGGTGCCCACCACCACGTGCAGCTAATTTTTGTATTTTCAGTAGAGATGAGTTTTCGCCATGTTGGCCAGCTGGTCTTGAACTCCTGACCTCAGGTGATCCACCCAGGTCGGCCTCCCAAAGTGCTGGAATTACAGGCATGAGCCACTGCACTCAGCCTATTGCAACCTGTTTCATCAACAAGGTCTTTATGACCTGTACCTTGTGCCGACCTCCTGTCTCATCCTGACTTAGAATGCTTTAACTGTCTGGGAATGCAGCCCAGTAGGTCTCAGTCTCATTTTACCCAGCCCCTATTCAAGATGGAGTTGCTCTGGTTCATACGCCTCTGACACAGGTATATTTCTGGATCTGTACACCGATATATTTCTGGATCTGGCCATTCACATGCAGAACAGAAGAGTATGATGAAGCTTAAAGCCAAGCTTCTCAGTAACTACAAAGGATACCACAGAACTCTAAGACAAAATTAACTAAAAGATTCCAGTTAGACAAGATGTACACATAAAAAATGTTGGTAAATGCTAGCCTCCTTAGTTTTGCAAAATAAAGAAGTTAGTTGTCATTCTCCTTTGTAATTCTGACAAGTTCTACAGACACTAATTGCAAAATAATTGTCTTTATAAACTTTCAACATTAACTCACAGGCAGGGTTTGATTTTTCAACTTGAAGGTTTATTTTGAAAAGCAAAAAAAAAACAGTTTATTTTCCCATGGAAGTTGTCTGGGTTTGCATTCTTAAGTGAAACAATAAACTTGAACTTTTAAAAATTTATTTCAGTGCATAAAGATGTCTTTGACATACATTCCTGTCAGCCTCGGTGATGGGGACCTGGTATTATTAGCAGGGGGCCTGGGAGACCTAAAAGAAGGTGACTTGTTTAGATGACAAGGAAGGGAAGGGGAGTGGGAGGTTATTGGCCTAAATATAGCTAGAAATGACATGTACAACGTTGTAACAATTGGTACGACTGGCACCAACCACTAAGAACGAATGCCAGCTGAAAACAAGTCCCACACCCTTACTTGCACATATCTGTTGCTATCAGCTATGAACATGAAGCAAAATTATCACAAGGAAATAAACATATTCGTAGTGTCGGTTCAGTAGTCTTACATTTCTGGACTTCTTTTTGGCACTAGAGCTGATATAATTTTTCTAAATGTTTTTTAAATCACATTCATAGGATTGGGAATAAGAAAGCTCCAAAAATATCAGCTTTAAAGAGGCATGGCTTGCCTTTGGAGATAGGGATGGAGATGGCAATGAGAATGAGCATTTGAGGGTCAAGGTAACTGGCAGCTGGGTTCCATCCCACAACAGAAAAAGTCTCTTATTGTCTCACTCTCTTTTGTTAAATTGTAATTGTGGATATATATCCAGGACCAGCCTGGGCAACATACTGAGACCTCATCTCCACAAATGAAAAATGAATTAGCCACATGTGTTGGCATGTGCCTGTGGTCCCAGCTACTCAAGAGGCTAAGGCAGGTTGATCACTTGAGCCCAGGAGTTCGAGGCTGCAGTGACCCATGGTCACACCACTGTACTCCAGCCTGAGAGACAGAACAAGACCCTGACTCCCAAAAAAAAAAAAAAAAAAAAGACCATAGCTTTAGTAATAAATGTAACCTATGCGTATGCCGAAAGTGCCAAATGAATTGGGATATTTAATGGCAACAAAGCCCGAAAAGCCTCAAGAAAATAACCTAATGAGCCTAATGACATATTGATAAACCTAACACCTTACTTTCATACTGGGCTGTACAGTTTATAAAGCACTTTCACTTATTTCCTTATTAAAATTATCTTATAAGATCGGTGACATTGGTATTAAATCCCCCCCCCCTTTTTTTTTTTTTTTTGAAATGGAGTCTCGCTCTGTCACCCAGGCTGGAGTGCAGTGGCGCAATCTCGCTCACTGCAACCTCCGCCTCCTGGGTTAAAGCGTAAATCCCATATTTTACTAATGAAGAAAATGAGGCTTGAATTCTGTTCTGTTCTCTTTCCATTTGATTGTAAAAAAAAAAAAAAAAAACTGTCATTTTGCCTTTTTTGTTTTCTGTCGCCCAGGCTGGAGTGCACTGGCGCGATCTCTGCTCACTGCAAGCTCCGCCTCCTGGGTTCATGCCATTCTCCTGCTTCAGCCTCCCGAGTAGCTGGGACTACAGGCGCCCGCCACCATGCCCAGCTAATTTTTTTGTATTTTTAGTAGAGACGGGATTTCACCCTGTTAGCCAGGATGGTCCCAATCTCCTGACCTCGCGATCCACCCACCTCAGCCTCCCATAGTGCTGGGATTACAGGCCTGAGCCACAGCGCCTGGCCCATTCTGCCTTTTTTGTAATAAGACAGTCAACTTAGCTGATTCAGAGAGCCATGAAAATAAACAGAAACTATCTGTAACTGATTTTTTAATGACTTAATATGTCAATTTAGTCAAAATTACTGATTCAGAATCTGCATGTGGACTAATTAAAATGTCACAAGGCCTGTGTTGGAAAAATGGTGCTTAAACTTGCACCACATCTCACCAGCTGCCCCATTTCATCACATAGTCTAGGCTAGAGCTCCACGCTTATAAGCACTTAGGGCCAGTAACATTAGTCACTCCATGTCCTTGTGAAACAGAGGATGATAGCACTGATCATAATACATCCAGGCAGGGTAACAGCTAATTAACAGATGAAAGATGAATAGAAGCTTTAAGGCATTCTGCAAATTTCACCAGGCCAATCTGAAACAATAACAACAAAGTCCTCAGAGATCAATGATTTTCAATACATCAAGCAAGATTTATTCCTTTACCTCCTAAGCTTCTGGCTGCTTACTTCTGGAAGTGGCACTTCTAGAAGCTTCTTTCCTGTAGAATACAAACTCACATATAAAAAATAAGACTAATCAAGTCTCTCAACTCCTCCAACCACCTGGGAAGGTAGGCAGGTGTGGCAGAGTCAAAGAGCATGGACTTCCAGCTCAGATCCCAAGTGTCAGGTTTGTATAACATGACCCAACATGCTACCACTAAAACCTGGCACAAACATAGAGAAGTTTCCTTCTGTTCAGACTCCAAGACAAGCCCCACATTGGCAGGCAGCATGCATTTCTGCTGCCTTGGTCTCCTCTGAGGCAGGCAGACTGAGTTGCAGAGGGAGTGTTGATTTTATAACAGATCCAAATAAGCTATAGGGTCAGGACCCACCTAGTACATTTAAATTAGGCTGAGTGCCAGGTAAGACTTTCGTGGCAGAAGTAATGGGAGAAGCCACGTCCCCAGTCACCAAGTCTTGGAACACACCCAGAAATCCATAAAGCAAAGAGTTTTTTCTTTCTTTCTTTTTGAGACGGAGTCTCGCTCTGTCTCCCAAGCTGGAGTGCAGTGGTGCAATGTTGGTTCACTGCAAGCTCTGCCTCCCGGGTTGACGTCATTCTCCTGCCTCAGCCTCCCGAGTAGCTGGGACTACAGGCGCCCGCCAACCCACCCAGCTAATTTTTTGTATTTTTTAGTAGAGACGGGGTTTCACTGTGTTAGCCAGGATGGTCTCGATCTCCTGACCTCGTGATCCACCCTCCTCGGCCTCCCAGAGTGCTGGGATTACAGGCGTGAGCCACCACACCCGGCCAAAGCAAAGAGTTTCTTAAACTAAAAAGTGATACAGAAACATTACCATAGTTATTTTCCTTATCCTCAAAAACACTGAAAAGTGGAACAGAGCATTATTAACAAGGTAACATCTGTGTCTTTAGGATATGAATGCTCCACATCATGTTCAGATCTTACTTGATAACTATTGATGCTACATAATTTGACAACTAAAATCTGCTGAGCGCTTACTGTATACTAATAACTATAGTGAGAGCATTTTCCAGTTTGATCCTCACAAAACCCTGAGACATAACTGTTATTCCTTTCCTTTTGTGTCCAGAGTTCGTTCCTTCTGGTGGGTTCATGGTCTGGCTGACTTCAAGAATAGAGTTGGGGACCTTCGAGGTGAGTGTTACAGCTCTTAAAAACGGCACAGACCCAAAGAGTGAGGAGCAGCAAGATTTAGTGTGAAGAGCTAAAGAACAAAGCTTCCTGGGGACCCAAGTGAGTTGCGGCTGCTGGCAGGGGGTGGTCAGGTTTTACTACCTTATTTGTCCCCGCCCATGTTCTGCTTCTGTCCCATCAGAGTGCCCTTTATTCAATCCTTCCCACGATTGGCTACTTTTAGACTCCTGCTGATTGGTGCGTTTTACACAGTGCTGATTGGTGCATTTTACTGAGTGCTGATTGATGCATTTTGCAGAGTGCTGATTGATGCATTTTACAATCCTCTTGAAAGAAAAGTTCTCCAAGTCCCCACTCAACCCAGGAGGTCCAGCTGGCTTCACCTCTCACTTTTAGGGTTTAAGAATCTGAGGCTTCAAGGTCACATAACTAGTGATACACTTTGTTCTCTTAATGTTTATACAATATTGCCTCTTTCTTGTTTTCAATGTTTCAGAAAAATACAATACTAAACGTCATATAGTAAGACTGTAACTATATTTACTTATTTTCATGCAGTTTATTAATGCCCTAAATACTTTTCAAAGATGGTATTTACTTACATCCACACAGTGCATCACTAGCCCTAGACTGTTTACCTCCAGAAAAATATATTTTATGTATTACATTTGGAAATTATATCAAGTATCTTTCTACAAAACTCTTATAAGTACAAATTAATTCTATTATTCTAAATCTACCTGTAGCCTTCCCACTCAAAGACTATGAACGTGCTGAGAATGATGTGTCCCAAGTTTTCCATCTGTGGACTGGAAAACCCAATCCAGTCCCCAGAGACAGATGTTATTTTCAGATACAGTAGAAGAGAAACATCTCAATTTCCTTATATGATTTCCAGTTTCTGTGGATAATCAAAGATGCATGTAGAATTGAAATATTCTAATTTCCATTTGCCTTCGTTTTCCCAATTCCACTTTCCACTTCAGCCCTGCCTTGAGTCTTTTGCTTTAATTTAGTCAAGTTGATAGAGAAGTATTCTACAGTGGGAGAAAAAAATAGATAAAGAGGAAGTTTTAGAGAGAGATTAAGAAGAAATTAGACAGTAGTTCAATAAGAGTATTAAGATAGTTTTAAGATAAAATGTATTTACTCCAATAATAATAAGAAACAAGATTAACTTGTCATCATTGTAATAACTAGTAAAAGTGTAGGATTATCATGTGCTGAGTGTTCTAGATAGAGTATCTCACTCGATTCCCAAAACAAACCTGTAAGTTAGATATTATTGTCTCATTTGCTTTGGTGAGACTTCTTCAAACTTTCCTGGCTCTCTAACCTGTGGCTTACTCTCTGAAGGGCTTTACACAGATCTCTATTCCTACTTTTATCTCATCATGGTGTAATTCATTATTTTTTTTCTTTTTTTTTTTTGGCGACAGTTTTATTCTTTTGCCCAGACTGGAGTACAGTGGCAAGATCTCAGCTCACTGCAACCTCCGCCATCCGGTTTCAAGTGATTCTCCTACTTCAGCCTCCCGAGTAGCTGGGATTACAGGTGCATGCCACCACGCCTGGATAATTTTTGTATTTTTAGTAGAGACGGGGTTTCATCATGTTGGCCAGGCTGGTCTCGAACTTCTGACCTCATGATCCACCTGCTTCAGCCTCCCAAAGTACTGGGATTACAAGCGCGAGCCCGTCATTATTTATCAATTAAAGTCTGATACACTGTGACCCCACTGCGCCCAGCCCAATTCATTATTTCTTTATTAAATAAAGCCTGACAGACTGTGAGCTCCATAAAACTAAGAACTGGACCGTCTTTATCACCTTCTCCCCAGATTTTTTCAGGGTTCCAGACCATAGAGTATACTCAGTTAATGCTTGTCAAGCTGCATCCATTAAAAAGAAGAGAAAGAAAAAAAAAAACAGGAGATCCAGAGTACGTTTGGGGAATTTCCAAATTCGAAACATAGTCTGTTTTGCTGTTGTGAGAGAATGGTGGCCTCCAAACAACCTCCTGTTCCTAAATATACTTAATGTCATAAAATAGCATGCATTAACAAAAACTATTTGAATACAATTAATTTTGCTCAACAGTATGTTCTTGGGGCCTGGCACATAGCAGGAACTGAGTACATTCTGGTTTTGTTTTTGGTTTTTGTTTGTTTTTGGAGAGACTGAGTCTCACTCTGTTGCCCAGGCTGGAGTGCAGTGGTGCAATTTCAGCTCACTGCAACCTCCACCTCCCAGGTTCAAGCAATTCTTGTGCCTCAGCCTCCCCAGTAGCTGGGACTACAGGTGTGCACTACTATGCCTGGCTAAGTTTTTGTATTTTAGTAGAGACGGGGTTTTTCACTGTGTTGCCCAGGCTGGTCTCGAACTCCTGAGCTCAGGCTATCCACCCACCTCGGCCTCCCAAAGTGCTGGGATTACAGGCATGAGCCACTACACCTGGCCTGAGTGCATTCTATTTTTAAATGAACATAGCAAGACTAGGGGATAGAGGGCTTCAAGCTATTGATATAAGCTTCACTTTTCTAGCAGGAGAGTTTTTTCACAGTTTATATAATCAAAATACCCAAATGCATGTTGCTGCCCTTGACTACTTCTAGCTGAGGGCCACATGAAAATCATTCCCGTTCCTTTTCCCAACTGTGAGCTACCCATCAGCACAAGTTTTCTCTACTCTCTTTCTCACTTTCCCATTCTCTAGTTATTGTGAAAAACAAAGCAAAGACCTATTCCAAGGAAGCATTTGACACCTCTACCATATCCCCTTCCTCCAGCAGTAATGTTCATTTCCTGGCATGTTCAAGTTACAACCTCTGCTGGTCCTCATGTGTCCAGAATTGGTGGGTTCTTGGTCTCTCTGACTTCAACAATAAAGCCACGGACCCTGGCGGTGAGTGTTACAGTTCTTAAAGATGGTGTGTCCAGAGTTTGTTGCTTCAGACGTTCAGATGTGTCTAGAGCTTCTTCCTTCTGGTTGGTTCGTGGTCTCACTGTCAGGAGTGAAGCTGCAGACCTTTGCAGTGAGTGTCACAGCTCTTAAAGCTGGCATGGACCCAAAGAGTGACTAGCACAAGATTTATTGCAAAGAGCGAAAGAACAAAGCTTCCACAGTGTGCAAAGGGACCCCAGGGTGTTGCCGCTGGTTGGCTAAGGTAGGCCAGCCTGCTTTTATTATTCCCTTATCTGGCCCCACCCACATCCTGCTGATTGGTCCACTTTACAGAGAGCTGATTGGTCCACTTTACAGAGAGCTGATTGGACAGAATGCTGATTGGTGCGTTTACAATCCTTGAGCTAGACACAGAGTGCTAGACAGAAAAGTTCTCCAAGTCCCCACTAGGTTAGCTAGATCCAGAGTTAGCTAGATACAGAGTACCAATTGGTGTATTTACAAACCTTGAGCTAGACACAGAGTGCTGACTGGTGCACATACAATCCTCCAGCTAGATATAAAAGTTCTCCAAGTCCCCATCCAGCTCAGGAGCCCAGCTGGCCTCACCCAGTGGATCCTGCACCGGGGCTGCAGGTGGAGCTGCCCGCCAGTCCTAGCGGCGCCTGCACTCCTCAGCCCTTGGGCTGTTGATGGGACCTCGCGCCACGGTGCCCATCAGGGAGGCTCAAGCTGAGAGGCAGCCCACAGCAGGGTGGGAGCTCAGATATGGTGGGCTGCAGGTCCTGAGCCCTGCCCCGTGGGGAGGTGGCTGAGGCTGGGCAGAATTCGAGCACAGCGCTGGCAGGCCAGCACTGTTGGGGGACCCAGTGCACCCTCTGCAGCTGCTGGCCCGGGTGCTAAGCCCCTTACTGCCCTGGGCCGGCGGTGCCTGCCTGTGGCTCCATGTACAGGGCCCTGAGCCCGTGCCCGCGCCCGACGGAACTCACACTGGCCCACAAGTGCCATGCGCAGCCCCGGATCCCACCTGCACCTCTCCCTCCACACCTCCCTGCAAGCAGAGGGAGGTGGCTCTGGCCTCAGCCAGCCCAGAGAGGGGCTCCCACGGTGCCCTGGTGGGCTGAAGGGCTCCTCAAGCGCAACCAGAGTGGACTCTGAGGCTGAGGAGGTACTGAGGGTGAGGGCTGCTAGCACACTGTCACCTCTCCCTCAGAATACAAATTTGCCATTTGATAATTCAATCCAGTTATAATCAATCTGCATGATGAAAGCTGGAGCTATAGGAGCAATGGCTGCATGTGGATTTCAGATGATCCACCATTCCACACAATAATGAATTGTAGATGTTTTCCTTCAGCCTAAGACACTGTGTTAGCTTCTTAGCACTGATGTCATATCCCTATAGAATAGAGGTAGAGAATTACTATACACACACACACACACACACACACACACACACACTTAGGAAGTCAGTGAGCCTGGGCTGGAGCCTATATTCCAGGCATGCAGTAACTGCAGAAGACACCCTGGGCCTCTTCCTCATGGGAGCAGAGCTATGCCAGTCCCCACACAGTAGGGAGAACAAAACTCTAACTGCTTGCAACCAGAGAAGATAGGATGCCCAGAGCACACAAATGTGGAATGGGAGAGCCTGCACAGAAATTTTTCCAAGGGCTCTATGAGACACAAAATAGGATTTAGAGGATGGCTGCAGGGGACCATCTGCATAAGGGATAATGCTTCTTAACTCATCCACAGCCTGAATTATCTTGGCTTTCTCCTCTTAATCAGAAGGACTCCAAAGGTTTTCCCAAGGGTGATGATGAACTGCCTGCATCATCCAAACCCTCTTCCATTCTGGCTAGGTAAGTTAAGAACACTGGCAAAAATGTTTGGAATCCATCAAACTCTTTGGATTGAAAATCAAAATAAGCCTCTTTAGGTAATGATTTTCTGATTCTAGGTTCTGAGACACCTCCCTTTCTGAATTAGAACAGGACGGAGTCAATGGGCAATAAGTCTGTTATTTGCAAGCTTAACCAAGCTGTGTGGAGCTGAGCTAATTAACAGATCTTATTGTTAGAAAAACTCCAGGCAGGCTTAATTTGTCCAGATAAAGTCAATAATCACTGATATACAGTTCCTTTTAATACAGCAGATAAGTCATAATCTAATTTTGTGGTACATACAAATATCTGTACACTCGTTCTTATCTGAATAATACTACATATGAAATACAATGAGTATGCATCTGACCAAGTTAAAAGCCATTCCTGTTGAACTAATCTTATAGTTTAACAACGTTCTCATTAATAAACCTTGACTAAAGAGGAAAGCTACTCTAACTTAGTGAAATTTCTGAGTTACGAAATATAAAGAATCATTACAAAAATAGGTACTTGTGGCCGGGTGTGGTGGCTCATGCCTGTAATCCCAGCACTTTGGGAGACCAAGACAGGCGGATCACGAGGTCAGGAAATCGAGACCATCCTGGCCAACATGGTGAAACCCTGTCTCTACTAAAAATATAAAAAATTAGCCAGGCATGGTGGTGGGCACCTGTAGTCCCAGCTACTCAGGAGGCTGAGGCAGGAGAATGGCATGAACCTGGGAGGCGGAGCTTGCACTGAGCCTAGATCACGCCACTGCACTCCAGCCCAGGTGACAGAGTGAGACTCTGTCTCAAAAAAAAAAAGTAGGTATTTGCAAAGATTGAAAAGAATGTTGGTAAGTTCTAAGTTATAGATTATCTTGTGTTTAAACAAACAGGTAAGGAAAGAATATAGTCAGCTTTGTGATATCTTAATTTAAATACTGCTTAATACTGTGATATCTTAATTTAAATAAATCAGGTAGCACTTGCAAAGAGTTCAGTGATACTCCCTCAGAAGGAAGGCTGGAGAGAGAGAGAACACTGGCAGCTTGCCTACTATGCACCTGACCCTCAAGGGTATGTACGTATCTAAACTAATCTTCACATATGTAATCAATTCATAAGAAGGCTGCTTCATCATTTAACTATATTGCACAAATATTTGAGTACTTACTTGTGCTAGGCACCATTTTAGACACTGAAAATTCAACAGCAAATCAAAGTCTCTGTTCTCACAGGTATCTGTCAAAGGCAGATCAACATTAAACCAGTAAACAAATCATTGTGAATTTTCTATTGGAGTAAGTTCCAGAAGACAAAGAGTAAAGTGGAATAGAAGAGTGACTAATCCGGCGTTTATCACATCATGATGTAACTCATTATTGCCTACATTCTGATAGACTGTGAGCTAAGGTTGTGAGCTGATAGACTGTAGCACGTTGTCTACACCATCCACACGCTTTTCCATCCAGATCAGATAAGGTAAATTTATCAATTTACACTGGCAAAATCCTTTGGAATTCACCTACCTCCCCATATTAAGAGTCAAAATCAGTCTCTTTAGGAAATGATTTTCTGGATCTGGAGTTGGCAGCAGCTTCCTTTTTGGGCAGGAGAAAGTCAGAACAGGTAGAGGTAGGAAGTGTTACTTTACTAGGAGTTTAAGAAAATGCCTTTCTGATAAATCCACATTTGAGCTGAGACAAGGATGATAAGACTCTAGCCATGCAAAACTTTCAGGTAACAACATTTCAGGGAGAAGGGACAGTGTTTGAGTGAGTGCAGGGAAGAAAGCATGGGATGACATTGTCAAGCCAGTCAGTAGCTGATACAACAGGGACATTTTTGGGCACAGGAAAACGTGGATTTTTTCTGACTGCAATGGGAATATATTGGACAGTGATAAGCAGGTTACTAATATATCAACCACCAGCTGCAGCATCTTATGGCAAAAGGAAAAAGTTTTCTAACACCCAGAACATAAGAAGTCACAAGATAGCACTACTATTTAGGAAATTCCTGCTCTCCAGACCAAGAGTTACCTATTTTCATTTAGTTATAACATCATATATGCATGCACACACACACACAGTCACCCACACCCCATTACATACCACCCTGTTCCCTCCTCCTTTGGTAACTAAAACTATTTTATTACCTTCTGGCAAAGAATACATGAGTTAGGATTTCTCTGAGTTCAAACAGGAAAGTTTTTACATTGCTTTGGTTCACCAGACCTCAGTAGACCCACTTTACATTTTGAGAAAAGCATTATGTCTTCTTCCAGCCTGATAAAATAGTTTACCTCATGCTGTCCTTTGAAGGGAGGGAGAATTTGGCTTTTAAGATGAACACACAGTTCAAAAAATGCTTTTTGAATAATTCCTAAAATCATGCTGTTCTGGGTTATGTGCAAGAAAGTTGTATTTGTTAGTTTAGTAGGCTCCAGAGCTGTGGAATAGAATAATTACTACTTCACACTAATCAATTTGTCATAAGGTACATTGGTACTTGCTGGAATATATTTTCAAGTCATCATTAATTAATTCCCTCTCGAAATCCTAAAATTGCACTGGTGTTCTGGTATATGCTATACAAGATTCACATTTTATTTCATGCAAACTTTTTATCAAAATATCACTCCATAATAGTTATAATAAATGATATTTCAGAGTTATATTTTTATTACCTGTCATTTTTGCTTGATTTTTCCCAACTTTAAATTCATTACTGACATTAATTAAAGATAAAGTAGTCAGTAATTCTGGAAACATCTACAAAATAAAATGGGGTATTTGTATTTTGAAAGCCAATTTCTCAGAATAATTTCAAATTTTTGATATCAGATGAGACTGAATTAACTAGATAACATAACATTATTTTTCAAGCAAAAGCGCAATTCAGACAGACATCTAAAATGAGGTTTTTTTGTTGTTGTTTTGTTTTGTTTGAGACGGAGTTTCACTCTTGTTGCCCAAGCTGGAGTGCAATGGCATGATCTCAGCTCACCACAACCTCTGTCTCCCACATTCAACTGATTCTCCTGCCTCAGCCTTCCGAGTAGCTGGGATTACAGGCATGCACCACCATGCCTGGCAAATTTTGTACTTTTAGTAGAGAGGAGGTTTCTCCATGTTGGTTAGGCTGGTCTCGAACTCCTGACCTCAGATGATCCACCAACCTCAGCCTCCCAAAGTGCTGGGATTACAGGCATGAGCCACCGTGCCCAGCCAAGTTTGTATTCTTTAAGATAAGGCTAATATTGGGCCAGGCTGCAGTGGCTCACACCAGTAATCCCAGCACTTTGGGAGGCTGAGGTGGGCGGATCACGAGGTCAGGAGATTGAGACCATCCTGGCTAACATGGTGAAATCCCATCTCTATTTAAAAACACAAAAAATTAGCTGGGCGTGGTGGCAGGCACCTGTAGTCCCAGCTACTCAGGAGGCTGAGACGGGAGAATGCCGTGAACCCGGGACGCAGAGCTTGCAATGAGCCGAGATGGTGCCACTGCACTCCAGCCTGGGCAACAGAGTGAGACCCCGTCTCAAAAAAAAAAAAAAAAAAGGTAAGGCTAATATTACACATGGGTTATATATAGAGAGAAAGGGAGTGTGAGACTGAGAGAGAATGCGGACTATATAATTCCTGTAGTTATAGTCTACATTTAGAAAATGCGACCAATGGTGGCCATTGAGAGATGAAGTCTTTATTAGTCCATTTTCGCACTGCTATAAAGAAATATCCAAGACTGGGTAATTTATAAAGGAAAGGGGTTTAATTAGCTCACAGTTCTGCATGCCTGGGGAAGCCTCAGGAAACTTACAATCATGGCAGAAGGCAAAGTGGAAGCAGGCACTTTCTTCACAAGGCAGTAGGAGGGAGTGAGGGCAAGCAGCAGAAATGCCAAGACATTTTACAACCATCAGATCTCATGAGAACTCACTCACTATCACGACAACAGCATGGGGAAAACTGCTTTCATGATCCAATCACTTCCCTCCCTCAATACGTGGGGATTACAATTTGTGATGAGATTTGGGTGGGGACACAGAGCCAAACCATATCACAGTGCAACAGGCTAGGGATAAAAGCAAAGATATCAGCATCCTCAAGAAGATCCTTGCTTGATTACACTGTATTGCAGGGAGCAGACATCCTGGTTATGCCAAATTCCTATTAACTCCAGTGGGGATGGCACCAGGTTCAAGAGGCTAAGGAAGAGACCCAGAGCCAGAAGACAAGACATGGAGTTTTATTAGAGGCTTATATGAAGGGGAGAGAGTCCAGTGGTGGCGGGCTGGACAAGAGAACCACCTTGCATACAGTCCAGTGACAGCAGGGTGCACCGGAGAACCACAGCCACTTGCAAAAGGCATGTAGTTTGTGTGTCATTTTCACTTAGCACCCTTTCCCCTAATAACCTCTACCGGCAATCTTCATTCAACCCAAAACTCAGGACCTCCATTATGGGATGGGGGGTTCAGATGTTCCTCACAGAAAAAGAACAAATCTCTTGGTTAGCCAGTCCCAGATCACCTAGCTCAGAACTCACATTCAGGTGCATCTGCCATACAGGGTAATTATCAGCATAAGTGTACATTATTGCTAACAGGCACATTTACTATACAATCCTCGGTTTGGAGGAGCCACTATTCTTGGAAAAAAGTGATTTTCAGTTGTTGTGGGTTTTTTTCCCCCCAGTGAAGAGTGCTCTCTGATGGGCATTTTTCCCAAAGACAAGTACCTGGGAGCCTTTTTTCTAGTTTAGTGCAGGTATTCTCAACAAGAAATTTTTTCTGTTGTAAACGTAAATCTCTTAAGTGAGGAATGAAAACTTAATAAAACTGTTCAATAACAGAATTATCTAAATAGAAAATTGTGAGCTTCCCTTCTCTGGAGGCATTCGACCATTCAGATGCTTAAAATGGAGTCCTACACGAGTGATGGACTAGCTTAGAATGGCGTCCTGAGGAGCCATTTCGAGAATATGGATGAATATCTACACTCTTTATAGTGATAACAGTCCTACTGTGGATATCTGTTTGAATCTGTTAAAAGTTTAGCCTAAAGCTGCCTATTTACATATTTTTAAGGTTTCTTCATACATCATGAACTGCAACCAAACCGGATGTGTGACCAGACTCACCAAGTTTCAAACAATTAAAGGTGGCCATTGTTCAAACTGGGTTCAAATAAGGTGTATTAGGGTTCTCCAAAGGGACAGAACTCATAGGATATATGTGTACATGAAAGAGTTTATTAAGGACAATTGTCTCACATGATCACAAGGCGAAGTCCCATGATAGGACGTCTGCAAGCTGGGGAGCAAGGAAGCCTGTAGTGGCTCAGTCTGAGTCCAAAAGCCTCAAAAGTAGGGAAGCCAGAAGTGTAGCCTTCATTCTGTGGCCAAAGGCCTGAGAGACCCCAGCAAACCACTGTAAGTCCAAAGGCTGAAGAACCTGAACTTTTATGTCAAGGGCAGGAGGAACAAAAGGAAGCGTCCAGCATGGGAGAAAGATGAAAGCAGGAAGACTCAGCAAGCCAGCTCATCCCACCTTCCTCCACCTGTTTTGTTCTAGCCACGCTGGCAGCTGATTGGATGGTGCCCACCCCCATTGAGGGTGGGTCTTCCTCTCCCAGTCCACTGATTCAAATGTCAATCTCTTCCTGCAACACCCTCACAGACACACCCAGAAAGGATACTTTACCAAAGCCATATAGGCATTCTTCAATCCAATCAAGTTGACATTTAATATTTACCATCACATAAGGCAAACATCCAAGTGCAACCATTCTGGCTGTTTCCATACCTTGCTTCTGTTTTCTGTCCATAATTTTCCTTTTTCTGTTCGTAAATCTCCTTCAACCAGTTGGTAGCACTGGAGTGTCTCTGAACTTATTCTGTTTGGGGGCTACCTGATTCTCAAATCATTCTTTGCTCAATTAAACTCTGTTAAATTTAATTTGTCTCAAGTTTTTCTTTTGACAAATACAAATTCAAATTACTCTGGAGCCTTCTCATTAAATGTAATAATAAGTGTCATTTAAGTACTGTTGCACTCTTTCCAAACTCCAAAGGAAATCATTTGCTTTACTGCCCTGTATATAATGCTGGTTTCCTTTCAATTCATTTTTCAATTCTGCTTTTCAAATGGATATCCTGTAGTTCTTTTTACTGTCTTTTGAGATGTGACTTGCACTTCTACCCACTTCATTGAGAATACTGCTGTTCATGACCTATATCTTCTCCATCTTTCTATTGCATTTGATACCAGGGACTCCTTACCTACCCTCTCTTTTTCTACAATACTCTAAGCTCATGAAGAGGGAAACTATATCCTTATATTCCTTTTAATATTATTTTGCTCATAAGAGGTCTCAAAAGATATGTTAAATGGAAAAAAAAAATTGATATCTTCATCCTAGTACTTTAGTTTTAAGCCCCTAGAGGCATTTCCAATTTCTCCCTTCCTTTCCACATACCCCCAAAACCCAATCCATAACCAATGTGTATAAATTTAATTCAAAAATATGTATTTTATGTTTAAACTTACCTTTCTCTTCTCAGAGATGTTTTACAAAGTATAGACATAATTCTCGTCTGAGCTTGGCTGTTCCAACAACTTCTAAATTACATTTCAGACCCCCTGTTCCATCCCCAAAATTGGTCTTAGAGAAGATGAAATCATCTTCAACAAATCAGTTTTCATCACATCATTCCCCACCCCCCAAAAAGAGACCTACTTATTACATTCCCATTCTCTGAACACACTCTGGCCCCACAGGTATAGTCTGTTATCTACTCTTTCTGCAGACTCTAGTGATTGGAATTAGCATTGACCTCACAGGAAATATAAATACAAGGCACTTGGAAGAGCCAAATTGTTTCTTAAACTCAAGGTCAACATGATTAGTTTGATTGATTACTCTTTGTGGTAGGCAGAATTCCAAGATGGCCCCCAAGAGTCTCAGCCCATGGTGTACATGCCCTCTGCAATCCCATCCCCTCAAGTGTGGCTGGGATCTGTGAATATGACAGGTACCACTCTGTGATTAGATTTATGTGGCAAAGGTGAAGGGACTATCCAGGTGTCATTTAGGTCCCTAACAAATTGACTTTCAGTTAATCAAAATGTACATTATCCTAGGTGGGCTTGATCTAATTAGGTCAGACCTTTAAAAGACCATCTAGAGGTAAGAGACAGGAAGCATCAGCAGATGCTCTTCCACTGATCTTGAAGAAGGAAACTGGTATGCTGTGGAGGGGGCAAGGAATGGTAGGCAGTCTGTAGGAGCAGAAGACCTCAGCCCTACAGTCCCAAGAAATTAAATTCTGCCAGCAACTATTGCCCTAGGAATAGGACTGTGAACCTCAGATGAAATTGTATCTTTAGTCAACACCTTGACCACAGCCTGTGAGAAACTGAAAAGAGGACCCAACTAAACTGTTCCCAGACCTCCAACCCACAGAAACTGTGGGATAACAAATGTGTATTGTTTTAAGCTATGAAATTTGTGGTTGTTACACAGCACAAAAAAGGAATACAAACTTTGTCTCCTCTTCCTGACTTGCCAAGACCTTTTTTCTTTTGCCATCTTAACTTCTCTGATTAGATCTTGACTACCTGGAGTCTTGATTTCTTTATACTTGTAGCCTATAGAAACTGCATGTTTGTAACTCACACTGAGCTTGTATGGATTCCCGATTGTGGAAACTGCACGTGTCTGCTTTCTGTGAGCTTCCCTTGGCTCCTCCCTCTTCAGACTATACACTCTCAGCACAACACTGTTTCTCTCAATAGCTGCCTTATGACACCCCTGCCCTGCCACCTGTATCTCTGTCCCCTGAAGGCCCTATCCACAACCCTGTGCAAAGTATTCAAATCCAAACTATGCCTCATCTCAGGCTCAATCAAGTACAGTATCACAGGGCAAAAGACCAAGTCTTCACTGTGGCCAATTTACATCTGGCTGTCATTGAGTTCTCCTCTTTCCTTGAAATCATAATTATCTCTTTAACAAAAATTCAGAGGTCTTTTTTTTTTTTTTTGAGACAGAGTTTTGCTGTTGTTGCCCAGGCTGGAGAGTCCAGTGGCATGATCTCGGCTCACTGCAATCTCCACCTTCTGGTTTCGACCGATTCTCCTGCCTCAGCCCCCTAAGTAACTGGGATTACAGGCACCCACCACACCACACCTAATTTCTGTATTTTTAGTAGAGATAGGGTTTTACCATGTTGGCTAGGTTGGACTCAAACTCCTGACCTCAGGTGATCCACGTGCCTCAGCCTCCCAAAGTGCTGTGATTAGAAGTGTGAGCCACCGCGCACACCCAGCCTCAAAAATTCGGAAGAATTTTTTTTTTTTTTTTTTTTTTGAGACAGAGTCTCGCTCTATCACCCATGCTGGAGTGCAGTGGCGCGATCTCGGCTCACTGAAAGCTCTGCCTCCCAGGTTCACACCATTCTCCTGTCTCAGCCTCCTAAGTAGCTGGGACTACAAGCACCCGCCACCACGCCTGGCTCATTTTTTGTATTTTTAGTAGAGACGGGGTTTCCCCGTGTTCGCCAGGATGGTCTCCATCTCCTGACCTCGTGATCTGCCCCCCTCAGCCTCCCAAAGTGCTGGGATTACAGGCGTGAGCCACCACACCCGGCCAAAAATTCAGAGGATTCTCAAAGGGGAAGCAGGCACTTGGCCTTGGTTACCAGATACATACACCTTGACAGGACCTGGACAGACAGTTTTGTAAATAAAGGCTTTGGTTGGATACAACTGTCCTTCGGTACAATCCTATTGCCAAAGGCCCCAGTGCAGCTGTAGCCTCTTCCCTCTGATTCTCCTGAATGTCAGAGATGTGGGCTGATCACATCTTTGTTCCCTTTGTTCTCCAAATCAGCTTAGTACCAGCCTCAGGTCTCCCTTAGATCCCCACGACCGGGCCAATTCACTGGCGGTCCCAGCTCATGCCTACATGATTCAATTGGAAGTGGCTCTTGCTGCTATGTTGTCCTGTCCTCTTTGAGCTCCATCATATCCCCAAGAAGGGGCACACAGCTGCTTAATCTCACTCAGCATTTGAGCACAAGCTCAAACAGTGCACATCAAAAGAGTTGTCCCTTGGTATCCATGGGGGATTGATTCCAGACTCCCCTCACATACCAAAATCCATGAATGCTTAAATCCTTTATATAAAATGCCATAATATTTGCATATAACCCATCCATATCTTCCTATATATTTTTAATCACCTCTAGATTACTTATAATACTTAATATAATGTAAATCCTATGTAAATAATTGTTGTATTGTTCAGGGGACAATGACAAGAAAAAAAAGTCTGTACATCTTCAATACAGTTCTTTCTTTTTTTTTTTTTCAATTATTTTTGATCTGAGGTTGGTTAAATCTACATATACAGAACCCACAGATACAAAGGGCCAACTGTATATAAGTTACTAGGTGTTTTTCATGTTCTTGTCTAGGTGTACTTATTGTATCGGTTAATTTTATGTGTCAAGTTAATTGGGCCACAAAGGACCCATATATTATTTAAACATTATTCTGGGTGTCTCGGTGAGGATGTTTTTGAATGAGATTAATATTCGAATCAGTAGACTGAGTAAAGCAGATTGCCCTCCCTAATGTGGGTGGCCCACTCTAATCAGCTGAAGGCCTAAATAGAACAAGACACGACAAGAGAGAACTTCTCTGACCTGACTGCCTGGGACACTGGTCTTCTTCTGCCCGCACACTGGAATTGATGCTGCTGGCTCTCCTGGATTCCTAGCTTGCTGACTGCTGATCTTGGTACTTGCCCTGCATAGTCACATGAGACAATTCCTCATAATAAATCAATCAGTTTCTCTCTCTCTCTCTTCCCTGCTCTTTCTCATCTCTTTCTCTCATCTGCCTCTCTTATCTCTCTCTCTCTCTCTCTCTCTCTCTCACTTGCTTCCTTTCTTTCTCTGGACAACCCTGTCTAATATACTTATCAATCTCCCAACTATTTAAGATGGCCCTAAAGAACAGGAACCTTTCACTGTGATTCTCCTGCTTCTTTGTCCTGTCTAGTACCATGCATGCTTTACATGCTGTGAGTGTTGTGTAAATGTTGTTGACTGAATCCCCAGAGAAAGAAAATTTACTGGTGAAATCCCTTACCAACAGCGTGATGTATCGGTATAAGCAATATTGATTGTCATGCCCATTAGTGCTCCCAGCAAGCCAAGGAATTTCCTGAAGACAGATAATTTGAGTGGCCCTGGTCACAAAGAAGAATGAAAAGGAGACAGCCTTTTCTCTCAGCAGAGGGCTTCTGAGTCAGTTCTCCTAAGGAGGAGGCTTCCTCTGTGTTTGCCATCACTTCTAAAATGGCCAGGAAAGATGCAAAGGAGTAAAAAACAGATTGCCACTTGTCAAACAAGAATCAGAGTGAAAATTAAGGAACCAGAGTTTCAGAGACTTTTATTCTATTCAAAGGATAAAACCTCATTTCTTTTTATGTACAAGAATGATAAAGGGAGAGGGAGGCAAAGAATAGCTAGTATAGCCTGGAAAGAGGCTCACTCCAGAAAGCATTGAAAAATCTACAGAACTTGATCAAATGAAAGAAGAAAGAGCCAGGTATGTTAATCTCTAAAGACAGCCTTGCTAAACTGTAACATTTCTCTCTCCATAAATGTTGGAAACAGGGTTACTCAGCCTCAGCTGGGGCCATTTATCAGCCCAGTCAAGAATTCAAGGACAAAATAGGTAAGCCCCTTTAAAAAGATTCGCTATACTTAGCCAGGCTAGCCGATTGATGAGGCATTGGGCTGAATGAAAATCATCCTGACCCTGGGACAATAAAATTGTTATTCCTGCAACTGATTCAAAACTTGGGCTCTCAAACAACCTTCAGGGAGAGCCTGACCTGACCTTATCAGGACTCTGGAGATTTTTCCATTCCCATTTCCAAAATAATGCCATTGATTTCTATAAACAATAAGCAACTGGGATTCCAGGTTAAAAAAGAAACATCGAAGCATCCTGGTGTAAGTGCTGAACCTCTTGCTTCTTGGGAAATGAACGTGAAACTTAAATATAACCTGGAATTGGCACAGAGAATGTTTATAGTTGGAATGTTGATTAAATCCTTCCAAGTCCCACAGGCTCTTATCTACAAAGCAGTAAGTGCCACTTGCTGTGACTCTATAAACACTTGTATTCTCTCCAGTGGTTAGATTGCCTCCTACAAATATGTTACATCAGTTAAGGGGACCAATTGCCTTTTTGTTTTCAGGGTAAGGGGCCATCATTAAGCCCAAGTATACACATAAGGTTCTGAGTGAACTGACACACATTACCTGTTTTCCATCATTTTTTAGCATTTCAGAAAAAAAATCATTAAAAATGGGATAAAACTTGATTGAATATTGTTAACCTCAAAACCAAAGTCAAAATAAAGATTCAGAGAATTGAAAGGAGTATTAACTGCTTCGTGTAAAGGATATAACTATTGAGTATAAACCAGAGTCCTCTAACTCTGTTCTCTTTCAAAATCATTTTGGGGGAAAGTGTTTTTACTGTAGGACAGTACATGTTTAGCAGACGCTGGAAGGGGCTGGGTGTGGTGGCTCACGCCTGTAATGCCAGCACTTTGGGAAGCCGAGGCGGGTGGATCACGAGGTCAGGAGATTGAGACCATCCTGGCTAACACAGCGAAACTTTGACTGTACTAAAAATACAAAAAATTAGCTGGGCGTGGTGGTGGGCGCCTGTAGTCTCAGCTACTCGGGAGGCTGAGGCAGGAGAATGGCGTGAACCCGGGAGGCAGAGCTTGCAGTGAGCTGAGATCACGCCACTGCACTCCAGCCTGGGCGACAGAGCGAGACTCCCTCTCACAAAAAAAAAGAGACACTTGAAGGTTAAAGAAATGGCAGACCTATCGCACTAAATTAACCTATCCATTTAAACCAAAAAGAAACACTAGATGCAGCATTTCTGCATAGACCAATACAAGGTTGTGCTGTCTCAATGTCAGAGCTCTTCTCCACTGGTTGAAAAGAGTTAAACTTCCAATTAATATCAGAAATGTACTTAGGCACCAAGCCACAAGAAAAGTACCAACACATAGCTTAGAATACTGTCCAAAGAGTCCCTGTGATGCCAGGGCATGGTCCCAAGGTGGAGCATGATCTTATTCCAGAAGGAGTATACACACAGCACAAAGAAGAATATAGAGTGTGAGTGTTTCAACAAACTCAATTGGAAAATGTGTATACAGAAAATCTCAAGCTCAAAAGTTCCTCTGGGGCTGGCCAGAATAGAACATAAATCCAAAGATGAAGTGTTGGGCAGGTTTAAGAATGAAGATTAGCAAATGAGAATAAGCTAGGTGAACCCAAAATTGCTACAGCACGTAACTGGAAGAACATATATATATATATATATATATATATATATTTTTTTTTTTTTTTTTTTTTTTTTTTTTGGAGACAGAGTCTCACTCTGTCTCTGAGGCTGGAGTGTAGTGGCTCAATCTCGGCTCACTGCAAGTTCTGCCTCCCCGGTTCACACCATTCTCCTGCCTCAGCCTCCCGAGTAGCTGGGACTACAGGCACCCACCACCACGCCCAGCTAATTTTTATATTTTGTTTAGTAAAGACAGGGTTTCACCATGTTAGACAGGATGGTCTCGATCTCCTGACCTCGTGATCCACCCGCCTCGGCGTCCCAAAGTGATGGGATTACAGGCGTGAGCCACCGCGCCCGGCCTGGAAGAACACATCTTTAACAGCATGAACAGCATTTGAGTCAGATTTGTTTGATTAGAAGGCCCCAGGATAGAAAAAAAGAAAGTACAATTAAAATATTTAGGCCTGCCATTTCTTTAACCTTCAAGTGTCTCTTAAACATGCACTATCATACAGTAAAAACACTTTCCCCCCCAGCATGATTTTGAAAGAGAACAGTTAGAGGACTCACATTTCTCCGTTTTAAGGCTTACTACAAAGCTACAATAATCAAGACTGTGTTATTGAAAGAGTAGTAAACATGGAGGTCAATGGAATCAGATTGAGAGTCAAGAAATAAACCTTCACATTTATAACCTGTTGATTTTTGACAAGGGTGCCAAGATAATTCAGTGGCAGGAAGAATAGTCTTTTCAACAAATGATTCTAGGACAAACGGATTTTCACATACAAAAAAAAAAAAAAAAAAATGAAGTTGGACCCCTACATAACACCATATGCAAAAATTAACTCAAAATGGGTCTTCAACTAAAATATAAAACTATGAAACTGTTTTATTTATTTAAAAAAAATGGGTAAATCTTCATGACCTTGGACGATGCAATGGTTTCTTTAATAGGACACCAAAAATCCAAGCAACAAAAGAAAAAATAAACTGGACTATATCAAAATTTTTAAATGGTGATTCAAAAGACACCATCAAGAAGGTAAAAATAAAACCTACAAAATGGGAAAATATGTATAAATCAAATATCTATTAAGAAACTTATTGCAGATGATATAAAGCACCCTTCTAAGGCAATAATAAAGTGACAACCCAATTTAAAAATGGGTAGAAGATCTAAGTAGAGATTTCTCCAAAGAAGATTTGCAAATAGCCTATAAACACATAAAAAGATGCCCAATATACTTAGTCATTAGAGAAACTGAAGTCAAAATGACCTAAGAGAGGATGATGGCATAGCCAAGCTTGGTTGAGCACACCTAAGAACCCACCCACATGGCCACATACCACTGCACCAGCAAGAAGCACACATCAACCCCCAGCACAACAATGCATGTGCCAATCTTGCGTGGGCCCTGGTTCTGCTTCACCAGCCCCTAGGCAATGTGATTGCAGCCCCAGTCAAAATCCATCCATGAAAAACTCTCTCAACAAACCAGAAGTAAAAGGTAATTTACTCAATCTAATTAAAAAACTGACAAAATCAAAAAGGCTGTAGTAATAATAATAATGAAGCACTGAATGCTTTGCTCTAAGATCAGCAAGAACGCAAAAGTTTTCACTCCATTCACTCCTATTGAACATAATCCTGGCAGTCTAAGCCAAGGCAATAACAATGTAAAACAAAATAAAAGACATGCAAATTAAAAAGAAAATAAAACTGACCCTACTCACAGATGGCATGAAAGTTCATGTAGAAAATCCCAATAATTCCACAAAAATAAATGTCCAAGTACCAGTGAGTGAGTTTACTAAGGTTATAGGATACAAAGTCAAAATTAAAAATTCAATACTGTTTCTACACACTAACAATAAACAATTGAAAACAAGAATTCAGGCCGGGTGTGGTGGCTCACGCCTGTAATCCCAGCAGTTTGCGAGGCCGAGGTGGGTGGTCCACGAGATCAGGAGCTCGAGATCATCCTGGCTAACGTGGTGAAACCCCGTCTCTACTAAAAATACAAAAAAATGAGCCGGGTGTGGTGGCAGGCGCCAGTCGTCCCAGCTACTTGGGAGGCTGAGGCAGGAGAATGGTGTGAACCCGGGACGAGTTGAGATCAAGTAAGCCGAGATCAAGCCACTGCACTCCAGCCTGGGCGACAGAGCGAGACTCTGTCTCAAACAAAAAAAAAAAAAAAGAAAGAAAACAAGAATTCTAAAAGCGATACTATTTACAATAGCTGCCCCCTAAAGTGAAATACTTAGGTAGAAGTCTAACAAGGCATGTAAAGAATCTGTAATGTAAAACATTGATAAAAGAAATCAAAAACTGTAAAACTGATAAAAAGAAATCATAAAAGACTAAAATAAATGGAGAGACATAATGTGTTCAGGAAGTGGAAGATTCAACATAGTTAGCATGTCAGTTCTTCCCAAAATGACCCACAGATTTAATGGATTTCAATCAAAAATCCATGCAGGAAATTTTGTAGATATATACAAGCTGATTCTGAGATTATATGGAAATGGATAAAAGAATATTGAAAAACATTTTGAAAAATAAGAAAAAAGTTGGAAGAGTGACACTCATCTAAGACAGTTTGTATTGGAAAGGGGATATGCACACAGATCAACAGAAAAAAAGAGAGCCCAGAAATAAACCCACAAAAATAAGGCCATTCACCCACATAAAGCATACAATTCAGTAACTTTTAGTATATTCGCAGAGGTGATAATCAATTTTAGAACATTTCATCACCTCAAAAGGAAATGCCACATTAGCAGTCACTGTTCATTGCTCCCCAATTCCACCAGGATGATGAATGGTTTCCTACGTTTCCCCAGGAAAGGGGGAAACCATTCATTTACTTCCTGTCTCTACAGATGCCCACTCTAGACGTTTCCTATAAGTGGAATCATACAATTTACAGAAACATACACCCATGAGATACCACTTCAAACCCACTAGGATGGCTATGGTCAAAAAGATAGATAATAACAAGTGTTATCGAGGATGTAGAGAAATTGGAACTCTACCTCTCTGGTGGGAATACAAAATGGTGCAGCTGCTTTGGAAAACAACATGCATATGCCAATCTTCTTTGACAGTTCCTCAAAAGGTTAAACATAGAGTTAGAACATGACCCAGCAATTCCACTCCTATACACCAAAAAGAAATTAAGGAATATGTCCACAAAAAAGCTTATACATAACTGTTCACAGCAGCATTATTTATAAAAACTGGTAAATGAAAACAATCTAAATGTCCATCAACTGATGAATGAATGAATAAAATATAGTGTATCCATATAATGGAATGTTACATGCTGCAACATGGAAGACCTTTGAAAACAAGCTAAGTGAAAGAAGCCAGCCACAAAAAAACACATTATACAATGCCATTTATAGGAAATGTCCAGAATAGGCAAACCTAGAGAGACACAAAGTAGATTAGTGGTTGTCTAGGGCTGGGGAGGATGGAGAAGATGAGGCTGACTGCTAAGGGATACAGGATTTCTCTGTGGGATGATGAAAATGTTCTAAAATTGTTATAACCCTGTGAATATACTAAAACCCACTGAACTGTACACTTTTAATGAGTAAATTATATGGTATATGAATTATATCACAACAAAGCTGTTACCAAAAACAAAGCCACACACTATTGTGGCTTTATTTCGCTATTACTTTCCTCAATAGATGCATTTTTGGAGTTCCCTTATTTTGAGGGACATACATCATCTTCCAAAATTAACTTTCTCCCCCTTCTACCATATGAAATCATTAGAAGGGGCCACCTATGAAACAAAAAGCAGGCCCTCACCAGACACCAAATCCACCTTGATTATAGATTTCCCAGGCTCCAGAACTGTGAGAAATAAATTTCTGCTGTTTATAAGCTTATATGTATGAGTTTCTAATAAGAGGTGATTGTTGGACTGCACACTCAAAATGGCACAAAAATCTTACTGAGAGAAAGCAAAATGGTTGTAATCAACATTTCTAATCTATATGACCCAATTTCTTTCTTAATTTTTTTTGAGACAGGGTCTTGCTGAGTACAGTACCCAGGCTGAGTACAGTGTCACCATCATGGCTCAATGTAGCCTCAACCTCCCAGGCTTAAATAATCCTCCCACCTCAACTTTCCAAGTAGCTGGGACTACAGGCATGCACCACCATGCCCAGCTAACTTTTTACTTTTGTTGAGACAGGGTCTTGATATATTGCCCAGGCTGGTCTCAAACTCCTGGACTAAAGTGATCCTCTAGCCTTGGCCTCCCAAAGTGCTGGGATTACATCTTTCTTAATTTGTATTGCAATGAGTTAAGATATGCAGGGAGGGAGTTAAATATAGAGTGTATAACTGTGGCTTCTGGGTGGTCCAGGTTTGATATGGAAATTGGGAATATAAAAGAGAGTAAGAACAAAAAACAAACAAGCAAACTCAATTTCTCACCCCTGTATACACCATAAAGACTGAGCTCTAATTAAATATAAGAACTATTTTGCATATCCTTCTAAGGCTTCCAGCGCCTGTGCAATCTGTCCACTTCTCTGTCTTCATATTGGGTCATGTTCCTCTTCCCTCTGGGCCTCTTCTGGAAATCTCTTCCCTGAATATTTTCTCCACTTACTCACTGATAATTCCTACTTGTCCTTCCAATCTCGGTTTTAAAATCATTTCTTCTAGATAATAGTATTGAGATGGGAGAGTTCCCTGGCCCTCCTCACAGGATATGGGACAGGGGTGTGGCTCTCTGTTTGGGCTGGGCCACCACAAGCTCAAATCCCTTACAAGATGGGGAACACACAGATGGGCAAGTGTGGGAACCAAGGTGAGCACTTTTGGGCTCCGACCCCACAGCAGCATCTAGGGGTGGGTGCCTGTGACTCCTGAAGCCCCAGTGTTACTGTGCTCTTTTAGCTCTGCCATTCACAGATGGCTTAAGTGTTGAACAGCTTAGTGGACCCCCTTGGGACCCAAGTCCTTGTTCAGCAGCCAGGAAGAATCAGGTCACACACAGACTTGAAGGATGAATGCAGGGGTTTTATTGAGTGGTGGAGGTGGCTCTCAGTGGGATGGATGAGGATCTGGAAGGCGGAATGGAGTGGGAAGATGATCTTCCCCCTCAAGTTTGGCCATCCAGTGGCTGATCTCTCCAGCTGTCCCCAGCTGAACTCTTCTGGGCATTCAGATGCTCCTTCTCTGCTGAGCCACTCTGCGGTTCATCTGCTCATCTCCTTGTCATCTGCTTCTGGAGCCTGAGGTCTGAGATTTCTATGGGTACAGGATAGGGGGGCGTGGTGGGCCAAAAGACAACTTTTGGGCTTGAAAACAGGAATGGCCGTTCTCATTTAGGGCTGTGGGTTTCCAGGCTTGTGGGTGGGGCCTTTAACAGGGAATTGCCCCTTTTAATAGGGAATTGCCCCCTTCTAACCAGCATTTCCCTGTCTCCTCTTTGTATCAGTATCATACGCTTACTCTTAGCATAACATTGATCATATTATATAATGAAAAGTGAACGATTTTTCAGTGTTTACTAGATGCTAGGCACTGTGCTAAACATTACATATATGAAAACAGCTTCACAGAAATCACATGAGGTAGATGCTATTGATTACCCTACTTCACAGATGAGGGAATTGAGGCTTAGACAGCTTAAACAACTTGCCCAACACCACACAGCAGTAAGTAAGAACATCAAGAGTTGAAGGCAGACCCACCCCCTGAGCCTCTAGGCATCTTGCTCATTTACTTTTCTGTCTCCTCACTTAACAGTAAGCGTCTTAAGAGTCAGGATGGTATTTTGCATACCCTTGCCACATCACTAGCTGCTGTATTATAAATGTTGAATAAATATTTGCTGAATCAATAAATAACTATATTTTCAAATATACACTTAATGTTTTCTTTGTTCATAGACTTTTTTGTTCCTTTCAAAACTTGGGGAATTTCCATATGGCAGCAAATACTCTCGAAAACCAATGACAAACAGGGCAAAATTTTCTAAAGCAATCATTTCAGGGCTCTGGAAATTGATCAAAGGCATACAAAAAATTAAGAAGTGGTTATTGATTGAAAAACCACTCAACTTTAAGTAAGAATAGTGGATATCTCTGGTATCCTGTCCTGGAGCTGCTCCATGGTCACTCTACCAGGGCAGGGAAAGCAGCAAAAAATCAACAGTTTCACTTCCAGAGGGGCATGACTGGGTCCATATCCCATGTATTACTATTATTTTTTTCTAGAGACAGAGTCTTGCTCTGTTGCCAGGCTGGAGTGCAGAAGCACAATCTTGGCTCACAGAAACGTCTGCCTCCAGGGTTCAAGCGATTCTCCTGCCTCAGCCTCCCGAGTAGCTGGAACTACAGGCGCCCCACCATGCCTGGCAAATTTTTGTATTTTTAGTAGAGACAGGGTTTCAAAATGCTGGTCAGACTGGTCTTGAACTCCTAACCTTGTGATCTGCCCACTTCAGCCTCCCAAAGTGCTGGGATTACAGGCATGAGTCACCGCAGTCAGCCTATCTCATGTATTATTAATGCTACCTTCTTATTTTACTACTCCAGGATTTCTCAACCTTGGCACTATTGACTTGAGACCAGTAATTCTTTGTGGCAAGGGGCTGTTCTGTGCATTGTATAAATAGGATGATATTCTGTAATATCTCTGACCTCTACCCACTAGATGCCAGTAGCACCCCTTACCAAGTTGTGAGAACCAAAACTGTTTCCTGACATTTTTATATGTGCTCTGATGAGCAAAACTGCCCCCAGATGAGAATCACAGGTTTCAGTTATTACCTCACACTTTACTGTACAAAAGTTAACTCAAAATGGGCTGGGTGTGGTGGCTCACACCTGTAATCCCAGCACTTTGGGAGGCCGAGGCAGGTGGATCACAAGGTCAGGAGTTCAAGACCACCCTGGCCAAGATGGTGAAACCCCGTCTCTACTACAAATACAAAAATTAGCCACGTGCGGTGGCTGCTATCCCAGCTTCTTGGGAGGCTGTGGCAGGAGAATGGGTTGAACCTGGGCGGCAGAGGTTGCAGTGAGCCGAGGTTGCACCACTGCATTCCATCCTGGCTGATAGAGTGAGACTCAGTCTCAAAAAAAAAAAAAAAAATTAACTCAAAATGTATTATAGACCTAAATGTAAGAGCTAAAGCTAGAAAACTTCTAGAAGGAAACAAGGAGAAAAATCTTTGTGTCCCTGGTTTAAGCAAAGAATTCTTAGATATTATAACAGATATATCATCCATGAGGGATAAGAAATGATGTATTGGACTTCATCATGATTAAAAATTTTCTCATGTCAAAAGTCATCATTAAGAAAATGAAAAACAGAGACTGGGAGAAAATATTTGCAAATTATGTAATTAATAAAGATCTTGTATCCAATGTATAAGAAGAAACATTAAAACTCAAGAATAGAAAAACAAACAACCCAAATTTAAAATAAGCAAAACATTTGAATCAACATTTCACTGAAGATTTATAAATGGTTCATAAGTACATGCAAAATGTTCAACATCATTAGTCATTATGAAGCCAGCCCAACTGTCTCATAGAACTGATGTTTACGGTTTCTTTTAAATAAACATAGAAATTGACCCTCCTAGTCTTATAAGTTATGAAAGTTAAAATTGTCTTATCTGAGTTCCTTTTCCTTTCTGAGGAAACCAACTATCACGTCTCCCAGACAGTATTAAGGAACTAAAACTTACCAGATCATTGCATCTGGACAGTAAGACATAAGACCCCTTGCCCATCATGACTGCCTATCTAACCACCTGCTTTCTGTTGACCAACATCTCTTCCTTAACCTTCTCTAATTCCTGTTTTAGTTTCTTCCCTGCTACATAAATGCCTGATTTTAGTTGGTGAGGAAGATGAATTTGAGACTGACCTTCTGTTCTTCTTGGCTGCAGCACCTGATTAAAGTCTTCTTCCCTGGCAATAATTGTTGTCTTAGTGATCGGCTTTCTATGCAAAGAACATTGGGACCTAGATCAAACCCCTGGCATCAGTAACAATTAGGGAATCAATACCACCATGTGATACCATTATGCACCCACTAGGATGGCTATAATTTTAAAGAACAGATAAGTTTTGGTGTGGATGTGGAAAACCTATAATCCCATTCACTGCTGGTGAAAATGGAAAATAGTGAAGCCTTTTTGAAAAGAGCTTGGCAATTACTTAAACAGTTAAACTCACTAAACATAAACATAAACCTGGCAATTCATGCATAGAAATCTTCCAAAGAGTAAATATCATATGTCTACACAAAGACTTGTAGGGAATATTTATAGCAGCATTATACAGTATAGCCAAAAACAACCCAAATGTTCATTAAGTTGCAAATAAATAAACAAAATGTGGTATATACATATAATGCATACTATTCAGCAATAAAAATCAAACTACTGATACATGTTAAAACATGAAGGAAACTTAACAGCTTTTTGCTAAGTGAAAGAAATCAGATGCAAAAGAAAAACTATTGTATGATTATATTTATATAAAATGTCCAGAAAAAGCAAATCTATAAATTCAGAAAGTGAACAGTTTCCCGGGCCTGGGAATGAGAGGGATAACTGCACATGGACATGACAGAATATTCTGGAATAATGAAACTTCTAAAACAGGATTATTGTGTTGGTTGCACAACTTTGTAAATTTACTACAAATCATTTAATTGTATACCTAAAATGGATTAATTTATGGAATGTAAATTATGCCTCAGTAAAGCTGCAAGGGAAAACAACAGCAAGAAGTAGGCAGTAGAGAAGTTATAGGTGAAATAATATTGGCAATATATTGATAATTGTTGAAGCTGGATAATGGATTATGAGGATCTTTATACTATTCCTTCTACATGTGTTTTTGTTTAAAGTTAAGGATACCGGCCAGGATGGTGGTTCACGCCTGTAATCCCAGCACTTTGGAAGGCTGAAGCAGGAGGATCGTCTGAAATCAGGAGTTTGAGACCAGCCCGGGCAACATGGTGAAATGTCATCTCTATTAAAATTACAAAAATTAGCTGGGTGTAGTGGCACATTCCTGCAGTCTCAACTACTCTGGAGGCTAAAGCAGGAGAATCACTTGGACCCAGGAGGTGGAGGTTGCAGTGAGCCAAGATCGTGCCACTGCACTCCAGCCTGGATGACAGAACAAGACTCTGTCTCAAGACAAACAAACAAACAAAAAAATTAATTTAATTAAATTAAGGATTCCAATAAACACAATTATCAGTATACTTCACGCCCAAAGTAGCCCTATAAATAATTGAGGTTGTAATGTAGACTTCCAAGAAGGCTCAGAATGGTTCTATTTTCCTAAACATTTCGATGTCTATAGGATAATTTACATAATATGATATTAACGACAGCAGAGCTTCCTAAGGAAATCTTAAGTTTCTACTAATGGGTAGATCTTGGCAGGTTCTTCTCTAGAAAAAGCTTGCCAAACTGAAGCATTATTTGAAATTCACTGACTAGGCTGAAGTGTAGCAAACAGCTTCAGCATTCTAACACCCTCTTCTGCTAACTAGTCTGGTACACCCAAAAATGTCTTGTTTTTTCTTTTCCTGAGAGTTCACCTTTTTTTGGAGTTTTGCCTTACAATAAGCTCTACTTTTCTAGAGAATCACTAACCTGGTGGAAAGAACCAGGTTAGTGATTTTGGAATCCTGGTGGAATTTGGATTCAGAACTGGGTCAGATCCAGTTCCAAACTTTACAAGCTGTTTGACCTTCAGCAAATTGACTAATTTGCTTCTTCAACAACAACACAGTATTATTAAACCTGACCCTGCAGAGCTATTGTGACTACTGAATTACATAACCTATATAAAGCACATGGCACGTTGTGGCTATCAAACAAATAATGTATTTATAATCTAAGCCATTTTAAAATTGAGAACTGTGGCCGGGCATGGTGGCTCATGCCTGTAATCCCAGCACTTTGGGAGGCTGAGGTGGGAGGATCACGAGGTCAGGAGTTCAAGACCAGCCTGGCCAATATGGTGAAACTCTGTCTCTACTAACAAATACAAAAATTAGCCAGGGGTGGTGGCGCATGCCTGTAGTCCCAGCTACTCAGGAGGCTGAGGCAGGAGGATCGCTGGAACCCAGGAGGTGGAGGTTGCAGTGAGCCCAGATCAGACCACTGCACTCCACTCTGGATGACAGAGTGAGACTCCATCTCAAAAAAAATTGAGAGCTGTATCTCATAATAACAAAATGTATTGACTACTGTTACAATCTTAATAGACTGTGAAAAATGTCAAGATTTTTTAATCCAACTTTACTGATGATGATGCTGCAATCTAAGGACAGATACCCAAAAATTTAGGGGTAGAATCTGGACTAGAAATTCAAAAATGGAATCCCATGACTTTTGAAGTAAGTTTAGCAAAATGATTAAATGCCAGCTTTTAGTCAGATAGCTTCAGTTTGGTCTCTGGCTTTACCACTTCCCTTAACCTTTGTATGCTTGTTTCCTCATCTGTAAAATTAGAATACTATTAGTAGCTATCCCAAAGTTTTGTTCTGATGATTAAATGAATTAAGCATACCAAGAAGTTAGAAAATCAGAGCCCAATAAATGCTAATTAATGTTAATTTTCTGAATTCTAATATATACTTCTTTATATTCTGTATCTAATAATCAGCTAGTCTTAAAATTGAAAATGTTAATTTTAGTAGCATTTTCTTTTTTCTCATAAAGTTATCTTGAATTCTATTTTTTACAACTGATGGTTAGACTCAAGGAAATATCAAGTTATCAATTTGATATCAACTTGGCTGAGTTCTGTTTCTTCTACACCTTAATATATCAAAAGTTATTAAGATCATGAAGTAAGCTGAAGGCTGGGGTCATATCTTACTCATGTGTATAATTCCAGTACCTAGCAATAACTATATACTGACCTGAAGTATATATAATTTTAGCCAAGGATGCTGCTTTAGAAAAAGAAATAAGATCACAAACACAAAATTAGGTTAATATTTATATAGAATAAGAACAGAAATTACAGCAAATTACTGGAGCTCTGGAGATGTCTTTGAAGTTATCTTTCATTTTCTTTGGAGTTTCAGTGTTAACGACGGAAGCACTTACAGAGAAATACTTCCTGAAAGCAATCTGGCCTCCACTCCCCACTAAGAATACTCTGCAGTGTCCTGCAAGTCCCATCACTCACAGAGACCCAAGCAAGTGAAAGTCCCTGAATTTTAAGCTTCATTTGCTTCACAATGAGTCCACTTCTGCCCATGGCTCCCTCACTCCTCCAAGTCTCTGAAGCAAAGTTACCATCCCATTTCACCATCCTCTTACCCTGCTTCACACTTTTTCATGGCATTTTACATTTTCACAGCACCCGAGAAGTCTTTTTTGTTTTTGTTTTTGTTTTCGTTTTTGAGACGAAGTCTTGCTCTGTCGCCCAGGCTGGAGTGCAGTGGCATAATCTCAGCTCACTGCAGCCTCTGCCTACTGGGCTCCAGCAATTCTCCTGCCTCAGCCTCCTGGGTAGCTGGGATTACAGGCACATGCCATCACACCTGGCTAATTTTTGTATTTGTAGTACAGACAGGGTTTCACCATGTTGACCAGGCTGGTCTCAAACTCCTGACCTCAGGTGATCTACCCGCCTTGGCCTCCCAAAGTGCTGGGATGACAGGCCTGAGCCACCGCGGTACACCGAGATGTTAAGTATTTTTTGTTGTTGTTTATTGCCTGTTTTCCTCCCCTCCCCCCACTGAAATGTGAGCTCTAGTATTAGGGTAGGGTTTGTGTTGTCTCCTATATCACTGGTGTCTAGAACAGTAAGTGACACAGAGTTGGATCTCACAAAATTTGCCGTTTGTTGAGTGAATGAATGAATAAACAAATGAAAATCAGGCTGAAATATTGTCTTACAGCTTGAACTAATTATTTGCCTGAAGTACTTTTCCTTTGGTGGAGTATCTATTATACATGCCTAGAAACAAAAATGGTAACATGATATCTTCACAAATGTGTCTGTTTCTAACATTTTGGAATACATTAATTTAATGTTGGCATTCCAGGCAAAATAATTGCAAATTTAATAAACCTCTTCAAAGAAGACAATCCTAGCAGTCACCTGACATCTTTTTCACACTGAATAAATATTATGATTGAAACTGCAGACACTGATGAATTATACTCATTAATTTATATTTCAGTTTCTTAATCTACTAAATTTACTGGGTTAGTTAATGTAGTTAACAGAATGACTAATAAATAGAATTCAGAAACCATGGTAAACTAGAAAGTGACCAGTGTGGCAGGAAAAATTAAAATACTCTTTCTTTTCAAACTCTATATCCTATCAATTCTCAAATAGAGAAGAATTAATAGTTTATTTCAAAACCCTAAAATAATCATAAACAGCTTGAGCAATTGATAACCAGGAATTAACAAATTCTTCCTAATATGCCTCCTTGTTATAAAACAATAAAGCAAACGCTATTACAATTATTTATCTTTTAGGGATACAATTATCTTTTAGGGATTACAATTATTTATCTTTTAGGGATGCTCTCTTAGGGATAACCCATGCATAACTGTATAAATTTAGCAGATGTGGGAAAATAGTTGTTAGTAGGGCAGATTGCAGATTGCATATCAAAGGAATGCCTTCAAGATATGGATTAACTGTAATTGTCTCAGTATGTCTTGGGATTCATTAGGTTTCTCTGCTTCAAGCTTCCTGATGTCCCCTGTACCTAGATCCATTTGCTGTTCTCTGGGCAGATGCTTCTCTGACTTCCAGCATTTTCTCATCAAGACCAATCTTCTATATTCCCTAAGATTCTGGACTTCCGACCATCTATACATCTAAAGCAGCACCTTCAAGAACTTATATAAATTTTACTTATATAAATTTTCCCTTATTATCATCAGTATATACCAGTAAACAGATGTCTACATGTTCAGAAGAGGATGAGAGACTAAGGACCAGAAATTAATTTTAAAAATCTGGAAAGAAATTCATGCAGTGACTATGTTCATCCTTTGTTCCTTTTTCCTTCTTTCCAGATCAGTTTTTGATTAATTTTTTGATGGAAAAAAATTGATTTTTCCACTAATGGATTACTCAAGGTTATATATTTTTAATGAGTAAATTTCAATAGCTCTGTATTAGCAGCATATCACTAAACTATTTTAGCAGCACCCAGACAGGAATTTTTTCCCAGAGTGAAAGGCAAGGAGTTATTATCCCTTTTCAACTAGATTTTCACTGGATTTTATAAATGTAGGTCATATACTGTATCTCCATTGTAAAACTCAATCATAAGCAACAGCTTAGGCAAGAGGAATTTTCATAAAATAATGATGTAGGTGTTGGTCTAAATCACTCTGTGGGACTTAGCAGGGTGCATCTTTGCACTGTGCTTGGCAGGGAGGATTCAAAGTGCTCCCCCTGCATTCTGGATTTAGTCCATTAGCCTTGACAGCTCCTATACATTATCTGTTTGTACTGAATACATGGGAAAGGTCTGAAGACTGTCCACATATGAACAAAATAAATAACTGAGTCCTATATAACAAACCTTGATAACATCCCTAAAAAAATAAGAGGTCTCCATCCTCAAAATGTCAGCCTCAGGTGACTGAATAAACAAAATTTCCAGATGTTGAAACTGGCCCAGTTGTCTCAGAACTGAAGTTTATGGTTTCTTGGAATAAGCATAGAAATTGATCCTCCCAATCTTAAAACCTGAGAAAGTTACAACTGTCTTATCTGAGTTCCTTTCTCAGGAAACCAACCATCAGTCCTCCCAGATAGTATCAAGGAACTGCAACTTACCAGATCATTGTATCTGGACAATGAGACACTAGACCCCTAACATATCATGATTGCCTAACTGACCACCTGCTCCCTGTAGACTAACTCCTCTTCCTTATGCCTCCCTAAATCCTGTTTTCCCACACATGGTTACAATTTTTTTCTGCTATATAAACCCCTAATTTTAGTCAGTCAGGAATATGGATTTAAGGCTGATCTTGTATCTCCTCTGCTGCAGCACCCTTAAAGCCTTCTTCTCTGGCAATGATAATTGTCTCAGTGGTTGACTTTCTGTGTGGTGAGCAGTAGGACCTAGACTGAACTCCTGGCATTTCAGTAACAATATGTGATTGACATTTTCACATCCATATCATGTATACTTAGTTTAAATGAGTGAAAGACAACTTTGTGGGTTACATAGTGTCCTCCAAAATTTATGTCCACCTGGAACCTGAGAATGTGACCTTATTTAGAAATAGGGTGGGCCAGGCACGGTGACCCATGCCTATAATCCCAGCATTTTGGGAGACCAAGGCAAGCAGATCACAAGGTCAGATCAAGACCATCCTGGCCAACATGATGAAATCCCGTCTCTACTAAAATACAAAAAATTAGCCAGGCATGGTGGTGCATGCCTGTAGTCCCAGCTACTCAGGAGGCTGAGGCAGGGGAATCACGTGGACCTGGGAGGTGGAGGTTGCAGTGAGCCAAGATTGAGCCCCTGCACTCCAGCCTGGCAACAGAGCACGACTCCGTCAAAGAAAGAAAAGAAGAGAAGAGAAGGAAAGAAAGAGGGCCTTAGAGGCTGTAATTAGTTCAGGTGAGGTCACATTGGATTACAGTGGGCCCTAAATTTAACAACTGGTGCCTTTATGAGAAGAAGACATACAGAGAGACTCAGAGGAGAATGCCATGTGAAGACAGAGGCAGAGAGCAATGCCTCTACAAGCCAAGAAATGCCAGGGAGTGCTGGCAACTCCCAGAAGCCAGGAGAGAGGCAAAAAAAAATCTTCCTTAGACCCTTTAGAGGTGATGGATGGTATTTTTGCTCCTTAGCTCAGCTAGGTCTGAGTTCTTGCCTCACAACCAGGAAGAAGTAGGCACATAAACACTTGAAGAGTGAGTGGAGTCGAATTTATTAAGCAAAAGGAAAGTTCTCAGCAAAGAGAGGGGTCCTGAAAGCAGGTTCCCAGTTGCCCCTTTCACAGTTGAATACAAGGGCTTTTTAGAAAAGCTGATAGTGCTGTATAAGGCGTGAATTCCTGGTAGCTCCACCCCCCACCTCAGTGCATGTCGGCCCTTAGCTGCAGGTATGTTTAGGCAAGCCCCCTGGGCAAGTTCCCTTACTTGCACAAAACATCTGAGGCAGGCGCTTGTGAGGTGAGTCGGATGTTCTCTGCAGACCCTTCCCTTGCTCTCTGCCTAAAGCAAGCTGGCTAACTCCTTCAGAAGAGCATGGCCCTACCAACTGCTTGACTGCAGACTTCTAGCCCCCAGAACTGTGAGAATAAATTTCTGTTGACATAGGCCACTCACCTTGTGGTAATTTGTTATGGCAACCCTAGAAAACTAACATAGCAGCCAACATAGAAGATTGCAGAGAAGTTCCCAGGAGGATATGGGAAGGACTTATCCTGAAAACTGACTTTAAAAAAACAAAAATAAACTACAGACTAAGGCCATATGAAATGAAATAAAAACATTTCTTCCCACTGAGATGAGAAAAATATAGATTTCACTCTATTGAGAGGCTTTCTAGACAACATTGGAAGTCAGAGCTGTCTCTACCATCACTTAATTATTCCTTCTCACTTCCCTTACCTAACTGTATTTAAAGAAAATAAAGTTGTGCTACCAATTATTTGTCAAATGGAGACTTGACTTTTGATTCATGGTCTTTAGGATTTTGTTTTCAATGCTAAAGAATAGTCTGTGACTGTAAGGCTGTACCCTAGTGTTCAAATCAGGCCAACTGATTGGCATTGTTTTTTTCAACTTTTTTTTTTTTATGTTGACATTTTCAGAGCAATGCTGCAGTAAAACGTTTCAGAAAGTCAAGAGTTAACCAGGGTTTAGGAAATCAGAAACTAAAATCCTCCCCCAAAATAAGGCAGAAAAACTTAAGGAAAATATAATTAAGGCAAATATATGACCGTGTTTACATATAAATTAGACAGCGTGAAATTGAGGGCTGCTGGCCAAAGGTTAAGGAATTTGTATCTAATTTGTAATCTGTAGTTGGCAGCAAACAGGAAAAACAAAGACAAAACTTCAGACTCCAAGATCCACCCTGCATATCTGCCCAGGGAAGTTTGTCTGCTGATGAATGGCCCTGTTCCAATGCTCTGCATATCCTGTTTCGGTACTTGGAGCACAACCACAAGTTTTAAAAGTCATTTTAGCCATAGAAGATGGTCACAAAGTATTCTGGTGTTGGCTTCTCACAGAGACACAAAAGGGGAGAATTATGTTGTTTTTAGTCATACTGAGCTTTTTTTAATGCTGAAGTACTAAATGGAGATTTCAGAGGAAAAACACAACAAAGAAAAAAGAATCAATAGTAAAAGCCAACTAATGGCTAGCCACTGTAAATGTTTGGTGTGCACAATACACAGCCACAGGAGGGGAAGGAAGGGAGGTTGAAATGCTGATCAGAAGACTTCGGTTCAGCTAAAAGGATCAGAAGTGAGACTGAAAATGAGATGGCAAAGAAAGTACCCATTCAAGTCCATTCACTGTGCTTAGCCCTCTCATATTTCCATCTTCCAAGCCCTACTGAAAAACACAGCCACCAACTTTCTGAAACTTTTGCAGAGGAGAAGGGGAAATATGGGCAGGTTTTATCATGTTTATGCATATTGCAAGAATGGTGGAAAAATGTGTTCTCTTGCTGCAGGTGGGCAGTGATTCAGGTTTGGATGCAACCTAGATTCTATTTTCTTTCTTTCTCAATGTCTGCTCATTAAGTGGAAGGGGCCTGCCTTGTCTCAGGTAAGACTTCAGACCTGGACTTTTGAGTTAATGCTGGAATGAGTTAAGACTTCGGGGAACTGTTGGGAAGACATGATTGGTTTCAAATGTGAGAATGATGTGCTTTGGGTCTGTATCCCCATCCAAATCTCATCTCGAATTGTAATCCCTACATGTCAGAGGAAGGGCCTGGTGACTGATCGTGAATGAGTTCTCACAAGATCTGGTTGTTTTAAAGTGTGTGGCACTACCCACTTGGCTCGCTCTCTCTCCTGCTCCACCATGATAAGATATGCTTGCTTCCCCTTCACCTTCTGCCATAATTGTAAGTTTCCTGAAGCCTCTCAGTCATGCTTCCTGTTAAGCCTGCACAACTGCGAGTCAATTAAACCTATTTTCTTCATAAGTTAGCCCAGTCTAGGGCAGTTCTTTATACCTGTGTGAAAATGGACTGATACATTGCCCATGGCTACTTAGGGCTCCATCTATATTAAAATAATCAAAACGCCATGTTGGTTCAGAGTACAAGCACTTTCTCCACACTGGATCCAGCATCATTTTGAGTCTTTTCTAAATTTTATAGTCTTTTGAGGTTGACTTCCATTCCTGTCTTCCTCCTGGAATAGAATTTCCTCTAATCTGCTAATTCTAGTCAATAAATCTTTTCCTCTGAATGCTGCTCCTCATCAAAAGCAAATCCAGCTTGTTCCATGATGCCTAGACAGATGTCAATCTCTCCTAAAGCCCTCTTTCGGTCTTGTGAACCAACGTTGTTTAAATCTACTGTGCATGTTTTGTTATTGGGTACTAATTGCCTGAGTGCAATCAGGATACCTATTTTGTACCCCAAAATGATGGCCCTCCCATACTGGGGTTAGATGAGTGGTAGTCACACCTAGATTAATTTACTTTGACTAAGCCATAAAGCTTTCCATAGCCTTCCTCCTCTCAGGGTGGGGCTGTTCCCCCAGAGAATTCGCACTCTCATGTGATGGCTACTGCTTTAATCCCTTCAGAAACCTATTATCTTTTCCTATTCTGTTTAATAGCTTTCCACCCACAAAACAAGTGTTATATCTATTTGTAGACAGCGCATGGCTAGACATTCGGCATATGATTGCTATATATTTTTTCATTATAATCAGAGAACTTTCTAAGTATTTGATCATCAACATTTAGAGTTGTACACCACAAAGTCTGATGGCCCAGTAGGGAATAGTTCCTGGAAATTCTTTCCCACGTGAGATCCTTTGTAATAGTTGTATCCTGAAATTCTTGAGGCCACAGACATGAGCATATTACTAGAGTTCCACTCAGTAACTAACAATTGATCCAGTTCATCATTCTATCACCAAAATATCTCCCAGAGTGATGCTACTCAGTTTTGCAGGTTTCATTTGATCTTGTCAGGTTCAAAAAGCAAGAGTAATCTCAGTAAACATATGGCTCCACTCTTTTGGGTATCTGGTATATTGTACTAAAAGAAAATATGGTTCTCTTGCTCTGAGCCTCTCTCAAAGGGCTAGTGTAGTATTGGATTTCCCTCATTTCATAACTCATTTATTCATTCCTGTACCCTCAGCTACTATTTCTCCTCCTCTTTATTTGTCATTACTTTTTACCTAAACTTTTCCACTTTTGGAATGGATGTTAAGTTTAACTGAAGCCATCCTCACCAGCTTAACAAGAATTCTAAACAGAAATAGAGTTATAGTTAAGCATTAATTGGGTTGCACTTTGACCCACTTCCTTGTAATTGAAAGCCATGTAGCACTAGATACTAACTATTTGCATCCCCATTGTTCCTATTTCTGATGTTAGAATCATAAGACTTTTGTTTAAGATAGATAGGATCTCTGACATTAGAAGAGTAAGGTTTTTGTTTAAGAATTGCCTAAGATCATAGGATGTTCCTTCACTTTGTTCTGAATTGTCATGAGACAATTGTCATGTTTTGCATCCTTGCTACTTTGTGACAGCCTCTCTATCTAGGCCTCAGGGGAGAAGTTGCAGCTTGACGCCATGGATGCCAGTCCTCTTAGGTGTCAGAGGGAAGCTGTTCCCTCAAGGAAGGAAAGTGGTGATGACTGTGTTGTGTTTATGGTGCTTGGTGGACAAACATATTTTTACTTGATCTGCCTAAGAATGAATGGGTGTTTGGTGATGGAGAAGGCAGGGACAGGCTTTACTCCATTCAGAGCTTTGAAACCCTTCATCACTTAAGGAGAGAGATATCATTGTCAGAAAGCCGAAAAACCGGGTCATGTAATATCTGATCATTATGTAATATAATGTGGAGTCAAAAGTAAAGGGGTTTTCTCAGGGCGGCGGGGGGGGGGGGGGAAGAATTGCTTAAGATATTTTTCAGATCCTGAATTCCAGTATAACAGCTGACCCAAAATAATTTGAAGACACCCCACAGAGAAACAGAATAAGCATGTGTATTAGTCTGTTTTCATGCTGCTGATAAAGACATATACAAGACTGGGAAATTTACAAAAGAAAGAGGTTTAATTGGACTTACAGTTCCACATGGCTGAGGAAGCCTGACAATCATGATGGAAGGCAAGGAGGAGCAAGTCCTGTCTTAGTTGGATGGCAGCAGGCAAAGAGTGAATGAGGAAGACGCAAAAGCAGAAAACCCTAATAAAACCATCGATCTCATGAGACTTATTCATTACCATGAGAAGAGTATGGAGGAAACCACCCTCATAATTCAGTTATCTCCCACCGGGTCCCTCCCACAACAAGTGGGAATTATGAGAGTACAATTCAAGATGAGATTTGGGTGGGGATACAGAGCCAAACCCTATCAATATGAGAATACAGTTTATCTCCCTGTCCCATGACTTCATCCTACACTCTCCAACCCATCAAAGATCTCTATACTTCTACCCACTCCAAAACCCTATCCCCAAACTCCTTGGGGAGATGGCTTTGTTCATTATTCAGCAGCCCTATGATAAAACGTCTTTCTCTGTTGCAGGCCAGTATCTTAGCACGTTGACTTGCTGTGTGCATTGGACAATGAACATATTACAGTTATACAGCCACTCTGCTGGTCTGGATTATGAGCACAAACACCGGGCTGTCAAGTGTCTCCTCAGTTCATTCTTTCCTGTTTTAGTCCATTTTGTGCTGCTGTAACAGAATACCACTGACTAATTTATAATGAATGAAAATTTATTTTCTCACATTTCTGAAGGCCAAGATCAAGAGGCCAGCATAAGCATAACGTGAGGGTCTTCTTGCTTTGTCATCCTGTGGCAGAAGGGCAAAAAGAGGACAAGAAAGCAAGAGATCAAACTTGCAGCCTCAAGCACTTTTGTAATCAGCATTAATCCACTCATAACGGTGAACGCTTCACGACCTATATACCTCCCTTTAGGTCCCACATCCCAGCCCTGTTATACTGGGAATTAAGTTTGAAACATATGCTTTTTGGGAGACACAGTCAAACCATAGCACCACCCATATATAGGGTAGGATTACATAGGTACAGAGCTAGTAAGCCATTACAACTGCTAAGCAATACCAATGCAGCTGCATTTACTGTCAACTTCAATTTTGCCATATAGGATGAAGGCAAAATCCATTCCATCAGGCCTTCAGGAATTCTGACATAAAAGTTTAAAGATAATGTTACAGTTTCTTGCATAGCAGTCATCCCTGCTTCTGGCATCTGCAGTTGCAGCCCCGGTCCTGGGACTACTGCATCAGGTAGGAAACAAAATAATTGAGGGCATGTAGGAAAGAACTGTATTGTTGTACCAGCATATTCCCCTAGCTCCCTTCCACAAGTTCCATGAAAAGGCAGAGGAATCTATGTAGGTGAAATTACCTGTCTACTGTTTTATAGTACGAGGTAGGGAATTATTCTCAGTCAGACATAATATCCATCCCTCTCTTAGCTCCCCCATCATATTAAATGTGAGCACACACTCATGAAGGTATGTAAGCCAGCCCTTCATGCCTTCATGCCTTTATGCCCCACCCCCATTTTAAACAAGAGTATTCAATAAACCATTACTTTGATAATATGAACATATGTTTACTTGGTTGATCTATGTACTCATTGTTGGACACTATAGGTTGTAAAGTATGATATTTGGTATAAAAAACAAAGTAGCTTGGTGGTCCAAGTTGGCACAGTATCTTCTTTTACAGTCTGATATAGTTTGTATATTTGTCTTCTATTGCAATCTGTATTGTTTGTAGATTCATCCCTTGCCAAATCTCATGTTGGATTGTAATCCCCAGTGCTGGAGGTGAGGCCTGGTGAGAGGTGTTTGGATCTTGAAAGCAGATCCCTCATGGCTTGGTGCTGTCTTTGTGATGGTGAATTCTCACAAAATCTGGTCATCTAAAAGTGTGTGGCACCTCCCTCCCACTCTCTCTTGCTTGCTTCTGCCTTTGCCATGTGAGGTGCCTCCTCCCCCTTCACCTTCTGCCATGATTGTAAGCTTCCTGAGACCTCCCTAGAAGCAGATGCCACTACACTTCCTGTACAGCCTGCAGAACCATGAGCTAATTAAACCTCTTTTCTTTTAGATTGTCCAGCCTGAGGCACTTATTTATAGCAATGCAAGAGTGGCCTAAAACAAAAAATTAGTATCTACGAATGCTACATTGCTATAAAGATACCTGAAAATGTAGAAGCAACTTTGGAATGAGGTAATGAAAAGAGGTTACAAGAGTTTGGAGGGCTCAGAAGAAGAAAGGAAAATGAAAAAATGTGTGGAACTTCTTAAAGACTGGTTAGATGGTTGTGACCAAAATGCTGATAGTCATACAGTCAGTGAAGTCCAGGCCAACAAGGTCTCAGATAAAAATGAGGAACTTATTGGGAACTTGAGCAAAGGTCCCACATGTTATGCTTTAGCAAAGAAGTTGGCTACATTTCATTCAGATCCTCGGGATCTGTGGAAGTTTAAGCATAAGAGTTATGATTTAGAGTATCTGGTAGAAAAAAAATTATGAACAGCAAAGTGTTCAAGATGTGGCCTGGCTGCTTCTAACAGCCTCAGCTCACATACAGGAGGAAAAAAAAAGACTTAAAGATGGAATTTATATTTGAAAGGAAAGCAGAGCATAAAACTTTGGAAATATGCAGCCTAGCCATGTGGCATAGAAAGAGTCAAGCAGGCTATGGAACAACCACTTGCTAGAGAAATTAGCATAACTAAAAGTGAACCAAGAGCTAATATCCAAGACAATGGAGAAAGGCCTCAAAAGCATTTCAGAAACCTTAGTGTGTGCCTCTCTCATGGCAAGCCCAGAGGCCTAAGAGGATGGAATGGTTTTGGACAACAGAATGGTTTTGTAGGCCAGGTCCAGTGACCCACTGCCCAGTGCAGCCTGGGAACACTGATCCCTACATCCCAGCTGCTCCAGCTCCAGCTATGGTTCAAAGGGGGCCAGGTACAGCTCAGGCTGCCACTTTGGAGAACACAAACCATAAGACTTGGCAGCTTGTTGATAAGCTTGCAGGTGCACAGAGTGCAAGAGTGAATAAGGCTTGGTAGTCTCCACCCAGACTTCAGAAGATGTATGGAAAAGCCTGGGTGCACAGACAGAAGGCTGTTGCAGAGGCAGAGCCCCCAGAGAACCTCTACTAGATGCCCCTAAGGAGAAATGTAGGGCTAGAGCCCCCACGCAGATTCCCCAATGGGGATCTGCCTAGTGGAACTGTGAGAAGAAAGTCATCATCCTCTAGACCCAAAAATGGTAGATCCACCAGTAGCTTGGACACTGCACCTGGAAAAGATGCAGGCATTCAACTCCATCTCATGAGAGCAGCTGGGGGGCTGCACCCTACAAAGCCACAAGGTTGCCTGAGGCCTTGGGAGCCCATCCCTTGCACCAGTATGCCCTGGGTACAGGATATGGAGTCAAAGGAAATTATTTTGGAGCTTAAAGATTTAATGATTGCCCTGCTGGGTTTCAAACTTCCATTGGGGCCTGTAACCCTTTTCTTTTGTCCAATTTCTCCCTTTTGGAACAACAACGTTTACCCAATTCCTATATCTCTGTTGTATCATGGAAGTAACTAACTCATTTCTTATTTTACAGGCTCATAGGTGGAAGGGATTTCCCTTGTCTCAGATGAGACTTTGAAATTTGGACTTTTGAATTAACACTGGAATGAGTTAAGACTTTGGGGGACTGTTGGGAAGGCATGATTATATTTTACAATGTAAGAAGGATATGAAATTTAGGAGGGGCCAGGGCAGATTGAAATAGTTTGCATTTTTGTCCCTGCCCAAATCTCACATCAAACTGTATTTGAATCATGGGGGTATATCTCGCATGGCTTGGTGCTATCTTCATGATAGTGAGTGCTTGCACAATCTGGTCATTTAAAAGTGTGTGGCACTCCCCTTCCCTTGACCTCTCCTGCTTGCTCCTGCTTTTACCATGTGATGCGCCTGTTCCCCCTTTGCCTTCTGACGTGATTGTAAGCCTCCTTAGGCCTCCCCAGAAGCATATGCTTCTAGGCTTCCCATACAGTCTGCAGAACCATGAGCCAATTAAGTCTCTTTTCTTATAAATTACCCAGCCTGAGGCATTTCTTTATAGCAAGGCAAGAATGGACCAGTACAGACCTTTTAGTCTTGTTAAAATCACCCCAACTGGCCCATGGAAGTAATGTTTACTATTTTTTGGATAAACAAAGAAATTGACCTTCTCAGTCTTAAAGCTTGAAACTTACATTTGTCTTATCTGAGTTCCTTTCTTGGAAACTGACCCACAGGCCTCCTAGACAGTATCAAGAAGCCAAAACTCACCATATCATCACATCTAGATAGTGAGACACCAGACCTGTCACCCATCGTGACTGGCTAACCAACCACCTGCTTCCTATTGACCAACTCCTCTTCCTTATCTTTCCCTAATTCCTATTTTTTCACATGTGGTTACATTTCCTCCCTGCTATATAAACCCCAAATTTTAGTCAGTTGAGGAGACAGATTTGAGCCCGATCTCCTGTTCTCCTTGGCTACAGCATGCAAATAAAGCCTTCTTCCCTGGCAATACTCCTTGTCTCAGTGATCGTTTTTCTGTGCAGTGAGCAGCATGATCTAGACTGAACATCTGACATTGTGAGCATTTTTTTCTCCCATCAGGTAGGCAAAGTCCAGTCCTAAGTTAGTGTTTATTCTTATCAAGATACAATTACAATCTCTCTGAGATACTGGCACCAGTCCAATGTAGCCTATTTTCCAGCTCTGTGCAGGTCCTTCTCCCTGGGGAGCCTGTCCCACAGCCCTCCACAGTCTCTTGTCTTTCTTGCTGATAGACTGGCCAGTTGTTGTTGACATTTTGTGCCACAGAAGTGTAAAAGGTGTACCTTGATGACCAGACCATCTTTGTATTCCTGCAGCTTCTCCATATTCATTCATTTCATGGACCTAGGTGGCCCCCTCAAGCAAGCACACCAGATTAGGTGGTTTCAATCACTTTCCAGTCTTATAAGGAGGTTCTTCTGATGGGCGTCAAGATTTCCTACTTTAATGCATCATTTATATTCCCATAGTCATTTCCATAGGAGCATACCCTATACAGGAATCTCTCTATTAGTCTAGTTTTTCATTGCCCATCTAACTGACCAAAAAGCCAAACCATTGGCCAATGCCCATGAGCTGACAAAAACCCAAACATAGGGGCTGTTATCATTGTTGAATTCTTCCACCACTGCAAGAAAAACACCATGCTGTTCAGTCCACTAAGGTGATTTGTTCTTGCCTTCTTCAATCATTTGTTTCATCAGTCAATCATAGTGTGGCAGGCCTTCAAACAAGGTAGTGTCTGTCCACCTGGCAGCTGCCATCCATAAACCAAGCAGTGTTTTCTTGGCCAATGAAGACCTGTTCATAGGGCACCACCAGTATGACAGTAACATCCTGCAGTTCCTCTTGTGGTTCCAAAGTCAGTCATAGAGGGAAAAGGGGTATCTGCTCTTAAATGTGATGACTACCTCTTTGCACTCTCCCAAGTAGTATGTTCCCATATAAATCATTTCCATTTTATTATGGAACTATTCTGGGTCTGCATTCCATATTAAAATGTTTCTCTAATATTATCTAAGACATTATGGATATATCAGGATTCCACGTTATTTTATGTCCTTCAGTCATAGGGGCAGTTTTGATTATTGTCAGTGCAAGCTGGTAATTATCTCTCAAAGGGTATATACAATACCACTGCATATGGAAAATTTCTGTTTCTAAATTCCAGCAGTCACTCCTGGTGGCAGTGACAGGCTTTTGCCATAAGCTCTAGTCTGCATAAGTGTGTGTTACAGATGCTTTCAAAATCCTATCTGAGTGCAGATCATAAGGGCCAAAAGGATTGACAGGGCTACCACTTTTTGCAATTCAGACATAGACTGGTTTTGTTGAGGATTCCACTCAAATACGATCTTCTTTCAGGTAGTTCTATGGATAGAATCTAGAAATATTCCCAGACGTGGAATATGTATCCTCCAAAATGCAAGGAAATTGACAAGGTACTGTGATTCTTTCTTAGTTCTCAGGATAGACAACAGCAGCAGCTTATTTTTAGTCATCTGTGGAATGCCAGTGGTGGCTCCTGTCCAGGTTATTACTAAGAATTTTGTCATTTGGGCAGATCTTTGAATCTTTGCTAGAATTATCCATCAGGTTTTTTTGGCAATATGTGCCAGCATTGCATAAAAGTCAGTTTTGCTTATTCTTCTGTTTCTGATATTTTTATATTATTAATATATGTGCATTATTAAACTTGAGACCTGCATCAAGTCTGAATCTCTTCTAATCAAATTATGAAAATAAGCTGGTAATATCAAATAACCCTGTGGCAATACAGTAAATGTAAAATGGGATCCTTCCATGTAAAGCCAAACTACAGTTGTCTCTTTTCTGATAAAGGAAAAAAAGAATTTGCAAGATCAATCACTGAGTATCATTCTCTTTGGCCTACTTTATTTTTGCACTATTGAAACCATATCAAGGACGGTGATGCTACAGGCTGCACATCTTTATTCCAGCCTCAGTAGTATACTTTGAATCTCCATTAGTCACATACTTTTTCATGGGTCACTCAGGGTTATTGTACAGAGAACTTTTGATACCAGCACTCCCGCTTCTAATATTGCCCTTAATTAAAGCAGTAAGCTCTTTATTGTCCAGCAGGTATTCTATACTATTTCAGATTAACAACCTGTATGGGCTCAGGCAATTCTATAGATTCCCATTTGGAATGTCCAATTAATACTAGCTGAAAGATAACCTACATGCCTTCTGTTTTACAGTACTAGGTAGACAAGTGTTCCCCAGTCAAACATAATATTTACTCCGATAATACATTCAGGGAAAGCAGACACAATCACTTCACATAAAGTACATTTGAATATTCTAATTTTTATCCAAACTTTCACCTAAATCCCATCAACCACTGCATCTCCATATACTTCAGTCTAACTGTAGCCCTATTAGAAATTCGCCAAACGGTTCTGGAATCATAGTGCATTTGACTCCCATATCAAGGAGTCCCAGGAAACTTTCTTTTCTACTTACTGGCCATTTTACCCATGTAAGTGTATGCAGGGGTTGCACAAGAACACCCTCATTCCTTTATGAATCTTCATCCTGGTTAATTGGCCAGACCATCACCCCCAGCAATTAAAAGTCAGGTTTCTCATTATCACCTTTGCTTTCTAACTTTTTAAATTCTTTAAAACTAAGTAAATAGAGTGGTTTTATTTATGGCTTTTCAATGCTGGGGTCCATCCCATATGTCCACCCAGCTTCCCACAGTGCTGCTTCAAGACCTTATTTCAACCCCATCAATGTTTGCTTTATTCATGCTACTTAATAATAACCATCTAAATTTTTTCACCCTGCTAGGAAGAGTCCCTTGAATCTCCCCTTTGTCTTTGCCTCATTCTTTTGCGAATTGCTCTTTTTCAGCAACTGTAGACCCATAAGGCAAAGCTGAGACAACAAACCTGACAAGGCCCACCTCCAGACCATTGCTTGATTTTACAGCAGTAAGGTTACATAGGGTGCCCGCACAAAAGAGCTTCCCTTAATCACTGCATTTACCACGACCTGGTTATGAGACATATTAAGTGGATGAGCATCCTGATCATCAAAAAGTCAATCTAGCATGGCTTGCATGCACAACATATTGACCACTTCATCTGTGGAGTTCTATTTAGCACTTAAAGGAGGAGGAGGAGAATTCATATGCTCAGAAGGATTCCACTCAGTCCTCCATGCAATCAGTCTCCTTGGAAATAACATGCTATGTGTCTGAATCATATACATGCTATGTGTCTGAATCAATAACATGCTATGTATCTGACACATCTGTGATTAGTCAATAGTTATGTGTCAACCCAAACATGCTTTCATTCTGCAGAATTCAAAAGCAAGGAGAGTGACTTGCCCCTAAATTGGCCACTCTCACAATCCATTTTAGTAAAAGTTTCTTAGGAAGTTATTGATACTAATCCACAAAATGAGACAACTCCTTCACGCTATACCCTCTGCTTTCAGCAGTTTCTTGGTTTGGCCTTCCTCTCCCACTTGGACTGCTTTCTTGGTAAACAGAGATTGCGGAGGTTCTATCTCTTGTCCCAGCATAAATTATCCCTTTGGTGGTGGCCCTGAGGCTTAGTAGCTAAAAACTGATACAGCGTGGTCCAGGGCCCCAAGTGAACAAGAGCAGAAATTCACCATAAACCATATTGTTAGCATAAACTACCTGATGTGGCCCAAAGCCTCAGATATACAAAGACACTCTGATCAAGCAGGATATTACAAAGGCTTAAGGGTTATCTCCTAGGAGTTGGGTGAAGGGCCAGTCCTTAACATTTTAAAACACCACATAACACTCTCAATAATTGTAGGAAAAAAAATCATCTAATACCAATGAATGATTCAAAAACAAATTTACAAACTAGGAAGAGAAGGGAATTCCCTTAGTCTAAGAAATCATATATACTATAAATGGATGTTTTAAATCATAGTTAATGATTAAACCTTAAAAGCATGCCCTTTAAAATCAGGAACAAGTCAAGTTTCTCAGTATCATTTCTGCCTTCCAACATGACTATACATCACCCAGATAAACTCACATATGAAGTTAAAAGCAAAGACTAGAAAGAAGCAAAACTATAATTATCTAAAGATAAACATTTTTATTCAGAAAGCCACAGAATTCACAGAAAATTCTGTAGAACAATGAATAATTTAGCCAGTTTACTAAATATAAGATTTATGTACAAAATGCAATCATTTTCATATGCATAGTTAGGTAATGCAGTTTTAAATAATATTCTGTTTAATAACAGAAGATTCTGAAAGATACCTATAAATAATTCTAAGAAACAATATACAACCTTCACATTTAAGAAATATTTCATGGTGGCTCAGAACTGTAATCCCAGCACTTTGAGAGGCCACATTGGGCGGATCACTAGGTCAGGAGATTGAGACTATCCAGCATAATACAGTGAAACCTCATCTCTACTAAAAATACAAAAAATTAGCCAGGCGTGGTGGCACGCACCTGTAATTCCTGCTACTTGGGAGGCTGAAGCAGGAGAATCGCTTGAACCCAGGAGGCAGAGGTTGCAGTGAGCTGAGATCACGCCACTGCACTCCAGCCTGGCAACAGAGCGAGACTCCGTCTCAAAAAACAAAAAAACAAAACAAAAAAAGTATTGGGCACTTACTGTGGATACTGCAAAAAAACAAACAAACAAATCAAACAAACAATAAAAACAAGAGACCAAAGGTCCAGCTTTCATGGGCCCTTCTTATGTTATAGTCATGGAAGACAGATGATAGATAAAATTAGTAAATGAGTGTATGTTATACTAGAAGATGATAAATGCTATGGAGAAAAATAAAGCAGGAAACTGGTATAGGGAAAGCTGGGGGCAGGAACTGCAATTTTGTTTTGATATTCAGGGAAGAACACATTGAGAAGATGATACTTTAAACAAAAACTTGAAGGAGGTGAGAGAGAATGTCCTGTGGATATATGGGGGAAGAGAATTTCAGGCAAGTGGTAAAGCAAGTGCAAAATACCTGAGGTCAGGGCATGCTTGGCAGGCTTCAGCGTAACAAGACAGAGTGAGCAAGAGGTAAGCAGTAGGAGACTGGATCAAAGAAGTCATAAGCAGCTAGATGGTTGGGTCCTTGCAGGACTTTAAAAGCCTTTGAATTTTACTCTGAGTGTGACAGAGAACCACTGAAGAGTTCTGAACAGAAGAGTGATTTGATTTAAATTTTTAACAGAGTCACTCTGGTTGCTATATATATTAAACTGTTCTCATGCTGCTATGAAGAAATCCCTGAGACTGGGTAATTTATAAAGAAAAGAGGTTTAATTGACTCACAGTTCCTCATGGCTGGGGAGTCCTCAGGAAACTCACAATCATGGCAGAAGGGGAAGCCAACACATTCTTCTTCACATGGCGGCAGCAAGGAGAAGTGAGGAGTGAAGAGGCAGAAAAGCCCCTTATAAAACCATCAGATGCTGTGAGAACTCACTCACTATCATGAGAACAGCACTGAGATAACTGCCCCCTAATTTAATTACCTCCCACGGGGGTCCCTCCCGTGACACATGCTTATTATGGGAACTACAATTCAAGATGAGATTTTGGTGGGGACACAGCCAAACCGTATCACTATAATAAAAACTTGCCTATAAGGGTGCAGCGTGGAAGTAAGAAGTCAGAAGTCTTGTTACAGGAGAGGTGATGGAGGTTTGAACCCAGTAGAAACCAAGAAATGAGGTAGTAGCTGCAGGGACGAGAGAGATGCAGAAATTTTTGTGTATGTATGCATGCTTTTATTTGTTTCAAGAACTGAAATGCGAGAAACTCCTGCACATTTATGTGCTTGAGTACATGAAAGCAAATGGCATTACATGAAGTATATGGCTCAGATTTATACAGAAGCACAGATGGTCATTTTATAGTAGCCAGGAGGGAACACAGGGTACAGGGGCATAGACGCCAATAGGTAGTGGATGTGGCAGGAGCTTGTGGAAGTTCTATTTTGCTATGTCCCCAGTAAAATAAGAAGCAGTTCATCAGATGATAGTGAGGAGCGTGGGTGAGGTGTTGGAGTTTTGAGAAGAGAAAGTGTAAAACAGTCACAGTAGAGTAAGAAATAGACAAGGGAAACAAGACTGTCAGACAGCATGAAAGATCCATTGACACTAAGGATGAACTTAAAGTGAGACCAGTAAGCATGCTACGTATTTTTCTTCTGCTGTGATGATGCAAAATAGAAGGACAGTTGGACTTCACCATGATCAAAGTTCTGCCAAGCAAGTAATCACCGCAGGAGAGGGGAAAGGGTGTTGAGGGTGTATGTGAGGAAATGGCTATAATGATTGATGATCGAATTTAAACTGTGGGAAGAGTCAAAAGCACATGAGCGTGAATCAGGGATACTGAAAAGTTGCACCGGGCAGTGGATTGTAGATCCTGGAGTTTGTTCAGGTGGTGAGACTAAAATGAGCAAGACAGGAGGACAAGGCAAACACAGGGTGGAATGTTTGAACTCGCAATTATGAAAAGGTGATGGAAATTCTGTGCTATGACCATGTGAGTGGCTGAAACAGGCTGAAGGGGAGGAATTGAAGAAATTCATCGCCATGGTGATAGAATAATCATTTATTTGGATATTACAATTACCAAGAACTAAGGCAGGAATGTTAGGGAGGGAGTTGTTTTTTTGTTTTTTGTTTTTTGTGTTGTTTTTTTTTTTTTTTTTGAGATGGAGTCTTGCTCTGTTGCCCAGGCTGGAGTACAGTGGTGCAATCTTGGCTCACTGCAAACTCCACTTCCTGGGTTCACGCCATTCTCCTGCCTCAGCCTCTCAAATAGTGGGGACTACGGTCGCCCGCCACCACGCCCGGCTAATTTTTGTATTTTTAGTAGAGACGGGGTTTCATCACATTAGCCAGGATGATCTCCATCTCCTGACCTCATGATCCGCCTGTCTAGGCCTCCCAAAGTGCTGGGATTACAGGCGTGAGTCATCACGCCTGGCCCAGGAATGTTGTTCAAAAGACTGACAGTATAAATACAATGTACTGGTACTATGTACCCATAAAAATTAAAATTTTTAATTAAGAAAAAAGGCTGGGCTGGGCGCGGTGACTCACGCCTGTAATCCCAGCACTTTGGGAGGCCGAGGCGGGTAGATCACGAGGTCAGGAGATCGAGACCATCCTGGCTAACACGGTGAAACCCCATCTCTACTAAAAAATACAAAAAATTAGCCGGGTGTGGAGGAGGGCACCTGTAGTCCCAGCTGCTGGGGAGGCTGAGGCAGGAGAATGGCGTGAACCTGGGAGGCAGAGCTTGCAGTAAGCCGAGATCGCGCCACTGCACTCCAGCCTGGGCAACAGAGCAAGACTCCATCTCAAAAAAAAAAAAAAAAAGAAAAGAAAAAAGGCTGGCATTGACAAAAATCATTGAGAAATAGGGACAATGAAGTGGGAGAAAGCAGACAACTCAACAGTGGGGACAGTGGGAGTGATGGTCTGTTAGGACATTCAGACCTTATAGAGTCTAAGTAGGAGAGAGGGAGAAGGGTCTCACAGCAATGACAAAACACTGAGGAGGATGCATATCCCACCTCCATGGCTCCTGATATAAGAGGTGTAGGACATTAAAACGGTCCTCCCCACAGCCCCAGAGTCAAAGCCGGTTCCCAGCCCAGTCCCGTCCCGCAGCAGCCTGCCTCGTCTTTCCTTTCAACATGACAGATGCCGCTGTGTCCTTTGCCAAGGACTTCCTGGCAGGTGGAGTGGCCGCAGCCATGTCCAAGATGGCGGTAGCGCCCATTGAGCAGGTCAAGCTGCTGCTGCAGGTGCAGCATGCCAGCAAACAGATCACTGCAGATAAGCAATACAAGGGCATCACAGAATGTGTGGTCCACATATCCAAGGAGCAGGGAGTCCTGTCCTTCTGGCGCAGTAACCTGGCCAATGTCATCAGATACTTCCCCACCCAGGCTTTCAACTTTACCTTCAAAGATAAATACAAGCAGATCTTCCTGGGTGATGTGGACAAGAGGACCCAGTTTTGGCACTACTTTGCAGGGAATATGGCATCAGGTGGTGCCACTGGGGCCACATCCTTGTGTTTTGTGTACCCTCTTGATTTTGCCCTTACTCATCTAGCGCCGATGTGGGTAAAGCTGGAGATGAAAGGGAATTCCGAGGCCTCGGTGACTGCCTGGTTAAGATCTACAAATCTAATGGGATTAAGCGCCTGTACCAAGGCTTTAACGTGTCTGTGCAGGGTATTATCATCTACCTAGCTGCCTACTTCTGTATCTATGACACTGCAAAGGGAATGTTTCCGGATCCCAAGAACATGCCCATCGTCATCAGCTGGATGATCACAGAGACTGTCACTGCTGTTGCTGGGTTGCCTTCCTATCCATTGGACACCATTCGCCACCGCATGATGATGCAGTCAGGGCGCAAAGGAACTGATATCATGCACACAGACATGCTTGACTGCTGGAGGAAGAGTGCTCGTGATGTAGGAGGCAAAGCTTTCTTCAAGGGAGTATGATCCAATATTCTCAGAGGCACAGATGGTGCTTTTGTGCTTGTCTTGTATAATGAAATCAAGAAGTACACAAAAGCTGTTTTCTAGGATTTTTCTCCCCGTGAACAGGCATGTTGTATTATATAACATGTCTTGAGCATTCTTGACAGACTCCTGGCTGTCAATTTATCAATGGAAACTATTTGCTGGTTGAAAATGAGAAGCAATAATGTTCATCTGACCAGATTTCTCTTAAAGCCATTTCCATGATGGTGAGGATGGGACTCATTTTTTTTTTTAATTTCAGTTACTCTTGACAAACAACAAATTTGGAGAAATAAAAATATCTAAAATAAAAGAAGGCCCTTACTTGAGCAGGAACAAAGCTGTGTGCACAAAGTAATTTTAAAAGAACATGAACTAGGGCTGGGCGTGGTGTTTCAAGCCTGTAATCCCAGCATTTTGGCAGGCCGAGGCAGGAGGATCACTTGAGCCCAGGAGTTTGAGAACAGCCTGGGCAACAAAGTGAGACTCCCGCCTCTACAAAAATTTAATTTTTTTTAACTCAAAAGAACATGGACTGCAGAATTATATACAAAAATAAATTTTAAAAGAAAACAAAAAACAAGTTAATTTTTTAACAATGAGAGAATGAATAAGTATATGGATTGGTCTTATAATGGAATACTATACAACACCAAAAATAAGCTGAGCTATGATGATCTAACATGATTATGTAAATGAGCTATTATCATGTAACACGGACAAATTCTGCAAAAATAATTTGAGTGAAAAAGGTAGGTGGCATAAGAATGCCCCAGCATGATACAATTTATATTATACTGTGTGTACAAGGGTTGCTTATGAATTGCATAGAGAAATATATATCTGTTGCAAAATTATTTCTAATTATTTACTAATTGTTTACCTTTGGGAATGCTAAATAAATTCAAGATCATTAATTACAGAAATAAAAGGTGAGTGACTGGATCAGGGAAATATATAACCAGGGTGAAATGAGAGGGACCTGAAATGAGCAATCTGTTATTTATTTTTTTGTTTTGTCGTTTGTTTTGAGACACAGTCTCACTCTGTCGCCCAGGCTGGAGAGCAATGGTGCGATCTCGGCTCACTGAAACCTCCGCCTCCTGGGCTCAAGCAATTCTCCTGCCTCAACCTCCCGAGTAGCTGGGACTACAGGCGCATACTACCACATCTGGGTAATTTTTTGTATTTTAGTAGAGATGGGGTTTCACTGTGTTGCCCAGGCTGGTTGCGAACTCCTAAGCTCAGGCAATCCTCCTGCCTCAGCCTCCCAAAGTGCTGGGATTACAGGCGTAAGCCACCGTGCCCAGCCCAGCAATCCATTATTTCTTAGGCTGTGTGGTAGATACAGGGGTATTCATTTTATAATTCACTATAGTTTTTGAATTACTGAAGTAAGTGCTAATTATAAAAGATAAAGACTGTGTAATACTTTTAGTGTCTATGGTGTTTTCAAATAAATTATCTCAGTTGATTTGCAAGGTAAACTTGTGAGATAGTGAAGGTAGTTGTTATTAACATTTTCATTTCATAAAGGAGGAAACACCCAAGGCTAAAAAAAATTCTACAAGTAATAAACAAACGAGAAGCAGGGTTAGAACGAAGCTGTTTGGGGTCCGAATCATCATGCCTCCTTAGATATGCTAATATTTGGTCAGTGAGACTGTAGTCATATCAGAATCAGGGGTACAACCATCCTAGTTTATCCTTTTTTCGCCCTTGAGTTAAATCATATTGTGTTAAATCAAATTGAGATAAATATATTTATGGCGGCGCTGCTGCTGTGTCCAAGGTTATGAAATGCCTTTCTTCTTCATAGTTTTCTGAAATTTTATATATTGTCAATTCCTCTCCAGCATCATAAAACAATGTAGAAGGTATCAGTTATTATTCAGAACCATGGAGTCAATTTTTTTTCTATAGAAATAGAAACTCTCTGTAGCTACTCAAGTGAAAAGAGGTAGGGGCATCAGAAAATCTGGGCAATCAGAAACCTGAATTGTATTTTCACTTGTCTTCTTCACTTTGGCTTTGGATTTACACTGGACTTTCTATAAGTCATTTTGTATATCTCTGTCTCACTCTATACAACTGGGACAGAAATACAGACAGTTGACAACTTTAAGCACTCAAATAAAAAACTATGCATGATCACAAAGCATATCAACATACCTCACATAGCCCTTTGCATGTAGCAGCCATTTGCTTTGCTGATAATAAAAGAGTATTAGAAAGAGTTAATTTACACTAGCATGTAATAAATCTCCTCAATCACCTCACCTCACGCTATCTTTTTTTTCTTTTTTTTTTTTTTTTTTTTTTTGAGATGGAGTCTCATGCTTTAGCTCAGGCTGGAGTGTAGTGGCGTGATCTCGGCTCAGTGCAACCTCCGCCTCCTGGGTTCAAGCGATTCTCCTGCCTCAGCCTCCTGAGTAGCTGGGATTACAGGTGCCCACCACCATGCCCAGCAAATATTTGTATTTTTAGTACAGACAGGGTTTTGCCAAGTTTCCCAGGCTGGTCTTGAACTCCTGAGCTCAGGCCTCCGAGCCGACCTCTGATCCAACCACCTCGGTCTCCCAAAGTGCTGGGATTAAGAGCGTGAGCCACTGCGCCCAGTTTCATGTTATACTTCTATAAAGATAGGCCAGTCATTATGTAAGGTAGTATGTATAGTAATTAACTGTACAGGGTATACTGAGCTTGGTTTCTGACTTATAAAATAAGAATACTACTACTTACTTCTTAAGAGTTGTGATGATTAAAGGAGATAATGTATATAAAACACTTGGCACAGTACTGGTTGGGCTCAGTAAAAGTTGGCTGTTTTCATTATTGCACATAATCACCATATTGATTAATACTCTTACTGGACCTTTGGCCTGGTCCTATCAGATTCCGGATTTTGAGAGTATTTGCTGTAGAACTGTCTTCCCTGCACCACTTTCCTAGAAATTGCCACTCCTCACCCCATCTACATGATGACAGCAAAACCTGTCATGTTTCTAACACATGTCACTGTCCGTGCCACAGTTGGTCCAGGGGTTAACACCTTACCCATGCCGCTTTGATCATTTATTCCTGGAAGCTGTGGGACTTGAGAGGAGAGCAGGGAGCAAAAAGAAGAAAACAAGAGAAAGAAAGAAAATGCAAGAGTGAAAACCCGAAGACTAGTCTCTGTCTTAGTTACTGTACCTCCTACATATAAGACTAAGACCATCTTAGTGATCATGCTTCCTGCCCTGTGGACCACCAGGTGGAGGGGAGGAAAATAAGGCAGAAAGAAAGAAGCACAGAAGAAAGATGTGGAGAATGGCAGTCTTATTCAGATCCCTAGCTGCAGGTTATTACCAAAAGGCAGTCGCACTCCTGCCTTTGAATACTGTGAGAAGACATCCAAGCATTGTCCTCCTTTACTTAGCTTAGCCAAGTTTAATTATGGAACTTGCAACAACAACTAAAGTCTTAACTAATACCCATTTTTTAATCCCTTCTTCACCATGTAATGGAAATATAGTCTGTCCCCAAAGTCAACCCCCACATATCCTCCTAAAGTCTTCTGTCATCACATCAGATCAATTCCTGGCCTCTCAACCCTCAAGGATAGATCCCTGCCCTCTTCCCCCACTCCTGTTATTCTGAGCATCAATCCTTCCTTCTAATTGCCCTGACAGCTGGTCAGGAAGAACTGCTGAGCAGAACAAATCAGAAATGGCTGAAACCACAAATCCAACAAGTTGGATAACAATCATCTCTCAGAATATATGTCAGTTTGCAAAGCAGGTCAGGGCATGTGGGTACATTCAACCCAGCTAGAGAAGCTAAGTTCATAATCTGAGCCACCATGGCCAGAAAAAGGGAAGAGAAAAGGAGGACAGAGCAAGGTATTTAACCCCTATGAGTTTTCATGTTCTCTTCTGTAAGATGAAGATAACACTCTTGATTTTCAGGGTTATTATAAGGATTGGAATAATGTACATAAATGTCTGGAATGTGGCTGATGCACAATTAATGGTACTTTTTATTAGCAGGTCTATTGTTAAGCCTATAAATGCTCTGAAGCAACAATATCAACTGAAAACATACAGGATGTATTTAGCAACATCCTCTCAGTCCACTTGAAAGGTACAAGAAAGGTACTTAATGCATTTTTAGGAACAAATGCTTCTTTACTTTAGCCTGTTAGCATTGCAGCCTAGCTCTTCCTACAGTAATCAGTATTCAGAGGTCATAATGCTAGAAACTATCTACAGATGTTCCTTGATTTCATCAGTGCAAGGTGCCTGAAATTTGAGTTTTAATGCCTAATAGAATTTAGCCTTACGGAATCAGAAATTGGCTGGACCTGATTCCCTTAAAAGTGCCATTGCATTCAAATAGGCTCACTGCTCGGCATTGCCTCCACTTTCAATAAAATGAATCTTTTAAAAAACTCATTGTACACAGGAGATTAACCGCACTCTGAAGTCACCTTCGAGTTACGTACATACCTTAACTTTCTGATATCAGTTCATCGTAAAGACCCCAGAAAATGCAGGACAATTATGGAAACTACAGCAATCAGCAAGCTCTCGAATATGCTCCACACCATTATTTTCTGGCTGAAAGTTTATTTGAAGCTGTTTCTGTCGTAGGGCAGAGAAAGAACTTAGCGTTTGGAATAAGACAAAGGATTTGGTCCCAGCTGAGCTATTAACTCATTGTGTGTCAGCAGACATGTTTTTTTATGACCCTGAGCCCCCAACCCAAGGCCTTGGTTTCTACTTCTAACAAGTGAAAGAGTCAAACTACAGAGATGTCCAATAGATTTCAGCTCATCAACTGTAATCAGCCACGAGTAATTATTGCAGTAACTATGTTATATGAAGAGTGTGGACTTCCCAAGTTGGGGAATCAAGCTTTCATTTATTCTTTTGTGTGTGTGTGTGTGTGTGTGTGTGTGTGTGTGTGTGTGCGCGCGCCCACTGCTACGGTTTGAATGTGTCCCTGAAAAGGCATGTGTTGGAGTCTTAATCCCCAATGCAGCAGTGTTGGAAGGTGGGGCCTAACGGGAGGTGTATAGGTAGTAGGAGTGCAGCCCTTATGGATTAATGAATTTATGTAGATTATAAAAGGGCTTGAGCCTGTGAATTCCATTTCCTGTTATCTCTCTTACTCTCTCAGCTCACCAGATGTCAGTTCCTTGATCTTAAACTTCCCAGCCTATAGAACTGTGAGAAATAAATTTGTTTCTTATAAATTACCCAGTCTGTGGTGTTGTTATAAAAGTACAAAGCAGACTAAGACATCCACATTTTCCACATAATCTTCATTTGATTATTTTTATAATCACATATACACATATATCTTAAAGGATATATGCATTTTCTTCCCCAAGAAGACTTTTTGCCTCCCCTCTACAACTCCCTACATACCCCTTCTGCTTTTTAATCACTTGAAGAAAGCTATTCTCTTCTAGATCTCTCCAAGCACCTTGGACTCATATGCTTTAAAGCATATACTTTGTCATTAATGAGTCTGTGACATACATTCAGCTGTGGGTTCTGTAAGAGCAAGGTCTGTGTCATAAGAGATTTGATAACTGCCTCAGAGAGCACCATAGTTTGTAGGAATGAAGAATAAAGAGAGAAATGGATAGGTAAGGGGATAAGTGAACAGATGAGTAAAAACTTCCTGGTCTCTCACGAATGCAACACCCAATTATCAGCCAATTTTGATTACATTGAAAAATACACTTTTCATGTCTCCTGAAATTCTAGTTGTATATTTAAGGAAAATATTAGGAAAAATTGGGTACATGAGTACATTAGTTCATTCTCATGCTGCTAATAAAGACATACCCAAGACTGGGTAATTTTTAAAGGAAAGAGGTTTGACTCACAGTTCTGCAGGGCTGGGGAGGCCTCATGAAACTTATAATCATGGCAGAAAGAGAAGCAAACATGTCCTTCTTCACATGGCGGCAGCAAGGAGAAGTGCTGAGCAAAAAGGGGAAAGCCCCCTATAAAACCACCAGATCTCATGAGAACTCACTATCATGAGAACAGCATGAGGATAACCACCCCCATGACTGAATTACCTCCCACCAGGTCCCTCCCATGACCTGGTGGGGATTATGGGGTTACAATTCAAGATGGGATATTGGTGGGGACACAGCAAAACCATATCAACAAGTCTCATCTTAAACAGGTAAAGATACACAGCCCAGTTTCTTCACTTCTCCAAATCTGCTGAAGTGTATTTATACCTTTTGTTTCTAACATCTAAACCATTTCAATTTTCTTTTTTTTTTTTTTTTTTTTTTGAGATGGAGTCTTGCTCTGTCGCCCAGGCTGGGGTGCAGTGGCCGGATCTCAGCTCACTGCAAGCTCCACCTTCCGGGTTTACGCCATTCTCCTGCCTCAGCCTCCTGAGTAGCTGGGACTACAGGCGCCCGCCACCTCACCCAGCTAGTTTTTTGTATTTTTTAGTAGAGATGGGGTTTCACCGTGTTAGCCAGGATGGTCTCGATCTCCTGACCTCGTGATCCACCCGTCTCGGCCTCCCAAAGTGCTGGGATTACAGGCTTGAGCCACCGCGCCCGGCACCATTTCAATTTTCTAATGATAAAGGGAGGTTGGAAGGCAATGATGGATGACAGATCATATGATAATGAGGTATTTTTCCAACTAAACACTAAGTCTCAAAGTAATTAAAATTTCTTGCCAATATTCTTTCTGATTTTTTCTAACACTCACCCATTTCGCATTTCCCAGATATGACAACTTTTCCCAGCACTATTCATCAAAAATGGCATGTTCACTTATAGGGCTTATAAGCGCCTTTAACACACTCTAGGTGGTGTTCACCCTAATGTGAGGGAAATAGTTCTCTGCTAGATTATTCTGTGTATGCCTCTCCTGTGTACACATTGCTTGGTTTTTAAACTGTAAACATTTCTGTTTCTTTTTCCTGGTTAAAAGTGCAACCAAGAAGAAGCAATCAAGGGGCAAAAACAGGCCAAGTTTCTTCCACGCTTTCCCCAGGCAAGGTTTTTCATGTTTCATTTGCTAAAATGTGACTTCACTATAGACTTTGCTTGGAATCTGATTGATTTCTATAGCCCCCAGTACAGCTAAAGGGTCATAGATGTATATGTAAAAGATCTCACAGAAAGTTTCATTGAGGCTTACCAGGGCTAGATCAAAGGGTAGCCAGCTGGGCACCTGACCAGGGCACCAATCAATAAGAGGCATTAAAACATCAATGGACATGCAATTAAGTGGAGAAGGCTACATTTACCAGAAGTCCTCTCAGGGACACTGTAAGTCGTTGGAATTTCTGATAAGCCACTTGGGATGGGACTTGAGACCTCCAAGAGGCACACCCCAGAAACCTAAAGAATCAGTAATACATTACATCAGGTGTGACCAGTTGGTTGCACACTCTTGTCTTAATGAGTGTGATGTAAATATTTGGGGTCAGAGATGACCACAAAGGAGAGGTTGAATGCCACCACCAGAGTTCCTTCTCCTCCTTCCCTCATACATTTTCTGCCTCTCCTATACATAAATAATTATTGGCTTTTTGAAAAATATCATTTTTAAAGTACATCCAAGTATTGGACTCGTGTGTCTATTTGGAAAAACATTTATCAGCAGATGACTCCAAACGTCCAAGTATCTGCAGTTTGTAGAATGGAGTACCAGGGAACAGTATCCTTCAGGATCTCAAGAAGCCATAAGAATACTGCCTAGCTGCAGGTACAGATTCCCAGGACCATTCCCAGGAGTTAGGACATTCCACAGGCCAGAAGTGACACAGAAATGAGTTCCAGAGAGACAGAGTTGGGGGGTAAGGGCGGGCAGGGAGAGGGAGGGAGGGGGGAGAGAGAGAGAGAGAAATAATATAGCATGCAAGGATATGTGCCAAGGGGCTGCCTTTTGACCTATGCATCTGAAAAGGCCGAAGGTGTCCTTCCAACAATGATCAGCAGTGAAGTGACATTGAGTTAATTCAATCTATGGTACTTCCTGGCTCTTTGGTCCACAGCCTCCATGAGATTGCTCACCGCAAGGATATTAAGCAATCTAATGGGATAATTTTAAAGAAAACCATCTTCAACTGAGTGAATTTTTCTGTCCAGTAAAAGTTGCAAAAGCCCGAGTGGCATACAATGAGACTTTCATTCTTCTGGGAATTCTTAATTCTATCCTTAGACCTAGTTGGTTCACCACAGAGCAATGAATTATCTCATTTGCAAAACCCTCAAAGAAATACCTTTGCTAATTAAAGATTTATGTTCTAACCTCATAATGCCTTCTCCCTGCCCTGCTCCTTTTGTCTTCCCTTGGCTTCCAGGAAGACCTGAACCTAATTTAATTTTCAATTGCTGTAACGTTAACCTACATTTTGGCACACTTATTTCTCCCATCTGTATAGTTTATTGGTGGTGGTGTTGATTATCTTCTTTCTGCTTAAAAATAGTATTGAAAATGTATCTTTGATTGCAAATTTCTCGAGTCCTTTATGGAAGCAAAAAAGGAATACTTCATAACCTATGAATAGAAAAAGATCATATTTTGCCATTCATTATTGATATTTAATGTATACTCCATTGTGAATTTCTCATTAAAACTATATCATTATTGATCTTCCAGAACACAGAACTTTAGAATATTCAGGTTTTTTTGATCAATTGATTTATTGATTTAATAAGGGATCCATATCTGACATTCTGCAAAAATACAGAGTCCTAGAACACTCAAATGAGGCTCAACTTGAAGTCTGAGACAAGAAATTTGAGGGCAAATAAGGAATGTTATACTTATAAAACAGTAAATGTTTAAATTATTCATAATTTTCAAAAATCCAATAGATTCAAGAAAGAACATTTTTAGGATGGAAAAATAAGAGTCATAATAGACTAATAAGAAAACCAGAGATGCTATTTTTCTAAGACACCACAAATACTTAGAGATTAATTAACATCTCACAAAACAAACATGATTCCTATAATGCATTCTCTGTGTTACTTCCAGGGAAAATAAAATCAGAACATTCAAGGATCTTAGAATTTGCTTTATGTCCTGACACTGAATGAAGTCTAAGTCAATTCCCAAGCTGTGTTCTTTGAAGCATTACTGTTCAGGAAGACAGTAAAAGAAGCACCCTGAAAAGGACATTCTCTGATCAAATAACTTTGGAAAATACTGTGTACCATCACCTCATTCTTTGAGATTCAAAATATTCATTAATATATTAAAGTCTTTGAGAGATCCCGCAGTCACTCAAGAAAGCTGTTTCACATTGTTTAACCTAGCTTTTCCTGAAACATTTTTGAGAAAAAAAAAAAAAAAAAAAGACTGTTCATATGAAATCTCTATAAACATTCTGCCCTCAAATTTGTGACACTATGGTATCAACTAGCCCATCCCCTTTGTTGATCAAACATGGTTCAGGACCACCAGGAACTCCACAGTCTGGCCTATCATGTCTATAAAAGCCCTGCCTAGTGTGAGTCCTGCCAGCCTAGGAGTGGTAAATGGTAAAAACCTGTGGTTTGGGCTACTATAACAAAATACTATATACTGGGTAACTTTTAAACAACAGAAATTTATTTCTAACAGTTCTGAGGGCTGGGAAGTCCAAGACCAAGGCACCAACAGATTTAGTAACTGGTGAGGGATCAATTTCTGGTTCACTGATGACACTTTCTAGCTGTGTCCTCACATGGTGGAAGGAGAGAACTCCGGTCTCTTCGGCTCTTTATAAGGGCACTGATCCCATTCTTGAGGGCTCTCCCCTAAAGACCTAATCACCATCCAGAGACCCAATCTCCAAATATCATCACATTAAGGCTTAGGTTTCAATATATAAATCTGGGGGAGACACATTCAGTCCACAGCTTACAGGAAACTGCTCTTATTCCAATTCACAGATGAGGAAACTGAAAACTTAAGAAAAGTTAAGTAGTCTACCTAAGGTCACATACCAGCATGTGTGGCAGTGCTGGATTTTAAATACAAGTCTGCCAGACCCCAGAGACCATGTTTTAAACCCCTGAAGAAGGGAATGCAGAAGAGAGTTTTAGTAAACCATTTTGATTAGAAGAATGGACACATACACTATATTTTTCAGTGGTTACAAAAAGCCACTGCAACTGCTATATGAGAGTAGTGGGCACCATTTATTTACGCAATTCTAAGGGAAGAAAAATTATGATAGCCAGGTGATTTTCTCCCTCAGTTACTTTGCTGACCAATCTACTTACAGTTTGCTGATCATACTATTCCCTTTCAAAATCCCCCTGCCTGTCTTTATACAAACTAATCCCTTTATAAAGGTGGTTCTCCACTTGGCTCCCAGGAAATTCATTCTTTCAAAAGCAATTCAAGTGTCACCATTTCCTCTGTGCAGGCTTCCCTAATTGCTGTCTTTCCGTTTTAATTGCCTCAGTCCCTCCTCCCTGATCCTAAGGCACAATGTACATCTCCAAACATCACACAGCTCTGGTTGCAGACTCATTGATTGTTTGTGTATCTGTCTTCTACTTCATACTACACCCATGTCTTACCTATCTCCGCACAGCTACATGGGACTTGACAAGCTGGAGGGCACCATATCAGTATTACTTGAACAAAGGCATTTGATGTGTTTGTCGATAACTGAATAAACTCTATGGCTATGCTAGTAAGTAATCTGGGAGAATTTTAGATTTAAAAATGCCAAAAGTAGAAGGGAAAGTTGAAGAATTATTGCAATCCCTCTAATGATTCATATAGTTGGATATATCATAGCAGCTAAAGGAAATGAAGTAAAGCTGCAAGTATCAACATGGATAAATCTCAAAGTGTTAAGTTAAAGAAAAGCTGTAAAATGATACATACAGTCCCACTTATACAAATTGTAGAAGTGTGAAAAACAATATTCTATATAATGTATGGATAGTAATAATAATTGATTAACAGCATCCAGAGGAATTACAATCACTAATTCAGGATAACTGTTTCTTCAGGGCCACAAAGATGGAAATAGAATCAGTGGGAGATACTCATGAAGCTTTAACTTTATCTGTATGTTTTAATTGCAGGAAAAAAACCTGTGGTTTGGGCTACTATAACAAAATACTATATACTGGGTAACTTTTAAACAACAGAAATTTATTTCTAACAGTTCTGAGGGCTGGGAAGTCCAAGACCAGGAAGTCCTAGTCAGAGCAATCAGGCAAGAAAAAGGAAAGGCATTTAAATAGAAACAGAGGAAGCCAAACTAGCTCTGTTTGCAGATGATATGATTCTTTACCTAGAAAACTTTACTGTCTCTGACTAAAAGCTCCATGACATGATTAACCACTTCAGCAAAGTTCCAGGATATAAAATTAATATATAAAAGTCAGTAGAATTTCTATACACCAACGATGAATGTCCAAGCTGAGAGCCAAACCAAGAACACAATCCAATTCACAATAGCCACAGAGAGAATACAATACTTGGGAATATTAGGTATTTTACCAGCTAGCCAGAAAGGTAAAAGATCTCTACAATGAGAATTACAAAACACTGCTCAAAGAAATCAGAGATGAACAAACCAATGGAAAAACATTCCATGCTCATGTATAGGATGAATAAATATTGTTAAAATAACTATACTGCCCAAAGCAATTTACAGATTCAATGTTATTCCTATCAAACTACCAATGACATTCTTCACAGAATTAGAAAAAACTGTTTTAAAATTCACATGGAACCAAAAAGAGCTCAAATAGCCAAGGAAATCCTATGTAAAAAGAACAAAGCTAGAGGCATCACATTACTCAACTTCAAACTGTACTACAAAGCTACAGTAATGAAAACAGCATGGTACTGGTACAAAAACAGACACATGCACCAATGGAACAGAGTAAAGAGCCCAGAAATAAAGCTGTACACCTACAACCATCTGGTCTTCGATGAAGTTGACAAACACAAGCAATGGAGAAAGGACTCCCTGTTCAATAAACAGTGCTGGGATAACTGGCTAGCCATATCAAGAAGACTGAAACTGGACCCTTTTCTTATTCTATATACAGAAGTCAATTCAAGGTAGATTAAATACTTAAAGCCTAAAACTATAAAAACCCAGGAGAGAACCTAGGAAATACTACTCTGGACATGGGCCCTGGCAAAGATTCCATGATAGAGACACCGAAAGCAATTGTAAAAAAACAAAAATTAACAAGTGGGACCTAATTCAACTAAAGAGCTTCTGCACAGCAAAAGAAACTCTCAACAGAGTAAATAGCCTACAGAATGGGAGAAAATATTTGCAAACTGCACATCTGACAAAAGTCTAATATCCAGCATCTATAAGAACTTAACAAGCAAAAAACAAATAACCCCATTAAAACATGGGCAAAGGACATGAACAGACACTTTTCGAAAGAAGACATACACAAGGCCAACAAGCATATGAAAAATGTTGAACACCACTAATCAATAGAGAAATGCCAATGGAAACCACAATGAGATACCATCTCACATCAGTCAGAATGGTTATTATTAAATAGTCAAAACGTAACAGATGCTGGCAAGGTTGTGCAGAAAGAGAAACACTTATACACTGCTGGTGGGAATGTAAATTAGTTCAGCCATTGTGGAAAGCAGTGTGGCAAGTTCTCAAAGAATTTGAAACAGAAGTACTATTCGACCCAGACATCCCATTATTGGGTAGATACCCAAATAAATATAAACCATTCTATCATAAAGACGCAGGCATGCATATGTTCATTATAGCACTACTCACAATAGCAAAGACATAGAATCAACCTAAATCCCCATGAGCGGTACACTGGATAAAGAAAATGTGGTACATATACGCCATGGAATACTATGCATCCATAAAAGGGAACAAGATCCTGTCCTTTCCAGCAACATGGATGGAGCCAGAGGCCATTATCCTAAGCGAACCAATGCAAGAACAGAAATCCAAATATTGCATGTTCTCACTTGTAAGTGGGAGCTAAACATTGGGTATACATGGGCACAAAGAAGGGAACAACAGACACAGGAGCCTACTTGAGGGTGAGTGAGGGGAGGAGGGAAAGAATAAAAAAGCTACATAGCAGGTACTACACTTGTTACCTGGGTGATGAAATAATCTGTACACAAAACTTCTGTGACGTGCAATTTACCTATTTAACAAACCCGCACATATACCCCTAAACCTAAAAGTTAAAAAATATCCAAAGCAAATAATGTCAAAACAGATAGACCTGACCCATGAGTAGGTGGGATTTGGTAATGAATTTCTTAAAATACTTTGAATGGTTGAAATATTTTATAATAAATATAAAATATATATAGCTTTACCCCACCATCTTACGGAAGAGCATGACCCTAGGTATACAGGACTGGAGGAAGAGTGAATATAGCAATTCTCATGCAAACGCTGAGGGTCGAAGGGATTTTGCAGTGGCAGACTGAGGTCCAGAATTCAAACAATGAGTTTCCTTGGGGGAGAGGTTGGCCAGTTGAGGCTGGGCAGATATCCAGGACAAACTCAGCTTAGGTCACTGTTGGGTTTAGGGCTACCTTAAGGAAAACATTATGGCCTCAATCTCTAGAGTCCTGGACACTCAATTAGGGTTCTCAGGAGAGAACCAGGCTCCTTTGCCTAGTTCTGTCTCTCTATCCAATGCCCTTCACACAGCAATAAAAGAACTCCCCTCTGGGTCAAAGCTGGGCGAGTAAGTGGCGCCTTTTCCCAAAGAAATCAGATCATCTTCTCTGTGCCCGAAGTAACCAGGGTGCCTGGCTCACAGGGAGAGATCACTTGGTCGGGTTCTCAGCCCATCCAGGCCTCATTTGCACAACAACTGGGCTGCACTGACTGGAGAGGGGCCCCTGTACTTCTCTTTGCTTGGGAACCCCAGAAATACCAGGCTCCTCCTCACCCAATCCCTCCCCAAATAGAGTTGAGAGCATGACAAACTCATGTGGTGTAGGTGTTTCTTTTCAGGAGACTGGAGGAGAGAGAGACAGAGGAGATTAACAAGATCATATTCAGCTGCTCCTGGCACCCTGCCCCTTCTCTGGCCCCCACCTCTACTCTCCCCCTTTCTTCCCAATTTTCCACTAGGAAGCCCTCAGGATGCCACTAAAACCATCTATAACCTTCAGCCTAGCCCACTGGGTGAGCCCCCAGGAAATGGGAACAATGTTTATACTTTTCAACTTCTTTCAGGCCTAAAACTTTGTCTTCCCTTCAGAAAGGTTTGTTTTCAGACTTTTTTGGGTTTTTTTGGTTTTTTTTTTTTTTGAGACGGAGTTTCACTCTTGTTGCCCAGGCTGGAGTGCAATAGCACAATCTTGACTCACCACAACCTCCGCCTCCCAGGTTCAAGTGATTCTCCTGCCTCAGCCTCCCGAGTAGCTGGGATTACAGACATGTGCCAGCACGCCTGGCTAATTTTTTTGTATTTTTAGTAGAGACGGGCTTTCTCCATGTTGGCCAGGCTGGTCTACAGCTCCCGACCTCAGGTGACCTGACCACCTCAGCCTCCCAAAGTGCTAGGATTACAGGCATGAGCCACCACTCCAGGGCTTTTTTAGACATCTTAAGAGTGTTTTACACTGGGATTTGGTAATATAATTAAAATTTAATATCTCTGCTAAAATAACAAATTGATACGTTTTACTAAATTTCCCTAAAAAGTCATTAAACACATGACTAAATCAAATTCACTGGAAAAATATCCTAGTAGATTCATTTTACATTACAAATCAAAACACACAATTGTTGATAGTCACAAGGTGAGATTAGTCACTACTCCAAATCACAAACGTGTATATGCCTACACTTATTGAGCACTTATTTTATGCCAGGATTTTTGGGAATTGCTGTAGACAAAAAGACGAATAACATACAGTCTGTGCTCTCAAGAATTTACTATCTATACGTTATGAATGACTGATCTTGGATAGCTTTTAAATGTATTTGACAGATCACATAAACACCATCAGTTGAACTTGCAAGTCGAAATTAGCTATCTGCCTTGATTTGATTGGTTTGGATAGTACCATAATTGTCTTTTATATTTGTATTATGTTACTCTCTTGACCTGTGCTGAACAGAGCCCACAGTCAGTAGATGAGCAATGAATTCAGAATATGCTTCAAATTAACTAAATTGCCACTTACAGGAAGACAGAGGTCTTTGCAGCCACATGTGTTAGTAAATGTGTGGTCACTGATCACTCACCATTATCTAAATTATAAAGGTTATGAGCACAGAAATATGCAAGGATGCTTGAAACAATCTTCTGCAAATTTAGTAAAGCATAGGCCAAACTAAAATGTATCTAGAAATATAAATATGGATTGTTTTTCCTCATTCAGAATTTTATAGTCCCAGCGTCAGTAGTACATTAATGTTAAACATTCCCCTTAAACCACTAACTGAACATTGATGATCTGTACCTCTTAAAATCCATGTGTAGATATAATTTATATAAAAATACAAAAGACCTTCAGCTATGATAGCCAGAGATATGCATTATATCATTTAAAAGAATATGAGACGTCTTGGCCAGACATAGTGGTCCATGCCTTTAATCCCAGCACCTTGGGAGGCTGAGGTGGGTGGATCACTTGAGCTCAGGAGTTCAAGACCAGCCTCGCCAACATGGTGAAACTCAGTCTCAACTAAAAATACCAAAAAAAAAAAAAAAAAAAAAAATTAGCTAGGCTTGCTGATGGGCATCTGTAATCCCAGCTACTTGGGAGGTTGAGGCAGGAGAACTGCTTGAACCCGGGAGGCGGAAGTTGTGGTGAGTCGAGATGGCGCCACTGCACTCCAGCCTGGGCAACAAGAGCAAAACTGCGTCTCAAAAAAAAAAAAAAAAAAAGTGTGAAAACAAATCTTTCTGAAGGTAAGACAAAGTTTTAGGCCTGAAAGTAGTTGAAAAGTGTAAACTGTTCCCATTTCCTGGGGGCCCACCCAGTAGGCTGGGCTGAAGGTTATAGATGGTTTTAGTGGCATCCTGGGGGCGTGGGGGCTTCCTAGTGGAAAACTGGGAAGATAGGGGGAGAATAGAGGTGATCGAGCCACTGCACTCCAGTTTGGGTGACAGAGAAAGACTCTGTCTCCAATGCAAAACAAAACAAAACAAAAAGATATCTGAAATGGCAATATGGCACCTTTTTTTAACAGAAAAAGTTTGAAAGTTTAACTCTTCTTTGGGAAGACCAATTATAGTGTTCCAAAAGAACCTTACCTATCCCTTCCCGTTTAAGAATTCCTTTCAGGCCGGGCGCAGTGGCTCAAGTCTGTAATTCCAGCACTTTGGAAGGCCGAGACGGGCGGATCACAAGGTCAGGAGATCGAGACAATCCTGGCTAACACAGTGAAACCCCGTCTCTACTAAAAAATACAAAAAAAACTAGCTGGGCGAGGTGGCGGGCACCTGTAGTCCCACCTACTCGGGAGGCTGAGACAGGAGAATGGCCTAAACCCGGGAGGCGGAGCTTGCAATGAGCTGAGATCCGGCCACTGCACTCCAACCTGGGCGACAGAGCGAGACTCCGTCTCAAAAAAAAAAAAAAAAAAAGAATTCCTTTCATAACATGCCTAGTAGTTGGCCATCTAATGTCTGCTTAATAAATCATACTGCAGATCTTAGTACTTCAAAAGCAGCTCCCTGTGTAACCTAGCTCCTTGTTCCTCATAATGCAATGAATAGTGAATCATGGTGGTGAAATTGTTCAAATTTAGAGGAAGAAAAACCTGGATCTGATCTCATACCAGTGGTGTGATCTTAGGCACAACTCTTAGCCTCCGGAAGTCTCCAATTCCTAATCTGTAAATGGGAATAATAATAATACAATTTCACAGAATTAATGTGAGAATTAAGTAGGGATAGTATATAAAGCACTAAACAATGAATGAAATTTGATAAATGCTTAATAGACACTCTTATTGACAACAATCCCAGTTTGTTTATTTGTTGTTGTTCTTGTCTTACATGACTACTCTGGATCATTATGTCTGTTGACCACATCCTCCTTCTTCAAAGTCTCTCTTCCTTTTCTTCCAACATATTCCTTTCTCCTCGTTCCCCAGCCTATGCCCTTGAGTCCTTTTTCTCTCTCCTCTCTTTGTTAGTTTCTCTTTCTCCAGCAATCACACAAATGTCAGAAAAACTGACCATGATAGAAATAAAAGACATACATCAGCCACTACTCCAATCTTGTTCTTTTGAGGACTGAGGATTCTTACTTGCTAGGTCATCTCCTGAAGTTTCATCCCTTTCTATGTAGAAGCAAAGTAAGGTAAAGAAATCCAAAGAATTCAGATTATATAAATTGATTTTCCAAATAAAGATCTAACAGAAGAAAGATGAAAAGTTGTGCAGGTAGTTTACAAAGAGAGAGAGGAAAGTTGCTTTATTGATTTTCTTTTTCTGTTTTAGTTGCTGTCAGGTATGTGGATGTGAGAGAAAGATGAAGAAAGCAGATGTTGAGAAATTCCACTGCTTCTGTCCTTCCTACCTGCCCTCCTTCCTCCCTGAGCAATTCTATCCAAAGGGAACTAGGCTAGGCTGAGGACGGCAGGCATTCGTGCAGATGGAGGCAAAGAGAGGAGTGGAAGCAATAGCAGTGGCTCTGGCTCTGGTCCAAGCAGGGTCAGGGTATGTCCTTGCAGGGGATGGATGTGGTGGGGTGGCCAGCAGGAAGCATCCAAGCCTCAGTGGAGTTAAAAAGGTATCTACATGGGGCAAGTAGCAACAGAGGCCTGGGTGGAAAACTGAGCTAGAATGGGTTAAGGAGGGTGTCCATCAAGCGACGGATGGTAGGTGGCAGTGACAGAAGCACTAGCCAGGATGTCACAGCCCAAGTAGGACGAGCAGTGTTTCTGGGAGGAAGATGCTGGCAGGAGAGACAGGAGATGGGTTACATATAAGAGGATTGAGGAAATAAATATTTTTGAAGACAATGGAAGCCAGAGTCCGGAAGCCAGAGTCCTCACTGTTAGAAAAGGAAGTTACAAATCCAGAAAGAGAAATAGCTAGAAGAAAAAAAAAAAACAAAAAAAAAAACTGTAGTGTTTGATTAGAATTGGGGATGTTACTGAGAATTCACGAATCTTTTTTTTTTTTTTTTTTTTTGAGGCAGAGTCTTGCTTTGACGCCAGGCTGGAGTACAGTGGCGCCATCTCGGTTCACTGCAACCTCCACCTCCCAGGTTCAAACAATTCTCCTGCCTCAGCCTCCAAAGTAGCTGGGACTACAGGCACGCACCATCATGCCCAACTAATTTTTGTATTTTTCGTAAAGATGGGGTTTCACCATGTTGGCCAGGATGGTCTCCATCTATTGACCTTGTGATCCGCCCACCTCGGCCTCCCAAAGTGCTGGGATTTCATTCATGAGCCACCGTGCCCAGCCTCATGAATCTTAATAAAGAGAGAGAGAGAAATAAATACAGAAGTACGTGTGTGTGTGTATGTGTCTACGTACACATATACACTCTAGCTTCAGTCACTGAAAGGGCTTGGAAGCAACTATATCTAGATAGCAATGAACATGTTTAAAGCTTAGATCTTGGTTTCTAAAAGCCACTCCCCATTAAACGTAAACAGGGCTCCTTGGAGAAATGACTAATTCCAGAAATGGGACAGGAAAAGTATAAGATTAACCTGGAACTTTGTGTGCTAGAAAAAGGGAAGGGCTTAAATAATAATGAGGACAAGTCAAAAGAATACAGAAGCCAGCATAATGAGTCTCCAATGACCAAATCTGGGACAATTTGAGCATGAAAGTAAATAATCATAGTATCATATTATAACCCATTGTATAAAACAGATATTCATGAGTTTCATACCAATAAAAAAAATGAATGAATAACATAACAGTCTGATTAAGATTGAGATGTTTGGCCAGGCATGGTGGCTTAAGCCTGTAATCCCAGCACTTTGGGAGGCCGAGACGGGCGGATCACAAGGTCAGGAGATTGAGACCATCCTGGCTAACACGGCGAAACCCCGTCTCTACTAAAAAGATACAAAAAAACTAGCCGGGCGAGGTGGCGGGCGCCTGTAGTCCCAGCTACTCGGGAGGCTGAGGCAGGAGAATGGCATAAGCCCGGGAGGCGGAGCTTGCAGTGAGCTGAGATCCCGCCACGGCACTCCAGCCTGGGCGACAGAGTGAGAATCCGTCTCAAAAAAAAAAAAAATTGAGATGTTTACAGTGGCTGGGTGTGGTGATTCATGCCTATAATCCCAGGAGGGAGGATTTGGGAGGCAGAAGCAGGAGGATCACTTGAAGAAAGTTTTGAGACCGGCCTGGGCAGCATAGCAAGATCCCATCTCTACAAAAAAAAAAGGCAGAGAGGTTTGTACAGAATCACAATGAAACTCCTCACCAGAAAAAAAAAAAGAATAAAACTTATTAATTACAAAGGGAAGAGTTATAAAATGACAGTAGAGAAGCCCAGCAAACCAGCAGACACCACCTTTCTCAGATAATTAAAGGTAACATCACCAGTAATGGGATGTTAGAATCACTGCCACTTGATAACACAGTGAACACAGCCTTATTTGTATGATACTCCTGTCAAAGGTGAATGAACTGAATCTAATCAAAAGGAAACATCAGATAAACCCAAACTGGGAGATATTCTACAGAGTAATTTATCTGCAAATGTGTCAAAATCATAAAAGTTAAGGAAAGTCTGAGGCATTATTCCAGATTGAAAGGGACTGAAGAGACATGAAACCAATGCTACACATAACCTTTGACTGCATCCTTAAGACAAATGGAGACAACTGAAGGGAGTCTGATGATTAGATGGCAGTATTAAATTGATATTAATTTCCTGATTTTCATGGTTACACGCCGGTTGGGAGAATGTTCTTGTTTGTCAGAATTCCATGCCAAAGTATTCAGAAATGACTGGTGCATCATAGCAGTAATGCAAATGGTTCAGAAAACATAATTGTAACTTTGTTGAAACTTTTGTGTGCATTTGGAATTATTTCAAAAGAAAAAGAAAAAAAATTCCCTGTACATTTTGAGTAACATAACTTTGTTTATTTTTAGAAGCCTTCAGTAATTATTTTAATTCATTTCCAAATATTCTACATGGATGGGCTAACTTCAAGGCAAGCGCAAGTCTTTTGCCTCTCTGTTGTTAAAATGATAGTGTTATATGTCAAGAAAAGGAAAAATAAGTAAGAACTAAATAGGAAAGAACCTGGGCAAAAGTCTTAAAGGGACAATTTGCTGACTGTAAAGTATTCTAAACTCTTAGTTGTCTTTAAACTCTTTAGTAGTCAAACTCTTTTTTATTGATACATAATAGATGTACATATTTTTGGATACATGTGACAATTTAATATTCACATAATTTGTAAAGATCAAACCAGTGGAATTGGGATATCCATTACCTTAAATACTTGTCTATTCTTTATGCTAGAAACAGTTGAATTATTCTCTTCCAGCTCTTTTGAAATATACAATACATTATTATTGAAATGGTTTGGATCTGTTTCCCCACTTAATCTCATGTCAAATTGTAATCCCCAGTGTTGGAGGTGGGGCCTGGAGGGAGATGACTGAATCATGGGGGTGGTTTCTCATGAACGGTTTAGCACCATTCCCCTTGGTACTGTCCTAGAGACAGTGAGTGAGTGCTCACAAGATGTGGTCACTTAGAAGTATGTAGCACCTCCCCCACCCCTCACTCTTGCTGCTGCTTCTGACATGTAAGGCACCTACTCCTTCCATGATTGGAAGTTTCCTGAGGCCTCCCCAGAAGCAGAAGCTGCCAAGCTTCCTGTACTGTCTGCAGAACTATACGCCAGTTAAACCTCTTTTCTTTATAAATTACCCAGTCTCAGGTACTTCTTTACAGCAATGTGAGAATGGACTAATGCAATTATAAACTATAATCCCCCTACTGAAAAATCAAACACTAGGTCTTATTTCTTTTATCAAACTGTATATTTGTACCCACTAATCAATCAAAGATGCTCTTTAGTACTCAAGAAAATGCAAATCAAAACATATATGTTGGGTATACATTTACAATTATATATACATGTGTACATATACAGCCATGGTTTCAATAGCCCCTCCAAAACTCATGTGAAACTTAATTGCCAGGCCAGGCCCAGTGGCTCATGCCTATAATCCCAGTACTTCGGGAGGCCAAGGTGGGAGAATAGCTTGAGCCCAGGAGTTCAAGACCAGCCTGAACAACATAATAAGACCCTGCCTCTACAAGTTTTTTGTTTTTTTTTTTTTAATTAGCCAAGTATTGTGGCATGCACCTGTAGTCCCAGTTACTTGGAAGGCTGAAGTGGAGAGATCACTTGAGCCCAAGAAGTCAAAGCCAAAGTGAGTCAAGATCACACCACTGCACTCCAGCCTGGGTGACAAAGCAAGACCCTGTCAATAAATAAATAAATAAAAAGAAAGGAAGGGGAGGGGAGGGGAGGGGAGGGGACAGGAGAAGAAGAGAAGAAACGGAAGGGAAGGGAAGGGAAGGGAGGGGAGGGGAGGGGGAGGGGGAGGGGGAGGAGGGGAAGGAGGGGGAGGAGGGGGAGGGGGAGGAGGGGGAGGAGGGGGAGGGGGAGGGAAGGGAAGGGAAGAAGGGAGGGAATTTAATCGCCTTTCTGATAGTGTTGAGAAGTGGGAGGGCTTCAAGAGGTGATTAGGTCATGAGGGCTCTACCCTTGTAAATAGATTAAGGCCATTACAGTGGAAATGGGTTAGTTATCTCGAAAGTGGGCTCCTAACGAAAGAATTAGTTCAGCCCAATTTCTTCTCTGTCTCGTGCACACTCTTTCTCACCATGTGATGCCTTTGACTATGCTATGACACAGCAGAAGGCCCTCACCAAATGTGGCCTCTCGATCTTGGACCTCCTAGCCTCCAGAACTGTGAACCAAATAAACTTCTATTGTTTATGGATTACTCAGTCTGTAGTATTCTGTTATAGCAACAGAAAACAAACTAAGACATGTACATGCGAACATATGTGTATACATATATTTATACAGAAGACAGGATAAAATGAAAACATCACTTCTGTAACCCACTAGTGGAAGTGTAATTCTGGAAAGAAATTAGTGAAAGTATGAAGTCATACCAGTCATACTCTGCCTATAATTTCACTCTAGAAATCCATCCAGAAAATATATACAAAAGATATGAGTTACGTCCTCAATAAAGTTATTCACTGCAGCATTACTTATTATAACAAAAATTGAAAACAAGTTAAGCATCTAACAGATAAATATTTCTGAGTTATGATATATACATAGATGGAACATTATACATCTAAGAAAGTGATATTATAAAGGAATCTAAAATAATATGGAAGGCTGGGCATGGTGGCTCCTCCTGTAATCCCAGCACTTTGGGAGGCTGAGGTGGATGGATCACCTGAGGTCAGGTGTTTGAGACTAGCCTGAGCAACATGGTGAAACCCCATCTCTACTAAAAATACAAAAAATTAGCCAGGCATGGTGCTGGGCACCTATAATCCCAGCTACTCAGGAGGCTGAGGGAGGAGAATCACTTGAACCCAGGAGGCAGAGGTTGCAGTGAGCCGAAATCAAGCCACTGCACTCCAGCCTGCGTGACAAGAGCGAAACTCTCTCAATCAATCAATCAATCAATCAATCAATCAAATGGGGAAAAGACTCTTGGATTAATAGTAATTTTTAAAAATACCTTACCAAATCATATATCCCAAATATGTGAAAAATGCATGTATTACACATACATTCATTATTTTTAAAGATTTGAAGAAATACCACAAATGTTAGTAGCAATTGGGCTCAAAGAAGATCTAGGGCTATATTTCTTTTCTCTTTCTACATTTCTTTACATTCCACTTTTTACAAATATGTGCATAATTTTAATGGCTAGAACAATAAAAGTACTCATTTATTGCAAAGACAGCCAAGTCTCCCCTTTCCGGAATTTCTATCTATTCCACACCATGCCTGCCAGCACCATGTTAATGCTAGGCCCTGATCAGCCTTCCCCTTGCTCCTTCCAGTGCCTTTTGAGAGCTGAAATTGTAAAATATTAATCAGATGTTCTGCTTTTAGCACACTAAAATTCTAAGCAGCTATCCAGAGAGTTGGATTGTGTTATCACTGGTACATTTTTCTGTTTTGCCTGTTTTATAATCTGAGCAATATGTACAATTCATAACTTCAGTTTAACTGTGTAGTCTGTCGACAATTCCCACAATAATATCACTTTGCTGCTCTTGTCTTTCATTCTCACCCACCACTCTCCAGTGAGCTCCACTTGTAGATATTTAAATAGTCACCTGAATGCCTTCTTTACTTATATCCTTACTATGCCACTACACTATTCTCTCTCAACTATGACTGATTTATTCATTTATTCAGTTATTGAACTTCAATACATTTTTTATTATGGAGTACCATGTGTAAGGCACTAGAGGCACAAAGATACAAAAAAAGTAAAATCTCCTTGTCTTAGATAAGTATATAATCTGATGGGAAGTCAAAGAAACAAGCAAACAATCACAATATTCTAACACTATTGCTTCAGTGAAGGGCTGTGTAAACATCCGTCTGAGCACTGAAGCTTCCCTAATGGGGAGTCAGGAGAAGCTTTGCCACTGAAGTCACATTTCAACTGACTTTAAAAAAAGGAGCCGTTTGCAAGATTGACAGTCAGTCTCCAAACAAAAGAAACAGCATGTTTGAAAACAAGTAGGTCAGATTGTACTAGAAGCCCAAATGGGAGCAAGGGAGGATAGAGGAGAAGGAAACATTAGGAAAGAAGGAAGAGGCCAGTTCATAAAAGCATATCTTGTATTTTTTCACCATTCTTTTCTTGTCGTTAATCCCACCCCATCCCACTAGTGGCCTGGGCAACCAGAATATGTTACTTTAAAGCTGTTCCAGCCCAGCACAGAAGAAATGAGACATGGCAGTTAAGAGCCGGTTGCCATAAGTTTCTTGATCAGTGACAGGCTTGGACATCTTACTCCTGCCGACTCACCCACCTGATGTATAAGAAGCATGCCATGACACTATTTCCAAAATGCCATCCTTTGCAGTGTGCCATCTAAAAAAAAAAACAATTGTTTCCCCCACTTTTACTCTGTTCTCTAGTCCTGGAATATGTTTTTTTAAGCCCACTGATTCCATAACCTAGTAATTTTTAAAGCACCAATTAAACCAATGAAATCTCGATTCCTTATTCTTAGCTAACTTATTATTTATTACTAATAGAATAAGTTACACGGCATCTCTGAACTTCGATTTCTTCAACTGCAAAACAGATGCGACAGGCTGGGCATAGTGGCTTGCGCCTATTATCCCAGCAACCCAGGAGGCCAAGGGAACAGGATCACTTGCGGCCAGGAGTTTGAGGTTACAGTGAACTATGACTGTGCCATTGCACTCAACAGAATGAGATCCTGTCTCAAAACAACAACAACAAACAAAATAAAACAAAACAAAGAACCAAGCTGCACAAACAGGATCACATCCCAGAGGAAAATAAAGATTTTTTAATAGATAATAATAGTATTTACAATGGGGAATTATAGATAGAGGCAATGAGTACAGCCTAAGTTCTGAATAAAAGCTGTAGCTATAATTATTATAGTTATTACTACTATTGGTATTATGATTAAAATTCAGTGCCCTCTTCATAAACACTAACCCTCACAAGTTATGACACTGGAAATACTGAAAAATCATGCTAACCTGTTTTTGTTTTAAAATTTTGGTTCATTTCTTACCCACAATCCACATAAGTCACCTTCCCAAACCCTATTTGTTCCACACACCTGAGATTTATTGAGTTGACGCTGCTACCTCACATTGTGTTCTGTGGGTATGATTTTCTAACTGAGAATTTCTTCATATCACATTGTTCTCTGTGAGTATAATTTGGTATCTTAGAATTTCTTCTCCATCTCAGGATTTGGTTTAAAATGTTCTAGATTAACCATTTTGCCAAATATATGAATCATCTACAAATTTCAGATTTATACCGGTACTCTCTCAAAAAACACAGAAAATCTGGGGTTATGTAGTTCAAACAACCAAACTAAATTAAACCAGACAATGCAAATGCTGAAGGTAATCTTTCTCTATATCAAATATTAATATCTGGTCTTATCAAAGAAATGGAATAAGTTAATTGGATGTCATCTGGTCACTTATTACTGCTACCAGTTTTTCAGTCTATGAGAACAATTCGACAATCTCTTGGGAAATTTAAAACCACGTTAAGTTGTCTCTTGAATTTAAATTGTGCCAAGACTTTATCTATACAGGTGATACTTTCAAGCAATTTAAACATACTCATGTTCAAAGCTCTTCTCTAAATTTGATGAGTCACCCACAAATACTTATGTCCCAGATCAGTGGATAGTGACAGAGAGCCAGATCATTACAAAAAGTGAGGCTCCTTATACCTGTTCTGTTGCAGTTGACGAACACTTCACTACCATGCTCAGCAACCAGATGTCAAAACACAACATCTAATAGAGTTTTCTGTACTGAGCAGATTACACTCTTGGTTATTGAACCAAAACTATTTGAGCATAAATAGCTAGTTAAAATTTACATAATTACTCCTTCAGTGTTTAGTCACTAGCAAAGGTAAAGAACAAATGAAATAGCTTTGGAATAATAAATTCTTCATCAATTTTTTGACCAAACTCAATATAAACTATCTAGTTGGAATGACTTTCCAGAGACTATATAAATTGCAGGCCACCTGCAAGCAGATAACTTCACTTAGCCACCGGTTGTAACTAATCTATGGGAGGGAGGTGGTAATAATATTTTTATTTATAACTGAAATGAAGGAATGAATATTTAACAATCAAGATTTTCATAATCTGTGAAACTTGTTTTCTAGAATGTAGGAAACCTGGTCTTGCAACTCTCTATGTTCCTTTCTAGCAAATCACATGGGAGGAATCCCTTAGAAAAGGTCACTGTGCAAACATATTTGAATAAATAAGCATTAATAAGGCTTTAGTTAGCACTAAAGATGTACAAAGAATCAAAATATAAAGAACTACAAATTGTTCTGTTCTGTTCAAAGGGGAGTAGGAGATGAGGTGGAAGGTATAACCTCTTTAGGAAGTGCCTTAGATGGACCTGATTTATAACCTAAGGTATTTTTCAATTCATATTCGGGTGCTATATCCAGCCATACTTAAGCCATGCCTGTGTGTTGAAAACTCAGTCCTATGGTTTTCCTATGACTGGTACCTACCTCATGGGTACCAATCAGAGGACTCTTTTTTTTTTTTTTTTTTTTTTTTTTGTCAGAGTCTTGCTCTGTCACCCAGGCTGGAGTGCAGTGGTACAATCTTGGCTCACTGCAACCTCCACCTCCCAGGTTCAAGAGATTCTCCTGCCTTAGCCTCCTGAGTAGCTGGGACTACAGGTGCACTCCCTGCTAAGTTTTGTATTTTTAGTAGAGACGGGGTTTTACCATGTTAGCCAGGATGGTCTCTATCTCTATCTCCTGACCTCGTGATTCGCCAGCCTCAGCCTCCCAAAATGCTGGGATTACAGGCGTGAGCCACCGTGCCCAGTCAGAGGACTTTTTTCTAATCATCTATCCTGCCCAGGAAACTTTCTGTCTTGCTTTGGGCCACTATCCAGAGCAAGTTGAGGCTTCCCTCTGAGAGTTTAAGGTCCTTATAATTCTGTTCCAGTCTCTGACTAGCCTCATAGTTCACCCTGCTAAGAGCAGCAGCTGCCAGAATTTCAGGCAAAATGTTTCCAAATAAAATAACCAGAATTTAGGAAGCAGTCCTTGAAAATTCAATGTATTTCAATGACAGCAAATGCTACAGCCTGTTTACCTCTTGGTGGAAAAAGAACGAGATAGCTTGATAAATAGTCAGCTCTTATATTTACATCAATTGTACCTTTCCAAATCATACTGCACTGTAGATGCCTAGGATAGGATTTATGTTGGAAATTCAATTTACAGGCTGGAGTGAGGCAAGTATTTACAATGTTTCGCTGAAAACCTCCTTCTCCACCCCTCCCCCATGATCAGGTCTATGCAAGCTCGTAAGCATGGAAGAGGCCAGGTATAAACCTTACTCATTCAATGATGGCCAACCGCAGGCTATCCTGTGTACAATAAACTGGGTTTGAGCAGTTGAACAACAGTCGTTCATTTGTTCATTCATTCATTGCTCATTCATTCAATATTTATGAAATGCCTACTATATGAAAGTGATTTCAAACAAATATTTAGAAGAAAAGCTAAAATAATCCTTTCCATTTGTTTAGACCATAAGATCTCATTTAATTCCCTGCCACACATTGTATTTACTGTTTGATCAACTCAGCCAAAAAGTTGGAAAATTATCTGTGATCAAATAAACCACCTGTGAAACTCCGTATTTTTTTACTACAACTGCCTGAAATAACCTCATTAAGTACTAAACTAGTGGGCCTTATGCATTATTCTAGGAGAAGATGTTTATTCTGACACATGCAGATCTACCCCACTGGTATATGTGAATATGTTCACCCTTGTGTGAGTTTATTAAAGGCAAAGTGGTTCCTGGATCTCAATATAAAGATAGAGACCATTGAGGACTCCATTTCCAACAGTGTAAAACCCCATCTCTACTAAAAATACAAAAATTAGCCGGGAGTGCACCTGTAGTCCCAGCTACTCAAGAGGCTAAGGCAGGAGAATCTCCTGAACCCGGGAGGTGGAGGTTGCAGTGAGCCAAGATCGTACCACTGCACTCCAGCCTGGGTGACACAGCAAGACTTCGACAAAAAAAAAAAAAAAAAGGGTCCTCTGATTGGTACTCATAAGGTAGGTACCAGTCATAGGAAAAACCCTTAATTGTTTTTTCTCTAAAAACAATTAAGAGGCTAGTTAAATTACTGAAAGCTTATTTTAAGATATATCAAATGGATAACAAAAATGATAAGAAATATCCAGAAGCCAAAAATTAAGTGGAAACAGGAATTCAGAGAGATGAGCAACTCACTAGAGCCAGATTTTTTCCTGAGGCATGTCAACACTGGTGAACCTGAGCTTCATTTGTCACGGCCTCTGGGGATTGGGGGCAGAAGATAAAGCCAGAGCCCTTCAAGGGCAAGGAATCCCACAGAAGACCCCACCACATGAAGCTGACTATCCAACAGCTACAGCCTCAGGGAAAGGGTGAATTTGAAACAAACCTACATACCTCCTCACTCCAAACACACACAAAAAAAACCAGCGCCTGCTGAATTTCAGTGCTGCCTGGTAAGGAAAAAATTTGCCCCTAAAAGTCCTTAACTACAAGCCAGCCTTCACAGAATTTTATAACCCAAATTCACACTTCCCTAATGGCCTATAAACCCTCACCAAAGAATTTTATGTAAAGTAGTATTTGGTTGGTAGTTTCCAGAAGTGCCCAGAGAAAGGCAAATAATTGCCTTAGATAAAGTACCCCAAAAATTGAGTCCATAGTCAAAAACAATAAAACATATAAGGAAATAACAAATAGAAAATTAGACCCAAGTAGATCAGATGTTGGAATTAACAAAGACATATAAAATACTAGCTAAATTTATTATATAGTATGAAATAAAAAACATGAAGACAAGTGAAAAGGTAAAGTTATTTCTAAATGATCAAGAATATTTGTTAAAGAACCAAATAAAACTTGTATCTACTTTTGGCAATGATAAATGTAGAAGGAATGACATAATAGTTAAAATATAATTGATCAGAAACCATAGTAAAAATAGTTGATTTCGGCAAGAATCATCAATGGATGTTAAAATTATTGCATAAAATTTTGATAAATTACAAAATATTTACATAGTCTACATATTTCTTTCCAATGATTATTAATTGTGTAGGAAAAAATGAAAAACTTTACAGTGGAGAAAACTGTCTGACACCATCTTAACCAGGTTAACAAAAGTAGTAGCCTCAATAACAAGAGAAACTGACATTTTGATATTATGCACTGAGAAAGGAATGATGTAACTTACCTAATATTCTGATTAAAAATGCAACTGGGCCGGGCGCGGTGGCTCACGCCTGTAATCCCAGCACTTTGGGAGGCCAAGGTGGGCGGATCGCGAGGTCAGGAGATCAAGACCATCCTGGCCAACATGGTGAAACCCTGTCTCTACTAAAAATACAAAAAGTAGCTGGGTGTGGTGGCGCATGCCTCTAGTCCCAGCTACTCAGGAGGCTGAGGCAGGAGAATTGCTTGAACCCGGGAGGCAGAGGTTGTAGTGAGCCGATCGCACCACTGCACTCCAGCCTGGTGACAAAGCGAGACTGTGTCTCCAAAAAAAAAAAAAAAAAAAAAAGGCAACTGTATCGACATTGAAGGGCATTTCACAGAAACAACTGCCCTGTAGTTTCTGAGATGTCACTATTATGAAAGACAAGGCCAGGTGCAGTGGCTCATGCCTGTAATCCCAGCACTTTGGGAGGCCGAGGCGGGTGGATCATGAGATCAAGAGATCAAGACCATCCTGCCCAACATAGTGAAACCCCATCTCTACTAAATATACAAATATTAGCAGGGTGTGGTGGCAGGCGCCTGTAGCCCCAGCTACTTGGGAGGCTGAGACAGGAGAATCACTTAAACCCGGGAGGCGGAGGTTGCAGTGAGCCAAGATTGCCTCACTGCACTGCAGCCTAGGCGACAGAGTGAGACTCTGTCTCAAAAAAAAAAAGACAAAAAAACTGAGGAAGTGTTCCAGATTAAAGGAAACTAATGAGATGTGGCAACTAAATGTAGTGTGTGACCCAAGATTGGATCTGGAAACAGGGAAAGAATGTTGCTATAAAAGACATTATTAGAACAACTGTTGAAATTTGAAAATAGAATATACAGTAAATAATAGTGTTCTATTAATACAAAATTTCATTACTGTGATAATTACATACCCTGGGATCTTCTTGGGTAACATGTCACAATACCTGCAACTTACTTTCAAATGGCCCAAAATAGAATAGATACGTTGAAGAAGAAAATAAAATGAGAAATGCCATAGCAGATAACAAAAAGTATTTTGAATCTATAGCAGTAAATACAGTATGCTCCTGGCAGAACGGAAAACAGACAAAAGGTACAGAATAAAGAGCACTCCAAAAAAGGTCCTCACTCACATAGATGTAATCTAGATGTTTGACAAATATGGCACTACCAGTCAGTGTGGAAAGGGTGCTTTTTATAAAAAATATAAAAAATGATCCTACAATAGTTGTTACTCATATTGAGGAGGAAGGACGGAACTCTCACATAATGCAAAGTCAATTCCAAAGAAACTGATGTGAAATGTATGGGGGAAATGTAAAATAAAGCAAAACTATAAAACCTATATAAAAAGAATAGGTCACATTCTTTATATGTGACCATTGGAATCAAAAAGAATTTCTAATGCAAGAAGTTCAAACAATAAAGGAAATATGGATAAGTTTAAGAACATTATAATCATGATCTTTCATTCAACAAAAGACTCTTACAGAAGAAAGTGAACAGGCAAGTTATGAAAAGGTGCAGATTAATTCAATATATGAAGAAATACTAAAAATAAAAGAGAGAAAAAATCCAATGGAAAATGGCCCAAAGATTTGAACAGAAACTTGAAAGGGTAATAACTAAAAAGATATTCAACTTTATTAGTGATCAATAAATACAAAATAAAGCACGACAAATCACCATTGTAAGTTTACCAGGCTCAAAATAATTTACATCTGGCTATCAAGAGTTGAAACGACATGCAGCAACTGGGATCCTTTTTTGGTGCCATCTCAGCTCACCGCAACCTCCACCTCTCAGATTCAAGCAATTCTCCTGCCTCAGCCTCCTGAGTAGCTGGGATTACAGAAGTGCCCCACCATTCCCGGCTAAGTTTTTTGGTACTTTTAGTAGAGAAGGGGTTCCACCATATTGGTCAGGCTGATCTCAAACTCCTGACCTTGTGATCTGCCCGCCTCAGCCTCCCAAAGTGCTACAATTACAAGCATGAGTCAATGCGCCTGGCCACAACTGGGATTCTTCTACACTGCTGCTGGTAGTAAAACCACCTCACAAAATAATTTGGAATTTATCTATTGAGATGCATATCTATGACCCTTCAATTCCACTCAATCCAGGAAACATGGATAAGAATATACCTATCACTGTTCGGTAACTATAAACACACACACACCCCATCAACAGTAGAATGAATCCACAAATGGTGGCGTATTCACATAATGGAATACTACACAAATACAAATGAATGAAGGCCAGGCATAGTGGCTCATGCCTGTAATCCCAGCACTTTGGGAGGCCAAGGCAGGCAGATCACGAGGTCAGGAAATCGAGACATCCTGGCCAATACAGTGAAACCCCGTCTCCACTAAAAATACAAAAAATTAGCCAGGTGTGGTGGCGGGCACCTGTAGTCCCAGCTATTCGGGAGGCTGAGGCAGGAGAATGACATGAACCCAGGAGGCGGAGCTTGCAGTGAACCAAGATTGGGCCACTGCACTCCAGCCTGGGCCATAGATAGATAAATAAATAAATAAATAAATAAATAAATAAATAAGAATGGAATACAGTTATGTGTAAGAGCAAGGATAAATCTCAATAATATAATGTTAAGCAAAACTTAAAAGCATATTGGAAGAAAATTAAAAGCTCAGTTTGGTTCCTTTCATATAAGGTTCAAAAACATGGAAAACTAACGTATGTAAGAAGGAAGGGAAAGGTACAGAATTAGTAAAGATAAATAAAAAGCCTTCAAAATTTCTAACAACTTTTCAATCTATCAAACTAGGTGGTAAATACACTGTATTCACTGTTAGGCTATTCACATATTTTTTAATCATTGTTCTGTCAACTTAATTAAAAAACAGAGAAGAAAAAAGGACTTGTGTTTCTAATAAATAATTCAAGTCAGAGAGAGTAGGTTATGTTTCCTATACTGAGATTCTTAACCAGAATATTTGTACTATTCCAGAGCACCACATTTCTGCATTTTTCTTCTTAATTTTTCCCTAGCAGATCCTCAAATCCCCGTACCCACCTTCCCAAAAAAGGAAGGTTTAAATGCAAGTTACCACATATGCTTTTATAATGTCAGGATAGAATTTTATTTAAACTATTAAAAGAATAAGACCTGGCCAGGCACGGTGGCTCATGCCTATAGCCCTAGCACTTTGGGAAGCCGAGGCTGGCGAATCATCTGAAGTAAGGAGTTTGAGACAAGCCTGGCCAACATCGCGAAACCCTGTCTGTACTAAAAATACAAAAATTAGCCAGTCGTGGTGGCACAAACCTGTACCCAGCTACTCTAGAAGCTGAGGCGTGAGAATTGCTTGAACCCAGGAGACAGAGGTTGCAGTGAGCCAAGATCATACCACTGCATTCCAGTGTGGGCAACAGAGTGAGACTCTGTCTCAAAAAAAGAAGGAAGGAAAGAAGGAAGGAGGGAGGGAGGGAGGGAGGGAGGGAGGGAGGGAAGGAAAGAAGGAAGGAAAGAAGGAAGATAAAATGCACGACCCTGAGTGAGACACTTAGATTTGGCACTCATCTGGAAAGTCTGATTGGACCTGGAGACAAACGGGTGGGTAAATGTAAGATGCCACATTGTTTAGGATTGTTGGTTATAAAGATGTGCATGACATCTTCAGAACTATAGTATATTTAAGGTGAGTGTCTTGACATTCCAATGAGAATCCCAATGGAGTGTTGACTTTTTAAAAAGTGTCATCATCTAGTAAGACTTATATTCTTTCTTATCTTGTGTCTTTTTTTTTTTTTTTTTTTTTTTTGAGATGGAGTCTCGTTCTGTCACCCAGGCTGGAGTGCAGTGGCATGATCTCGGCTCACTGCAAGCTCCGCCTCCCGGGTTCACACCATTCTCCTGCCTCAGCCTCCCAAGTAACTGGGACAACAGGCACCCACCACCACACCTGGCTAATTTTTTTGTATTTTTTTTTTTTTTTTTGGTAGAGATGGGGTTTCACCGTGTTAGCCAGGATGGTCTCGAACTCCTGACCTCATGATCTGCCCCCCCTCGGCCTCCCAAAGTGCTGGGATGACAGGGGTGAGCCACCGCGCCCGGCCCACTTATCTTGTATCTTGTCTGTGTTACTTTTCACTTACGATCATCTCTCTTCCTAAAGATTATGATCATCCTTAACCATCCTTTTCATGGAAAATTTCTGCACCCAAGATTGCCAAACTCATGTCTTTTATCCTTTTAAAAGCTTCTGAAGTCTCGGCTTTTCCAACCTTTTTACCCAAGTAATATGAAAACAGCTGGTTTTCACCCACTGACTCTCCTCTAATAAATATGTCACAGTCTTTTTTCATAGTCCCTGGTACTGTATTCAAAACATTTTTAATACAATCATTCTAATGCAATAAAAGTGATTTAATTTATATATTTTTTCAGGTCTGAAATTTCCAGTCTCTGTAATGCATAATGATTTTATCAAAGTCTTCACAGTCTCTCGTAACACTGAAGATGAGATTAAACAATGTGGATTCAAAGTTAAGTGTTGCTTGTTGATTAATACGATACCTTAACCTATCATTTTTTACTTGAAGACTGTGACCATCCTGAGGACAGTAAGTAACCACACTTATTTATCATGATACCTTGAAATCCCGGACACTCAACAAATTTCATTGAATGAATGATCAATTTTAAAATCTTCATGTTAGGTACATTTTGCTTTTGCTGACAAACACTCCTTTCTCCATCTTCTGGTAGGACATCCTAGTGATGAGGGGAAACCATTCCTTCCATATTTTTGTGCACGTGGTTTGGACTTTGGCTGCCTCAAAGCTCCCACCCCACTCCTGATATAGGCATGCGGTTGCTTATCTGGGTTTCATCCTTCTAGCCATGATAATTTATTCAGGAATGGATACATGGCACACCCAGGCCAATAACACTCAAATCCGAAGCATCAGGTAGAAATGTTGAGAAGGAGAAGCACTCTCTATACTGAGAATCCTAACTCTATGGACACCACCAATCTGGAGCTGCCAGAGGCCACCCCATAGACAGAGCCAGCTAATAGAGCCAGCACATAATAAAGAAGAATTAAAACACAAGGAGGGAGTCACAGCCAAAGTTCTGCTCATATTTGTTGAGCCCCAGAGCTAGCAATGACAGACAATGATCTACATTTGGAATTTTCAGTAACATGAACTATATATTCTTTTTTAAAGCTAGTTTGAGTTGTGTTGACGTCATTAAACTTTTAACCTGTGATTTAGTCTTTAAAAAATAAAGTTTTATAAAGGTTTTAGAAGTTAACTTATACTGATTTACATAAATCCCGATTAAGAATTTCATAAACCCCCTGACAAGCAGCAGTATAGTTAAATAGCCTGGCCTTACTGAACCCATAACCAGGAGTCCAAGCCAAAATGAAAGGCCTGGTGTTGGGTGATAAGGACAGGGTTGTGTGTATACAGGGAGAAGTGCTTAGACGTAGTGCCCGGAAGAAAATAAATCAGGAAATGACAGTGAGTGGAATAAGTTTTGTAGTAGAAGATGAGAAAATTAGTCTAAGGTGGGGAAAATGGGAAGCAAGGAGAGTACATAATACAATTTCTTTTGAAGGGCTTTGCATGTGGTTGATATATGGCCTTTTGTTCCTTCTCTAGATTTATCTCCTATCACTGCTCCTCTTGCGCTTCCTAATTCAAGCTGCTTCCAACCACCAGTGGTTGCCTAAGTAGGCCTTGTAGATTCTTTCCTCAGTGCCTTTGCATATACTTTGTCCTGTGCCAGGAATGCCCTTCCCATCCCTCACTCAGCCTTCAACAGTCAGCCTCAGCCTCCCTTTGAGAAGCCTCGAGGGACCCCCTTTCTGCCTTGTGATCCACCTCCATGGGAAGGCCTGATCTCTGCACCTCTGGAGAAAACATCTTCCTCATTTTATTTTTCACTCATCTATAACACAAACTCCCTCAGCAAGGAGACCTTGTCTAATTCACTTTAACATCCCCAGTGCCCAGTACAATGTATAGCCTATAATACATACTTCAAAAATATGAATTGATAAAATACATTGAATTTCATGAAGAAATATTTAAGATGACCAATAACAAAATAGTAGGTTCTGTACGTTCATCAACCCCAGACAAAAGACTAAAGCAAAATATCATCCTACTAAAAGATCAAATAAATATGTTGAGCATTTACTATGGAATAGCACTAGAAAGAAAATTTCTCTCCATTCTCATCCAACACACGGTCCAACCTTAAATGTAAAGCAGATCCTCCTCCAGCTCCCTGTTGCCCTCCAGCCCACTTAGAGTCATCTTTCTGCCAGAACAGGCCTTTCCTGTGAGTCTAACTGATCTTACAAATGCAGCATGAGCTCAGCTATCAGAATGCTTCTATATTTTGTCAGCCCCATATTTTGCTCTATATTTAAGCAAACACAGAATAATGACCAAGTATCTGTGTGTAATTGTCATTTTATTCTAAAGCACTACATGTAGCTGAGTTTTATTGAAGGGTTTTAGTGATTATGATCTGACCTAAGGAAATGACAATTCCCCTAGGTTCTCAAATAGGTTTTCCTAAACAAAATAGGTTTTCTAGTAGGTTTTCCTAAATAAAAAGGCAAATTTTATTTTAGACTGAATACTGCTTAGGGCAGATTCTTTACAAATCTTCTAGGGGAACTAAGGAGTTTATTTCAAGTATTTTAAGTACTAATAATGTAGTAGAAGAATTAAACTTAGAGTGGTTTCAAAGTATAAAACAACAATGAATGGAGATAAGTTAGCAGAAGACAGACTTTAGCTTAAAGTAAGGGAAGATTTGTCCTATAATTAAAGCTGTCTAGCAACGGAAGGGGCTGAATTCCAAAGCAGAAAATTTACCAAGAGTCATAAAAAGAAATATTCCCATAAATTTTATGTCTTCCAGATATTACTTCATTAATGATTATGGCATTTTGAAATATGTAACAAAGCCATAGGTCTCCTTTTTGTAGATGAACAAATCGACAGGCTTAAATCATTTGCCCAGGGTCACATATTGACTGATGCATGCCTGATGTTCTCTTTCTTGTATAATATTTCTTTATTGTCTTAGGAAATAATAAGCTTCCTGCAATTGCAGGTGATGTTACTTGTTGCTATTCAATTCTTGATCTTCAAGGCAAAACTCAAGTTTTCTATTATCTGAGAGTTGGCCTCGTTGGAACCTTTTAATAGATAAAGCTTTTATAGTTCTGCAAATTCTTAGCATAGCACTTTAATTAGTTTTAACCAATTTTGCATTGAAAAAGTTAGATGATAATGATTAGCCTGCAAATTAGTAGATCATCTGTAACAAGTGTTAAAACATTAAATGTCAATATGTTATTACAAATACAGTAGCAGCTAGGGAAATAAATGTCAAAGTTTTCATTATTTTTTTTGGTAGTTTCAGTAGTATCAACCAATGGTATCTGCAGTTAATAGCTCAATCTTTTTATTAAGAAAAAAGTACTAGCATTGAACCATAGTGCAAAATGAGATATAAATTTCCCTCAGCTCCTTGAAGTTAACAGGGCAACTCTTTCTTCCACAGAAGGGTCACAATTCCAAATTAAGTTAGCATTACAAATGTATGGAGATGGGGAAACTAAGATCCTTAAAGAGGAAAAAGGGGGAAAACAGTCAATTTACAGAATAAAATTATAAATAATCAGCCAGGCGCGGTGGCTGGTGCCTGTAATCCCAGGACTCTGGGAGGCCAAGGCAGGTCGATCATGAAGTCAGGAGACTGAGACCATCCTGGCTCACACAGTGAAACCCCATCTCTACTAAAAATACAAAAAAATTAGCCAGGCATGGTGGCCGGCACCTGCAGTCCCAGCTACTCGGGAGGCTGAGGCAGGAGAATGGCATGAACTTGGGAGGTGGAGCTTGCAGTGAGCCAAGATCAGGCCAGTACACTCCAGCCTGGGCAACACAGCAAGACTCCATCTCAAAAAATATATATAATAATTTAAAATAATCAATAAATAATAAATTGTCTTTTCTTCCTTAGTAGTAAAAGAAATAGAAAATGAAATTACAGTAAAATACAATGATTTTTACATATCAAGCTGAAAGGTTTTAACAACACAAACACTCCATGCTGGTGACAATGCAATGAAACTAGAGCTCCGTGGTAGGTGGCCTCTCAGATTGTCCCCAGTGATTCCTGCCTCCTTGAATTCATGCCTTGTGTAATCCACTACCCTCACGAGTGAGCTGGACTTAGTAACTTGCTACTAACTAACAAAATAGAGCAAAAGTGGGAGATGTCACTTCCAAAGTTACCTACAAAAAAAAAAAAAGTGACTTTCATGTTGCTTCCTCTCTCCTACTGTCTCTCCTGCTCCCTCTGAGAGAAGCAGCTGCCATGTTCTAAGCCGACCTACGAAGAAACCAATGTGGCAAGGAACAGGTATCTCCGGCCAAGAACCAGTGAGGACCTGAGGTATGCCAACAGTGACCTGAAAGAGCTCAGAAGCAAATCCTGCCTCAGTGGAGCCTTGAGATAATTCACCACGGGCAGACACCTTGATTGTAGTCCTATGAGAGACCCTGAACCAGAGGAATTGAGTTAAGCCATGGCCAGATACCTGACCCATAGAAACTGGGATTAATAAATGCTTATTATTTTAAGCTCAATTTGGGAGTAATTTTTTTACACAGCAAAAGACAACTAATACATATTGTTAGTATGTATTCTAGTTTTCTGGAAAGTTAGTGTGACAATATGCATCAAGAGGCTTTTAGAAAGTTAATTATTTTTACCCAATAATTCCACATCTAAGATTCTTTTATAAAGAAATAAAGCAGAATGCAATGAAAGATTATTTGCAAAAAACCCAAAATTATCTTGATGGTAAATCTTAAAACTATTGCTTGTAATGGTTAAAACTTGGAAATAAACCAACTTGGAAATAAACCAATGTCTCAAAATTCTGGGACTACATAAAAATACCAACAAGAGTTTTTTTAAAGAAGACAATTCTGAAAAAGAAAAGTAATGAGGGATCACCAATCCTACCAGATACTAAAGCATATTTAAAAGTTACAATAACTGAAACAGGAGGTATTGGCACATGAATAGATGAATAAATGGGTCAGGACACTCCAAAGATAGACACAAAAATATACATAAATTTGAGGTGATAAATATCCTGAAAACAAGGAAGAAAAGATGGACTTTTTAATGTATATGTATACTATAGTCAAACAAGTTGCCATTTGAGAAAAATACTTTCACCAATGCTTCCAATTTTAGGCAAATTAGAGTTAAAATAGAGAATGAAAAATAGAAGACAAATGAAAGTTTTTCTAGATAATTTTGGAAGGAAGAAGGTATTTCCACAGAAAACAAAATCCAAACTCCACGCAAGAAAATGCTGATAAATTTGATGACATAAAAACTTTTAAAATACCTGCATGGGGCCGGGCGCGGTGGCTCACGCCTGTAATCCCAGTACTTTCAGAGGCCGAGATAGGCGGATCATGAGGTCAGGAGATCAAGACCATCCTGGCTAACACAGTGAAATCCCATCTCTACTAAAATTACAAAAAGATTTGCCGGGTGCTGTGGCAGGCACCTGTAGTCCCAGCTACTCAGGAGGCTGAGGCAGGAGAATGGCGTGAACCTGGGAGGCGGAGCTTGCAGTGAGCCGAGATCCGGCCACTGCACTCCAGCCTGGGTGACAGGGTGAGACTCCATCTCAAAAAAAAAAAAAAAAAAAAAAAACAGCGTGCATAGCAGGCCAGGTGAGGCTGGGGAAGAACATCACTAATATTAAAAACACTCTTTACAAAATGGCAAGGAAAAAGAATCTGCAAGAACATTAGAGTCAAAGGGCTATGTTCTTTACTCTTTAAAGGGTGCCTAAAAATAAATGTTAAAAATATGACAGAAAATGTAGAAAAATGGCTGTGATTGAAGAGTGAATATAGAGAAAATGAAATTAAAAGTTTTTAAACATAGGAAGAGATGTTCAAACTCTTTCATAATGAGAAACACAAATTAAATGATATAACAAGTTATCACCTACTGGAATGACAAGGTCCAAAGTGTTTGATAGTATGAGTGTGTGGGAAAGAGACACTTTGAAACTTTGCTGATGGAAGTATTCATTGCTACAACCTTTTTTTTTTTTGAGATGGAGTCTCGCTCTGTCACCCAGGCTGGAGTGCAGTGGCACGATCTCGGCTCACTGCAAGCTCCGCCTCCCAGGTTCACGCCATTCTCCTGCCTCAGCCTCCCGAGTAGCTGGGACTACAGGTGCCCGCCACCACACCCGGCTAATTTTTTGTATCTTTAGTAGAGACAGGGTTTCACTGTGTTAGACAGGATGGTCTTGAACTCCTGACCTCGCGATCCGCGCGCCTCAGCCTCTCAAAGTGCTAGGATTACAGACATGAGCCACCGCGCCCGGCCCCCTGTTTGTTTTTTAAAAGTTCTCATGGCTGAGCATTTTCTTCATGTCCTTATAAAAAATGAACAATATACTGACTTTCACAAATGTCACAGAAAATTGATAAGGACAGAGAAATGGAAGAAAAGGTATAATCAATCTTCCAGGTGTAACAGTTTGCTTTTCTGTTAAGTGTCTTTTCCAAAAGCAATTACTAAGGATGGAGTGAAACCTGCACCAAAAGAAAAACAAACAAGTCAACATAAACCTTCCTATGCCTTCCTAAGTTAAAATGTTAGACTGGGCAGGTAATTGTCTCTCCCTTTGGAAACAGAGTGCACGACATGAACTGTGTATTTTGTGGTTTGTGATTTGAGGAAGGTCCATGCTAAAGGCAAAAATATTTACTCACTTATTTCAATCTGCCAACAATGCAAAAAAAATCTACTGGTCAATGTAGAAAATGAAATGGCATACTATTCCTCAGATTTATAAAGGTATTGAAATACATGTATTTATAGATACACCTCTCAATTTGGCATCATCCATTGATAGATGATCTTTATCTGCAGGATCCTTTTTTTTTTTTTTTTTGAGATGGAGTTTTGCTCTTGTTGCCCAGGCTGGAGTGCAATGGCACAATCTCAGCTCACCGCAACCTCCGCCTCCTGGGTTCAAGTGATTCTCCTGCCTCAGCCTCCCAAGTAGCTGCGATTACAGGCACCCGCCACCATGCCCAGTTAATTTTTTGTATTTTTAGTAGAGACGGGGGTTTCAGCATGTTGACCAGGCTGGTCTTGAACTCCTGACCTCAGGTGATCCGCCTGCCTCGGCCTCCCAAAGTGCTGGGATTACTGGCATGAGCCACCGTGCACGGCCCCAGGATCCTATCTTAAGGTTAGAGTAGTAGGGGGTTTCAGGAAGGCAAGTGCCACAGGCAGGAAGGTCTGTGTTTTGTGATAGTGACAGGATTTTACTGATGCATGGGGAGAAGAGAAAGAATGTCTGGACAACCTGGGTGTAAAATGCATAGGGTTTGGCACAGCAAAGGAGGGATACTAGATGAACTGAAATGAATTGAAGGGTGTGGGCAGGGTTGCCCCAAATCATGTTTGGGACTCTGATAAATGATTGCTTCCCAGGATAATCCCAACCCATTTGCACATACACTGGTCCAAGAAGAGAGTGCTCAGCTTTTCTCAGGCAGGTAGAAGGCCAGAGCCCAGCTTCTTCTGAGTTAGAAAAGGATTCCAATGTCATATCCCAAATTTCCAAAGTAGAGTCTAGCAGTCCATATTTTTGGAAAGTTTCCTATCTGATTCTGAGTTATGAGAACTGTCATCCACTATTTAAGAATGCCTTCTCGGCCAGGCATCGTGGCTCATGCCTATAATCCTAGCACGCTGGGAGACTGAAGCGAGTGGATTACCTGAGGTCAGGAGTTCAGGACCAGCCTGGCCAACATGGTGAAACACCGTGTCTACTGAAAATATAAAAAAATTAGCTGGGTGCAGTGGCTACAGACTTCGTCTCAAAAAAAAAAAAAAAAAAAAAAAAAATCTCTACCATATCTTAATCGGAATGACTCTTGTATTGTGCACCTCATTCTTTTCTTAGGCTTTGAGGGTGTTATGTTTCAGACCAATGTATTGCTCTGATAGCCTAAAACATGGAGAACCATCTGAAATTTTTCACTGGCCAGTACTGTATAAATAGTTGCTAAAGAATTAAGTCGTCATTATCAAAAGACAAATTTCAGTAATATATCACTCGTTTAAACCTAAACAAAAGGTAGGATGGATGAGCAATCAATATTTGTGCTCCTTTTTTCTATCGACTACAGTTTCCTAGTAGGAAAATCAGTATATAATTTTATTCTGAGTCACCAAGAGAGTAGAATAACAAATTCTCATAAATGAAAGGGAACCTAAAAGTCATTCAGTTGAACATCCCTTCTAATTCCTAAGTCTCTACTACAGCTCCACTCATAGGTGTATTCTGGCCTAGTACATTCCAGAAAACAGGAATGTATTAGTTAATGCAGAAAGTAGAAAACATAAGCCTGCAGATTAAAAACAAAATTATAAACACTTACATAAAAGCAATTTCAGTCACCCACAAAAGTACAAGGCTGAAGATTTGCTCATGTTTTCCTGATGTTAATTTGACATGTGATTTTAGGGTTTGCCTACACATAAGCACTAAGACTATCCACACAGAATGGGGCTTCCTTGAAATCTTGCCCTCACATTTAGGCAGAAATAGCATAATCACTATGAACTTCACAGATTAGAAACAGTTCTAAAGGTGGCAGCTCTTAGATAAAAACTCACATTCTTATTGCACTACATGTCTCTTGAAAAAGAGAGAGAAATGGGCAAAGGGTGGGTCTATGCTGCCCATGACAACAATTTAGTAGATTAAACTAAGCCAGATCCTTGCAGCAATAAAGGTGGCTATGGCGCTCCCTGATAACCCCAGTGTTTGGGCCAAGGTAAAGCAGGTGAACCTGTACTAGAAGAAATATCCTTAGTAGATATTAAATTTTATGCTTCCTAAACTACAAATATCTCAAAGGCCAAGAGAACAGTTAACCCAAGGTAGAGGCTGTTAGTTGTACATCTCTGCCACTTACACACTTTCTACACAATCTAGTAAAGATGCACAAAGAAAAAATCAGTCCTAAAGTCATGATTTCATAGACAGTCCTCGACTTGCAAATTTTCAACTTAATGATGGAGTAAAAGTGATATACTTTTTCTTTTCTTTTTTTTGAGATAGAGTCTTGCTCTATCACTCAGGCTGGAGCGCACTGGCAGGATCTCAGCTTACTGCAAGCTCCGCTTTCCAGGTTCACACCATTCTCCTCCCTCAGCTTCCCAAGTAGCTGAGACTACAGATGCCCGCCACCATGCCTGGCTAATCTTTTTTGTACTTTTAGTAGAGACAGGGTTTCACCGTGTTAGCCAGGATGGTCTCGATCTCCTGATCTCATGATCTACCCGCCTCATTCTCCCAAAGTACTAGGATTATAGGTGTGAGTAACCACACCTGGCCCAAAAGTGATACACTTTCAATATATTATTCAACATATTACATGAGATATTCAACACTTTGTTACAAAATAGGCTTTGCATTAAATGATTTTGCACAACTGTAGGCTAATGTAAGTGTTCTGAGCACACTTAAAGCAGGCTAAGCTAGGCTGTGAAGTTCAGTAGGTTACGTGTATTAAATGCATTTTCAAATTATGATCTTTTCAACTTAACGGCAGGTAATTCAGGACAGACTCCCGTCATAAGTCAAGGAACATCTGTATAATTCTTAGTTGCTTGAAGTTGACTGTATCCACATGGCCTTTCTTCTGTCTCAATAAGACAAGTCTGGTGCTAGGCAAATTATTTAACCTCTCTCTCTGTCCTCAGGTTTCTCCCATGGAAATGATGATCTTCTAAAAATATGACACAGTGTTTCTACCCCATGGTAACTTTTTTTTTTTTTTTTGAGATGGAATCTTGCTAATTTTTTGTATCTTTAGTAGAGACGGGGTTTCACCGTGTTAGCCAGGATGGTCTTGATCTCCTGACCTCATGATCCGCCCTCCTCGGCCTCCCAAAGTGCTGGGATTACAAGCATGAGCCACTGCGCCCGGCCCCCATGGTGAAAAATTTTAATGTCTCCACATTGACCCCCCCCCAAAAAAAAAAACACACGCACACACAGAGATAACAGAGTTCAAAACTAGTTTTCCCTTCCATTCATTCCCAATTTACTCTTCTACCTGGGACTACCTAGTCCCTGACAATGTCTTGAGCTTTTATACCTTCAGCCACCTGAAAAATTTTTTTTTTTTTTTTGAGACAGAGTCTCACTGTGTCACCTAGGCTGGAGTGCAGTGACATAATCTCAGTTCACTGCAGCCTCCACCTCCTGGATTTAAGGAATTCTCCTGCCTCAGCCTCCTGAGTAGCCAGGATTACAGTTGTGCTCCACCATGCCTGGCTAATCTTGTATTTTTAATGGAGACGGATTTCACCATGTTGGCCAGGCTGGTCTCGAACTCCTGACCTCAGGTGATCATCCCGCCTTAGCCTCCCAAAGTGCTGGGATTACAGGCACAAGACACCACGCCTGGCTAGTCACCTGAAATTCAATCCCTTCCCCGTGCACACTTTTTTTCTTTTTAGAGAGATGGGGCCCTGCTATGTTGCCCAGGCTGGTCTCAAAACTCCTGGCCTCAAGTGATCTTCCTGTCTCAGCCTCCCAAAATGCTGGAATTACAGGTGTAAGCCACCACTCCCATGCACACTTTAACTCTGCCTATTGATTCTTTGAACATAGCTGAATTTTCTTTCTTTCTTTCTTCTTTTTTTCTTTTTTTTTTTTTTAGACATTGTTTTGCTCATTGCCCAGGCTAGAGTGCAATGGCGCAATCTTGGCTTACTGCAACCTCCACCCCCAGGGTTCAAGTGATTCTCCTGCCTCGGCCTCCCGAGTAGCTGGGATTGCAGATGCCCGCCACCATGCCTGGCTAATTTTTTGTATTTTTAGTAGAGATGGGGTTTCACCATGTTAGCCAGGCTGGTCTTGCAGTCCCGACCTCATGATCCACCTGCCTTGGCCTCCCAAAGTGCTGGGATTACAGGCATGAGCCACAGCGCCTGGCCAAAGTTTTCTATTTCTGAGCTCATTGTTCTATGGCATTTTCCTGGCCCTTGTGATGAGCTGCCGAGTACCAATATAGGCTGCACAGGTGACTCCATCCTCCCAATGAGGCTATTTACTACTTGAGTTAAGGCATGTTCCTTAGGGTCTAGGGTTGCCAAATAAAATTCAACTAGTTGTCCAGTTAAATGTGAATTTCAGATAAACAACAATTTTTTAGCATAAGTTTGTCCTGTGCAATATTTCAATTTCAAGTCCATTCAGGGTAGAGGTTGTCAGCTGAGTTGTCCATTTCGCACCCACAGTTTCTATACAATCTAAAAAAAGTTTTCATGCAGTTATTTAGAACACACACTAAGAAGTTGTTTCTCTAAAATTCACATAAACTGGGTCACCTGTGCTTTTATTTGCTAAATCCACTAACTCTACTGGGGACACCTGTATCACTTTAAATGCTCAGAACAGAACTTCACGATACTGAGTGCTCAAAGTGTGTGTTCATTAGTTTAGCGACTGTAATTTAATCTAGACAAACTTGAAGACGGCTGTTACAGAATACAGTGTTTCCAGCATTCAGCCTTTGGTGCCTCCTTGTTTCAAGGGATCAACCGTCAATTCATCTGATGCCTCTTCTGAGTTAGCAGGATAACCCGGAGTCTGACCTAGGCTGGGTCAGTTATCAAGCAGTCGCAGTGGGGCATGGAAGTTGGAAGGATTGATTCAATGCTGAGACCCAAGGCAACAAGTTCCAGACCCAAGGCAAGGCAGGATTCACAGCACCAAGTGTGGATGAGAAGGGAAGGGTTTATAGCAGAAGGGTGGGCACGACTGAGAGAGTAAGTTCAGGGGTTGCCATGGACAAGGTCCTGATGCAAGAGCATGTGACCGAGATAATCTCACAAAGCAGCTGTAGCCACACGGATAGCACTGAACCCATTTGGGCAAAACCCTTCCTCCATTTTACTAAAGCAATCTTCTACATATTACCTTGACTGTTCTCTGTGTCTTCCTTTGGACTGTTCTGTGTTAGCTTTATCCTGAGAATGAAATAGTTGTGTCTTTCTAAATTTGTGCCACACCAGAGACATAGGTGGGAAAAGAGATGCATGATCTTTAAAAGAATACCATGCTTCCAAGGTGGTACTGCTCTAAAAAGATTCAAAGTTTCCTATAGCAAACATGGAGAGGCAGGCACAATCGGAAAGTCTGTGGCACACTGTAGGAGAATGGCAGGAGGTCTTGAAGAGAGGTCACAAAGGGAGGAGGTGGCCACACAGGTGCTTTTTAGACCAGCCTTTTTTTTTTTTTTTTTTTTTTTTTTTTTTTTTTTTTTGAGATGGAGTCTCGCTCTGTTCCCCAGGTTGGAGTGCAGTGGCGTGATCTCAGCTCAGTGCAAGCTCCGCCTCCCGGGTTCATGCCATTCTCTTGCCTCAGCCTCACGAGTAGCTGGGACTACAGGCACCCGCCACCATGCCCCACTAATTTTTTGTATTTTTAGTAGAGACGGGGTTTCACCATGTTAGCCAGGATGGTCTCAATCTCATGACTTCGTGATCTGCCTGCCTCAGCCTACCAAGGCAACCTCCACCTCCTGGATTCATGCAATTCTCCTGCCTCAACCTCTCAAGTAGCTGGGATTACAGGTGCTCACCACCACACCTGGCTAATTTTTGTACTTTTAGTAGAGACAGGGTTTTGCAATGTTGGCCAGGCTGGTCTCAAACTCCCGGCCTCAAGTGATGCACCTGCCTTGGCCTACCAAGTACTGGGATTACAGGCATGAGCCACCACGCCCAGCCTTAAAGTAGCCTTTTAAGTGTCACCTTCCCCATGAGATTCCTGAAACCCTTCTACCAGTACTGTATGGTCACTTCATCCTCAGTGACGTGCTGACTATTTTCCTCACTGGATGTTTTCTCTGGGTTTTCACCAAGTAAACCAAAATCACTTGTAAAGAACCAATGGGCCACAGAACAGTGTTGCTGACTGGCTGACGGATTGGTCCTCCAGAGTCAGTGGTGCAGCAGGTGTTGCCTAGACCTGCAACGAATCCCATCTGGGCCAAGAATAAAAGTACTTAGCCTCTTTGCATCTCACCTTCAAAATCTACAAAACCTAAGTGGGGGTGCTGCCTGTTGAATAAAATTATTTTTTTTTTAAACCAAGTCTTACTTTGTTGCCCAGGCTGGAGTGCAGTGGTGGGATCTTGGCTCACTGCAACCTCCACCTCCTGGGTTCAAGCTGCCTCAGCCTCCCTAGTAGCTGGGACTGCATGGTGCACACCACCATGCCCAGCTAATTTTTGTATTTTTAGTAGCGACTGGGTTTCACCATGTTGGCCAGGATGGTCTCGATCTCTTGACCTCATGATCCGCCTGCCTCAGCCTCCCAAAGTGCTGGGATTACAGGCATGAGCCACCGTGCCAGGCCCTGAATAAAATAATATTAACATATTAAAACATAGTAAGAACTCCATGAATGTTGCCCTACCCTCCACAACAATTTGACAATTTATGGAGATGGATGGGGGCGCGTCCATCTTTAACACTGAAAGACTGTAAATACGGACAATTAATAAATAGGGATCATCTTATAAAAATAATTTCTTGTGGAAAAGTAAAAGCAAAGGAAGACACAGAAAAATCTAAGGAGCATGCATGAATTAGCAGATCCAGATGACACACAAGGTAAGGCATTAATAAAACTGGCAGATGCATCCACAGGGTCCTTTCTCATTTTGCCTCAAAGACTTCTGTGAAACTGAA